>NC_088867.1:23205049-23539447 GCF_032884065.1 Artemia franciscana | reverse complement strand
AAATAAGGAAATAGGAAACAAGAAAGAAAGCAATTCTGACAGCAGAAGAAAAATGGAAATCTGTTTCCTTTGGATAGCACATGCTTGGATGAGGATGTACCCCTACATAAGTACAAAATATGAATAACAAAAAGCCAAGAAACATAGAGTGTCCGTGGATTAGCCGAGATTGGGTCAGGTCACGATTAAGAAGTGTATATCTCAAACAAACAAAAAAAATAAATGACATGAAATTCCCTAAAAGAATATTGAAATTTAAAAATATTTGATCATCCATTAAAAAAAAGTGAAAAAAGCGAATAGATTGCCAAACCTTGTCAAATGGGGCTAAGAAGAAAGATTTTTACTTTTTTTTTTAGCTTTTTGGGTTTCAACGCTTTGAAATGCTTGCATAGGTTTCGGCACTTTTATGGCCCAATCTCATCTTTAGGAAAATACATTTTTTGTACTTAAACTTAAACAATTAATGCACTTAAACAATTTAAACTTCAAATTGTATTGCATAAAAATGGGTAGCAGTTAGCACCAGATTTAACTAAAAAAGGACCCTAAACCAAAGTCCTTTGTGGGTCCCCAAAATTGACAGGAATTTTGGCATTCTAGAACATCCATATTGCCATTATATTATATGGTGAAATTCTGGCTGTAAGCTTGAACCTAAGGAACAGGATGGCACTCAAATGACAAAGTGACTTAAGCTCTGAAATATCAAGAGCAGGCTCTGAAATATGTGAAAGCCCCATGACGATGATCTACTGTTTATATTAAAATTATTGATAATGTTCCTAGTCAGAATAGGTCTTACTTTTGGTAAACACATTCATCTCCAACACGAGTACTGCTTTGCTTGATATTTCGGATCGGCACATTTTCAACTAGCTGCATGGCTTGTTTCATATCTCGTTGTAACCTTGGTGGATTGTCGATAACTCCTTGCCTTCTTTGTCTTGGCTTCACTTGTGGTCCAACAGGGCCTAGTCTCTGATTTTTTACAGTGGATGACATTGCAACCTAAACCAAAACCATGTTAAATTAAGGAAACGGTATATAGGAATAATAAAAAAAACCTGCTTCAACCAAGAAATTACCCTCTAGTTGGTTGCTATTACAAAGAAAAGCGTAAAGTATCTTAAACAAAGGCCTATTTTTTCCAGACAGGAGTAAAGATACATTTTTCGTTCATAAGTTAATTCAGTGGCATAGCAAAGTGGGGGGGGGGGGGTAAATGGAACTCTTATTCCCAGGCTCATAGAATTGTTGGGAGTATTATTTAGATATATTTTATCAAAGGCTATATTATTAAGGGGAAGTTGAACAGCAAAAGATATTATACTGAGGCAATGAAAAACTCACTTGCTCCTCATTGTTATTTCTTCGAGTTCATTCTCCTTTTTAGTAATAATTTAAGAATTTTGAAAATCCTACCATCAAATAATATATGTGAACTTTAAAACTTCTTGCTGGACTAGTTTAGCTGTTTATCCAACAAAATACTAAACAATGAAATAAAAGGAGTATTTGTGTTGGTTTCTTTGTACACTAGAAAAACAGTTGAATCTTCACCTAAAATCATGAGACTTTGTACACACCGATATTGAAACCACAAAACAAGGAGAGAGAACAAGCAAATTTCCCATTTCTAAAATAGGAAAGTTCTAGAAATTCCACGTGGAATGATGGTATTAATGAGACCCCTGAAGAAATGACCTCGATTCAAGAAACAAGTGATAATGACATTTTGTTTTCACCCGTTAAAAATCGTAAGGATCGTAATTGGAGGAGCCTTGAGTCATTGAGTCTTAGGACGCACAAAGATCCGAGATGTTTTAAGTGAAAACCTGCAGCAGCTAACCTTAAAAACTATTTTCTTTCTTTACCTCAATAGCTTCCCCAACCTTAGTTGAATTCAGAGACACCATAGATGGGGCTTGTGATGCAACAGTGGCTGTTCCAATTAATGGACCTGGAATAAAATGCAACAAAATAAAATAATCTTAATAAATTTGTAATTTCTAAGCCTAAATTTGAGTTTTTATTAAATTTTGATTTTTCATTAAAATTTGAGTGTCAACTGGACAATTTTATCTTTACAATAGTTTTACTAAAAAGCTGCTATTACAAACAAAGGGGAGGAGGGGAGGGTCAGGAGCCAATCTACATCAGGCAATCTACAGGTGATTGACAACATCTTCATCAGGCAATCAGGCAACCTAAAACGTCCATCAGGCAATCTTCTCTAGTCTACAGGAAGCGTTTAGGCGAACTTAGAACAGGAGAACAAGGAGTTCATGAGCCCTCCCCTTCAATGGAGGCTTTGTTTAATATTAGGCCCATGCTCTTCCACTCTTTTCATAACCATGTCACAGCATGGTTTTCCGCACTTGGCGATGCTCTTTTATTAAAAAGAGATCAAATCCTACACAGAAAATCTCAAGCCTATTACCTCCGATGCGTTATATAACCATGCCTACGAATAGTATGCTACTAAGGGAAAGCAACCCGTATTGGATAACTTAGCAAGGTAAAGGGCACTAAACAAAAGTCACTCTGAAGTCTAAAAAAAAATCGAGACACTTTACAGCATTTGCGTATATATGTCAGTTTGTTTATTCACACAGGTCTTTATTGTAGATTTACTACCAAACAATATAGAAAAACCCAAAGTGAGTAATAGAAAGGTAGACCTAAATAACTGGTTTTGCCTACTTCAAACGCCTCAACAAATCTTAAGTGATGCCATGGAATAATAGGCGCATAAAACTTCTCAAGAAACACACTGTCTGTAATCTATAATAAATTTACATGTCTATATCATCTATAAAAAGTATTTAGTCCGAACTGAATCAGAAAGAATTAGGGGCTTTCAAAATTGGCTTTGGAAAAAATTTTGTCTTTGGAGAATCAAAAAGTTTCTGTCATTTTTATGATCTTGATCTTTGTTTTATTGACCAGCCGTATGCAGATTTTATTGAAGGATAACAATGACTTTCGAAGAAGGTAGACTCTAGCTCCACGGTTTTTGAGATTATGTCTTTCAATAGTCTTCAAGCACAGCAATATCCCTTCCTACTAAGAAGCCTACACGCTATTACAAATACTTAACTGATGCATAAGAAACTGCCTCAAAAAGCAACAAAAATCGGCCTTTAAAAATCATTTACGGTTTCGATTACGGAAATAATTTTGTCACTTACATGAAATTAATTCTCATTTTTTTCCATAAAGTTCAACCTTGAATAGACTTTATTTGAGGGAGGCTAGGGTATCATACAGCTCCTGGGGAATGTAAACTCTACCTGTTCAGTTTTATAGAATGTGTTCCGTCAGCAGCCTATAGCTTATTAGGGGGTTATCACTATTCAACATCTTTAAACTTTATCATGTCTGAGGGTCCTTTATATTGACTGTTTAGTTTAGCAATAACATAATTCTTTCTACAAAAGAAAATACAGTAGTATAGATTGCGTAACAATAAGTATACACCAAAAAACTACATAGACCTACTTATGGCCGTGAACACAAAACTAAGGCTCAAGCCTAGGCTAATAACGAAACGGTGTTGCAATAAGCTTGCACGAATCAAATTAATAAGATTGCCAACTTGACTATATTGCATTGGCATACAATGTGGTGCTAACATTTAGCGAGCTGGTGCTGTATTATCCTGCTAAATAAAAAAAATTATTGAGCTAAACTGTTATACAGAGTGCTAAAACATTTGATGCAGATGCTTAGATCAGCTAAATCAGCTTAGATCAACAATATCAAAACACCCCACTCTAGTCACCAGCCCACTCTACTCTAATTACTAGCCCATTTATCTTCTTTGACATATATATCCATACATTCTTTTCATGAAATTTTATTATGTTGAATCGTAAGTTTCTACAAAACTACTAGATGGGAACTGGGGTTTTGGCAAACGGGGTTTATCTTGCATGAAGTCGCCAAAACCATAATATTATTAGGGCTAATGAGCTACGGTTAGTACTACGAAGCATAAAATTTCCAAATGAATCGGTTGGTATGATCAGGTACAGCATATTTTGGAAAATATATGCTAGTTTATTTGGATGTTACAGTCCAGATGTGGAATATTCTGCCTACATTTCTTTTGAATAAACATCAAAAGTTTGAGGAACCGACGATATAACAGCTCAGCATCATACTTAGACGAATTAATTTATGATAGACTAAAGAATTCTCTTGCACTTTTTTCCCATGCCACCCGGAAAGGCTTCCCATGGTGTTTGAAGCAAGCAAAAGTAGCAACTAATGTCTGACTTTCTATTTCAATAGAGCGTCACCATTCCTATGAGAAGCATCGTAGCTCATTACACGATTGTTCATTACAATGCCTCTTCCATATTATCCGATATCTATTCAGATGAAAAATCCATGGCACCACCAAGCGGATTGATTCCAATTAGTCACTCTTTTCCCTACCATTATCACTGTTTACACAAATCTCGTTAGATAATTGCATAAAATTCCCCAAACAGCATGCAAGGATTCCCACTCTTTTCCAATTTTTTCCAGCAACAATATTTACATGAAGAATCAAACTTTGATTCTTATGCAAAATATATAGAATTCACTGAGTTTAATGTTACCCATCAAGTTACGAGCCCGAGAAATCTTGCCATATTGTTAAAAAGGGGAAGAGGGAAACACCCCAAAAAATCAAGGGTCTTAATGAAAATCACACCATCAGGTTCAGCATATCAGAGAGTCCTACATTAAAATTTTGTATTTTTCACCAGAAAAAAGATCACGGATGCATGCTTATTTGTTTAATTTTTGTGTATGTTTCCGAGGGATTTATCGTATCAAACCAGTGATCCTATAAGATCTGGAGAGGGCTCATTTGATCAAAAATCGAAAGTTCTAGTGCCTTTTTTGAGTAATCAAAAATATGGTAGGACAGCTAGTCCCCCTCCCGCACCCGCTTTTCCCCAAAGGTTACTCCATCAAATTTTGAGACAGCTGTTTTGTCTGGCATAGTAAAAAAAAATCAAGTAACAATGTCTTTGAGGATGACTTGACCCTCACCCAATCCCCATGGAAGGGCTGCAAGCTATGAACTTTAGCCATTATTTACAGTTGGTTATTGTGAAGCATACAGAAATTTTTCGAAGAGGTGACTTTTTGGCAGGGGTATGTGGGAGGATCTTTTAACGGATGAATTTTTCATGGAGGAAGGCGATGGAGGGGGACCTGGATTTCCCGGCAATATTTAAAAATTGATCAGAAATTAAATAAAAATAGTTCTTTCAACTGAAAGTAGGAGCGACGTTAAAAATTAAAACGCCCAGAAATTATTACGTATAAGAGCAGGTATGCCTCCTCCTCTATACCTTACTCTTTACGCTATTTTTTTAAAACTTTTGTTAAAGCTTATCATTCTAATTAAACAGTCCTTGCGTTTCAGGAGTCATTCTTAAATATTCAGGAGTCATCATATCGAGACGTGTTTTGAAATAGATATGATATTGTACCTATGACATTATATCGGTATTATAGTTGTCAAAGATTTTAGTTCTTTTTTAGTTCTTACACTGCTGTTTTACGCTGCAATATCAGTTTTAAAGTCCAGTCTCTCACAGTCAAAATGTGATTACAATCACTTGGTAATGTCAGAAAATATTAAACAAACAGGTAGAAAAAAATAGAAACAGGACAGAATAGCTAATATAAAAAGAGCTAAGAACTCATATGGCACTTGTGACAAGGTCGGAAGAGCCAAGAACCAAGAGCTCATATGGCATGAGCTCTAGCAAAATTCAAAGAATCAATAGATTGAATTAAAAGGAAAATCAGAGGCTTACTGCCGGTCGGGACTTAAAATAAGAGTTCTGAGACACGAGGTTCTTCTAAATATCAAAATTCATTAAGATCCGATCACCCACTCGTAAGTTATAAATACCTCATTTTTTCTAGTTTTTCCTCTCCCTTCAGCATCCCAGTTGGTAAAATCCAAAAAAACGACTTTATCAAGTAAATTTTTGCAGGTCCCTGACACGCCTACCAATTTTCATCGTCCTAGCACGTTCTGAAGCACCGAACTCGCCAAAGAACTGGCCTCCCTAACTCCCCCAAAGAGAGCGGATCCAGTCCGGTTAAGTCAATCACGTATCTACGACATTTGCTTATTCTACCCACCAAGTTTCATCCAGATCTTTCTACTCTAAGCGTTTTCCAAGATTTCCGGTTTCACCCTCCAACCCCCCCCCCCTAATTTCACCAGATCTGGTCGAGATTTAAAATTAAAACTCTGAGACATGAGTTTTGTCTAAATATCAAATTTAATTCCGATCCGGTCACCCGTTCGTAAGTTAAAAATACCTGAATTTTTCTATTTTTCTGAATTAACACACACACACCCCAGCTCTCCCAAAGAGATCAGATTCAGTCTACTTATGTCAATCACGTATCTAGGACTAGTGCTTTTTCTCCCCACCAAGTTTCATCCCGGTTTCTCCACTCTAAGCGTTTTCCAAGATTTATGTTTCCCCCCTCCACCCCCTTATGTCCCCGGATCCAATTCGAATTGAAAATAGAACATATGAGACACAAGATCTTTCTATATATGAAGTTTCATTAAGATCCGATAATCCATTCGTAAGATAAAGATACCTCAATTTTCACGTTTTCCAAGACTTCCGGTTTCCCCTCCAACTCTCGCCAGTATAACCAGATCAGGTCGAGATTTAAAATAAGTCCTTTGAAGCACAAGATCTTTCTAAATATCAAAGTTCATCAAGATCTGATCACTCGTTCGTAAGTTAAAAATACCTCATTTTTTCTATTTTTTCCGAATTAACCGTCCCCCACTCCCCCCACCAGATGGTCGAATCAGGGAGCCGACTATTTCTAATTTTATCTGGTCTGGTCTACGATACGCCTGCCAAATTTCATCGTCCTAGCTTATCTGGAAGTAGCCAAACTAGCAAAACCAGAAAAGACAGACCAACAGAAATTTCAAGCGCAATATGTCACATGGTAAATACCAAGTGCCATAAAAGACCGAAACAGAATAGGCAAATTAAAAGCAGGTGGTCTTTTTCTCTTCTATTTCTGTTTTTGCATAAACAGAACATAAACAAGTACTTTGAAAACAGAACAGAAAGAGTAAACATAAATAGCTTATTCAGAAGTAGACAAAGTCTAAATAAGTAAATGAACGGTCTAATTAATTATCATTTGAGATTACTTTACATTTAAAAAAAAGTGTAAAATACCATCTTAAAAAATTCACAAGTCAGTTAACAAACAAAGTAGAATATTGTTTTGTATCTAGCTATATCTTTTTAATAAATTATTTTTGAGTAAAAATTAAGGAGAAAAAAAAAGGCATAATACAATCCCAGGGTAATGAAACATGACTTTAAATGTTAGCTGATATTTATTTATTTATTTGTTGATAGACAGCTGATCCATGTAAACAGCCAGCAACATACAAGAAATATAATTCAAATGTTAAAAATTCCTTTTGTTAAAAGATGTTAAAAGACAAGACATGCATGCGCTAAATGTTTAACCCGTTTGCATTGATCCACAAAGGGGGAAGGTTATTTTCCAGGACCACTGGAACGGTTTTAGGACATTTTATTTGTTTCCATTTTCCAGGTGTTTTCCATGACTAAAAAATTGGTTTATATTTTTCCAGATTTTCCAGGACGCGTGGGAACCCTGATATGCAAAAAACTTTTTTAGCATCAACTGTCGTAAATTCCCAAAGTTTAACACGTTCAAAATTCGTTCACGTTTTCAAAGTAATCCGAAAGTGGCCCTCGATCTTATCCGGGGCCAAAAGGAACACAGATATACATTACCTTTGACCATCAGCTTTGCCATCTCTTGAACAGCAGTCGGACTAGTAGTTTTCTTTGAACAGAGATTTTGAACTGTATGCCCCTTGTGAACTCTGACTAGAGAACTCTCAACTTCAGGAATTTCTTTAGCTGACACTACGGACGCCTGGACAGAGAAAAAGTTTATGAATAACGAACTAGTTGACAATAACCTTATAGATGAAATTTACAAAATGAAAAGAAATAATGTCTATATATATATATATATATATATATATATATATATATATATATATATATATATATATATATATATATATATATATATATATATATATATATATATATATATATATATATATATATATATATATATATATATATATATATATATATATATATATATATATATATATATATATATATATATATATATATATATATATATATATATATATATATATATATATATATATATATATATATATATATTTACATATATAAAACGGTAGCCTAGAATTTGGGGATATTTTCGGCAATTTTATTTCAGTAGGTCTGTTCTGTAAAAAGTAGACTTTCAAGCTTTATACCACCTCTTGAATGGACGGCAGGAGGACTCATTCATATGTAACTTCGCCATCTTCTATCTATTCTTTTAGGGGGGTTTTATTCAACGTGCTGATAGATTAATAACACTTGATAAAATTACATTTTGATTGGTTTACAGATAGACAGGTAATCGATTTGTGCTAATTTACAAAGACAACATGATCTACGTTGCATGGGCAACGTGGGGTTTTGCGGCAACGTTTCTTCGGCCTCGCCGAGCAAAGTGTTGCGAGAGCAACACTTTGGTTTTTTTTCCTCGCTTCGATTAAACGCTGAAGTTGTTAATCTGTAAGGATCTTAAAATAAACAAGTCCCCTACATGTCTTACCACTGGAACCAAATTGGTCATACCATCAAATACACCGGAAACAAATAATAGGTACACCAACTAGCAAAAGTTGCGAACCCCTCATTCCCAAAGATAATTATGAGCTAACAGCCGACTGTTGCTTAAAACTCCCCTATATGTCTCACAATTGGTATCGACGTATTTTTGGTTTCACTGTATACCTTATTACTGTATTTGTCAACCCCTTTAAACTTTTAAAATGGTACATCTCATAAAGAATTTTTTACCAAAAAGTGGATGACATACACTTTGATCAGCTCATCAAGTGCTATCGACTGCCGTCGAAAAAAAATCTATCTGTCTTAGTTGAAAAGTTGACTGACTTTTTTGCCGTAGGCCAAGTTTCTAACATCATCACTTAGAAAGGAGCAAATGATAAACTCAAATTTCTTTGGCAATGAGAGAACTTTTAAAGTTTAAGAGGCACATCTGATACCATTTATCTACTGCAATCCCAAATGCGAAACACCGAATGATACTCAGCTGAAATCATGAACAGAAATGGGTAGAAACAATAGATGGCAGCACTTTCGGACCCGTAGGAAAATGCCACTTTTTTGTTTCTGTAGATTTCTCTATTTATCACTCAAAGAAGATATATTGGCTGCGGAGCCGGGTAGCTGCCGCATATATTTAACACTTATAGATTTTTGTCCATTTTCAATTTGAAACTGATGCCTGTCTGCTAGAACGGAGCTTTCCACTCGAAAGCAGAATTATGATTTGATGAAACGAAAGCTTGACTGCATAAATTTAGATAGTTCTCTCTGATATAGGCTATAAAACTCCACACACTATAGGCTCTTGCTCAAGGACAAGCAAAAACCATCCTCTTTGGCCCCAGGCAATATTTCTACGAAGATTTACAAAATACAAAGTCATATTCATTAATCCGGCCTAAGGTCCAAACTTTCCGTAAAAACCGCCGATGTTAGACCCTTACCACTTTCTAGGAATAAGCTGAAATCGGGGTGCTAGAAAAAAAAAAAAAAACACGACAAAAACAAAGTGTTGCTCTCGCAACACAATTAGGACGTCTTTAGAATTCATACCTATAGTGAATAATCTCACGGTCTTCATTGTGCCTCGTTTATTTGATAGATTTAGACAGTTTTATTGAATAAAATGCAGCATAGCTAATCTGCTTACTTTTACGACGAAAATAATAATACAAAAAGGAGGACCAGTTGCTTATTATATAGACCTGTAAAAATGTATAAAAGAAGAAAAGCAAAAAAAGTATAGACTGTCGGTAACTTAGCCGTTTCTAGTTTTCATTAATAATTGACGACCATTTCTCTCTTTAATGGGGGCAGTATTCTTTTAAGAAGTTGTTCATAAAAGAGTTTGTTGGCGGGAAGATAGGCAGATGGTGGTGGAAAGGGAGCTATTTTGACACTCAAATCCTATTTTAATAGTTTTCAATCGTTGCATGATTCTGACTTTTGTGATAACAGTCCCCCATAGACTGATATAAGATCTGCTTATTCTCGGGAACTTTAGAATAAGGTACGTATGAATGAGAATATGGCTAATTGGGTTTCAATAATTTCTGATTCCCCAAACCGTCGAAAGGCCTTGATTTTGTCTCTAACTCTTTAAGTGTGTACACACAAATCTCAAATTTGTCACTCAAGCCAAAACTGGAAAAAAAATTTTATGTCTCTATTATTAAACTTAAGACTTTGGGATTTTTTTTTTAAATCAAAACATAGAGCATCTTAATACGGGGTAGTTTGACCTTAGATTCTTCGGTTCCCATAAAGGTTTCATAATCCCTGCACTCTGGTAACTAATAACATAGGATAAATTCTTGGACTTGATCTAATTTTAAAGGTCTGGATAGTGACATGAGAAATTGCGACTGTAAGGCCAAACATTCGTAAGTATTGTCTTAAAATCACTCTTTAAGAATATTAACCGATGACCAAGCAATTCTAGGGGACAATAATGTTGGTTATCTATTGTGTATAATCAGCAATTTCCAGAGTAGAAGCTTTTCAGAGGGCCATGTATTACATCCTTACAAAAAGCCACCGTGTTTTGAAACCCGATTTTCGGCTTAGAAGCCAGCACGCGGGAAATTTCTGCAGAGACGGAATAATACAAATTTAATTTTATTTAATATTCATTTTAATTTTATAAAAATTAATCGAATATAATATTTCATTGATTTTTCACAAATTGCCAGATATTCAGAAAAAATTGAATTACTTAGGAGGGAAGTCATCCCCCCCTTATGTACGTCCCTGCCTAGAATAACGATCGAAGAGTCAATTTGCTTCATCACTAGTTGGAGAAGCCGAAGTTTTCTATTTAAAATAACATGTTAAAAATAGATTGGTAGATATTACTTGCGCTATTTGACTATCAAAATGTCTTATCTTAGTTGAGCCAGACATTTCCAACAACGATACCATCACAACCTTCAAACTTCAAAGCCTAGAAACCCGACTAGGCAACATTATCCTGAAGTCTAGAAAT
Source organism: Artemia franciscana (assembly GCF_032884065.1). Taxonomy (NCBI): domain Eukaryota; kingdom Metazoa; phylum Arthropoda; class Branchiopoda; order Anostraca; family Artemiidae; genus Artemia; species Artemia franciscana. Next base: position 23,528,191 of record NC_088867.1, on the reverse strand, counting down.
ACCCTTGTACACCCTGAGAAATACCCTGATCACCATGACATTTTACCACAGAAGCACAAACAAACAGCCCTGAGAGCCAGAAGCAAAAATTGCTCGTACAAATTGCTACCAGAATTCTTTCATGTTCTTTTTTACATTATTGTGTAATATTACATAATAACATGCTTTGTAGTACAACATAAAATTAGCCATTCAGCTACGAATATTTTGTGCAAATGAAGACTTAGATCTCTCTGTAATAGACTCGTGTTTTTTAAATATTATACTTGAGCGATTCTTCTGTTCAGAAACAACTGAATCAATTCATAGACTTAGTACGATTTTTCTATTTAAATATTGCTAAAAAGTAATTTTATGGATTTTAAATCTACGTGTAGTAATTTGTTGCCAGTTTGGGAATTGATGTTTGTCGATATATATATGTGGCCTTGAAAAGAAATATTAAAAATGCACATTTCATATTTTACAATAGCATGACTTTTGTGTCAAGCATCTAGCTATGCTTTCTGTTTTGTTCTTTTTTTTCAAACTCCGTAGTGCTCTCAGTTTAGCAGTTGTTAAACTTTAAAGTAAAGAACGGGGGTTTAAGGGTTTTGGATAGCACCCCTTATGCAATAGATGATTCCTGTTCGTTTTGAGTTTTAACATCATTCGTCCATTCCGGTTAGATAGAAATGGTTTAATTTTGTTATGACTGCAAAGCCCATCTATAGCTTGTATTACCCATGGATAGTGCTCCAGGAGCAAAAGAACTTTTTATTTGTGCTATAACCCATCTTGTTAACCAGTTAGAACCCAAAGAATTGTTTTTTTGGGAGGGGGTGAATTTCACGCAGTCCTTTGGAAAAGCTGTTCCTTCCATCATCAGAAACCTAAAAACAAATGATCCAAAATGTTCACACTTGTACTTTCTGAGATATAGGCTGTCCTATTCATAGTAGAGTGAGAACTGAACAGATTTAATGTTGGAAAAACAACAGATGCGGCACAAACCCTCATAGATGCTCAGAAGTCATAAGATAAGTCACGAAGAAGCCTGCACAGGGCTTAAAATCGCAATTCGCGCAGTAGTTAAGTAGCTTCCTAGATCAGTTCTTCAATTGATATCGATGTTGCTTATCACGTTTCATCAGAAAGTGTGCAATGCCATCGTAACTGTAGCTGAAACCTGGCTACAGCCCTCTCCTTCCTTCAACTAACAGGGTGTGGGTTTGCGCTCCATCCATACTCCGTTTTTAGTAGTGACCTTGTAACGTCACACCGGAGCCCTACAAAATAATCTGCGGTTTTAATTTTTCTGTGGGTATGTTAAAAGGGTGGATGCACTCATGGCTGTCATATTAGAATCCTTACAAACAGGGTCAATACCTTTTTTTCCACGGATACTGATGGAGTATTTATTGACAAACCAGTCGTAAAAATCAGCACCTTCCATAAATCTAACCTGACTTTTAAAGTTCGAACATTGAGCCAGCAGTTCTGTAACAAAAATCGAAAAAAATCTTCTCTTAAGTGGAGGAAGACTCATAGCAAAGGCTCTTATAAATAGGGATGCGATACTGCCATGACATTTCTGACTGTCTTCTATCTAGAGTAATTTTCCAAGGTAAGTAAATGAATCAGAAAAAGTAGAATCGACAACCTGGCCCAAAAAAAAGTTGAAAGGTACTGCTCTTGAATAGCAAAAAGTAACAAGCAGATTTATGGGGGGGGGGGGTAACCTCACTAGTCCCCGTATGTAGTTATTCGCGATTACTTTTTACTTTTTCTTATAGGAAGTTAGGCGATGTTTGGTCGCTTGATTCTATATTACTCAAAATTTTCAACAAAAGACCCTTTAGAATGCTCGTTAACCTTACTCTTGTTATTTAAATTTGCCCAAAGAAAAATTAAACTATAGGAAAAAGCGGCTTCAAAATATCGAGATCGTTAAATGAGTGAATGAATGTATTTTATAATCCATCAAAATGTTTTGTAACTCATTAAAATGACGAGAGTGAATATATCAATGTGTGGATATGTAAAAAGGCAGATATTGCCCAAAACGAAGCGTTGTAGCGGTTACTTTGGGCAGTTTACACATCATGACTTGACCAAAATGAATCAGTATGCGTATCCAATTGTCTTAGCCTACGAATTAAAGTCAGGTTATTAAAAGGAGCTACAATTTCATGGGAGTACCACGAAACCGCAAAAAGCGAGTAAATGCAGCCTTTTTTTTGAGGGGGGGATGCCGTTGCAAAAATGGTAATCTAGCGATAACCAAAATAAAGTAGAGATATTCCTAAATAGTAATGTTTAGAAAATTAATTTGTTTTCAATTACAAACCTTAGCTGAATGCAAGGTAGTAGTAGAAACGAGAGGGAGTCTCTTAGGTCTTTCATCAATTCGAGCCATTTCTGCAAACCCAACTTGAGCCTGTGATTGTGCCGACGAAACAGCACGAATTTGTTCCGCTTTTACTGGCTTGGACTGAAACTGTACAGTTATTGCTTTCTGGACTTGAGCAACAACAGGGATCTCTTCATGGATTGCCATTGTAGGAGCTTTGATCAGTTTCTCTGGGAATACCTATATGAGGACAAAAATATTACTGTACAGAAAATACCATGCATCTTCTGTCCTGCATTAAAAAGGCGAAAATAATATCAAATTTAGAGCAACATTGATAGTGGTAACACAGAGCAAACCAAAAACAAAATAAAAAAGACCCGTGATCATTATCCGATCAATTACCCGTGATAACACGGATTACTTTTTTTCATTCGTTAAAACAGCAAACGTACGTATTGCATAAAAACGATATGAAGTTGAAAAATAGAATAAAAAAGTTTAATATTCCAGGGAAAAGAAAAATTTCTTGAATACGTGCCAGCTCCACATAATGAAAGGAAATATGGAACTGGTATACTAAAATTTACCGAATTAATGACCGTAAGATGGTTCAAGAAAATCGAGCAAACCTACACCGAAAGAAATACAATGGTCAAATCAACTGCTTTCATCAACACATCATCCTCATGGCAAGAGAGAGTGACCAATTTTCCTCATCTTGAAATCCAATGATTTCAATATAAACTTATAGTGCTTTTATGTAATACAGCTTTTTTCAGTATCGATGAATCCTGTCTGTGTTCAATATTTTGTAACGAAATCTATTTCTCTGAAGAAGGTCTATAGAAATGGGTTTGAAGATCTATTTCTCTACAACAAAAAGGAAAATTTAGATAATATTGGATAATATGTTAAATTTATGTGGTAAATAGTGGCAATAATTTATTTAAAAAAAAGAACACAAACATAATCAATCGGAAGCACAACAAAAGCGCTGCTTACGCTGCTACTAACAAGAAAATAATAACAGGAACTCCTGTAGCGTATTATATTGGTAAATAAAAAAAAAAAATTACATATGAGCCAGCGATTATTTCGCTTTCATTCAACTTCATTTATTAGGTCAAAGTTCGAACGTCAAAATCACGCTTAACTGCTATTGGATTTCAGTTATTTGGTTATATAAATGATAAATAGATATGGTTTCGTGATGAAGCATAGTTAAGATCTAAAATCACTAGAATGAAGTATGAACCTTTGATATTGAACTTGACCGTGAAAATTAATTACAAGATGAACCGAAGACTTAAAAGAATACAATAAAATAACAGCGTTATCCTTAAAATGTTTCATGACCATCTTCAAGACCATCATGAAAAAAATAAAATTTTTCCAGGTAGAACGGGAAAAAAATTCAAGATAATATTGATCCCTCATTTAGAGCTTTAGCATGCGCATAAAAATTTTAGAATATACTGAAATGACAGTAAAACACTCCATTGTGGAAACAGTTTTCTGCTATTTTCAGACTTGTCACGCTCGGCTATAATATATGCTAAGATTTACCAGCTAAAGGAGATTTTGCAGCTATAAGCCTTTAAGATATGAGAGGAACTTACTTCAGAAGAAATAGCAACTGCTTGAGTGGGACACTTCACATTCTCAGGAACCACCTCTAGGTCCAATTCTTCGAGAGTTTCGCTGTATATTGAAAAAAAAATATTACACTGTTTTCCTCTGATTGTCAGTAATGAGATTCAGTAATTTGGAAAAAAAAATAAATAAGAACGCATTAAAGAATTGTTTATATGTATTTTTGTAGCGTTTTGACGAGTAGGACAAAACTATGGGCCGCAGGAAGTGGTTTCGAACCTCCTACCCCCTGTATACGGCCTTGACTAAGTACTTGAAAATAGAAAAAAAAGATAACGCAGTTACAATCTAGACCCTTTTGTGTGGGAGGGGGCAGAAGCTAAGACTCATCTCTCCCGCATACGGTAAAAACGGTAACAATTACAATAAACAGACAAACAAATAAACAAATTTCGTGTTATTGGTACTGAAACTTTTTGATATAGTAGTATTTAGTAATAGTTGAATAATAGTAGTTGAATATTATTCAGTAGTTGAATAATAGTATTAAAAAATAATCAACAACACAGGCCTACAAATGTGAACAGTAAACATTCAGAATTTTGAGGACATTTTTAAGGTTGTTGTGGGGGCCTGATTTCCAAGATAGAGTTTTTTTTATTCTTTCACATAAGAATTTATTATTATAGGGTGTGCAAATTTACCATTTGAGAAACACAGTCAATTACACCTTGATTCATTTAGTCAAACAACACATCTAATTTTCTGCTATTTCAAAATAAAATCGATTTAAATCTTTACTCGAATCTATATACTTATTTTTTTTTTAAACATAGAAGTCAAAATCAAGCTTATGTATTTTTAGCTTTATGATATTATTTTTCATAGTGGCGTTTAAAAAAAGGCTTTCATTCGTTTGAATGGCTTTAACTTCTAGTAAATGTTCAAAAGAGTAAATTTGGGTAAGGATTTTTGCAGAGTTTACAAACTATTTGTTACTTGAAGGCAATTGTCCAACTGTCACACGAGTGCTTAGACTTCCCTCTGTAAAAAAGAAAAAAAAAGAAAGAAAAAGTGACTTATTTTATGCTTTGGCAAAAACTGATTTTCGCTTGTCAAGTTTCAACGATAGCAAAATAAAATTATAAGATCGGGGCAACGGGGGCCGTCAAACTTTCAAATGACAACTCACCTATATTTGTGTATTTGGATTCCACATGCGAAAAGGAGCATATTTGGCCTAACACTTATCAAACCATACATATCAAAATATGTTCAAGTCAAAAGTTACAAGCACTTTGGATATATAAAAAAGAAGCCTAGACAACCCACTTACATACTTGTGTTTTAGTCACTTCCAACTTTTAATTTGACAATATTCCAATAATAATTTATAGTAAACTTAAGCTTGAAATTTCTTTCAAAATATTTAACACTTAACAGGAATTACCGACGAAAAATTTGGAGGCCCCTCCCCCTCCTCCTTCATGTTTTTTTTCTAGGTTGGGTCCTTTGTCACCTTTTCTTTATTAAGGAATTACGAGATATCTTTTAAAGTTTGGTCCAAAAAAAAACTCAAAGACCCTTTCTACTTACCCTAGTGATCAAAGGATAATAACTACTAAGAAATATTTACGAAAAAGTCATGTGACTCGATTTGTTCGGCCTGAATAAGTCTGGAGAGTTTCAACCAAGGAAATGTATCCGAAAGGGTTGCTATTCAAAAAATTAGTGGCAATAATACCGCTACTATAAAAGCCACTTCATTCCTTTTTGTTTGACTTTAAAAAATAATTAACCAGGAATAGCTTCAGGTGAAGGCCATAAGCTAACCACTAAATCATTTTTAGAACAAAAAAAAAATACAAAAAAAGAGGCCTAATTTTAAAACTGAACGCTTTAGTTAAGACATTGCCTAATGAAATATAAGAGGTAAGAAAAGTGGTTTTATTAAGAACGTTGGGAAATTTCTATTATTGTGTCGTGGAAGCAACATTTTTATTCTGTCTTTTAATTTCCATCGATTTCAGTTCGTGTCAAGAAATCACCCCACCCCTGAGAAGAAATATGACATAAAAATCACAAAAGAGGAAAACGATAAATAATCCAAATCAAACCCTTGTATAAACAATGCTCCTGGTAGCTCCCCTCCCCATGCCAATTTTCAGGCGGCACTCATGCTACCAAGGACTGAAATTTCCATCACACTTTTTTAATAAATTTTAATTTACTTCTAGTAAATCACTTAATTTGAATTGTTATCTTTGAAATTGTAAAATTGCCATATTTTAAATTGTTCCGTTCAGTATAAACTGTAGTGTTTGAAATTTTTCACCCCAAGAGAAGGTCAACAATTTCTCTTCTAGGAATTTCTGTTAAGCAGTTCAGTCGAGTTCATTATCATATACTTAGATAGGTTTTTTCATATAAAACTAGATTTTGCTTGACCTTGCATCAATTTGGTTCAATTTTGGTTTTGAATCAATAGCAATAAAGTCTTTTTTTAATATACAAACCATACTAAACACTAGCGCATAACAAAGAGGTTTAGAAAGGGCGGCAACACAACTCATATCCAGGATAATCTGTGTTCGTTCTAAGCTCCAAAGTTGCTCTTCATTTATCTGGGAAAAACTGTATTTTGTCAGTTTTTTTATGTCCCTTATTCATACCATGTTCAGTGTTATTTTAAATATTAATAGGACTGATGTCGTTCTTAGCCCCCACTTGTCACCACCATCCATGCCCAACTATTTTTAAGCTAAAGTTCAACTTTTGCATAACAACCCTTCAAGAAGAATTGTCATCAAGAAGATTATCAAGAAGAAGGATTTTGAATTTTAACCGGGAGGGGGGGGGGTGTGTGTATAAAATGCCAAATATTTATTTCCAGATCATGATTTTCGAAATTTTCAAGCGAAAAGACATATAATATGGAACAACTTTTCTAGGAGGATGTCACAGACTTTGGAAGTATTTCTTTGCTTACCATACATTGTCATTAAGAATTTGAAAAGAAAGCAAAATTTAGAGTTCAAAAAATACATAGACTCAATTAAATTATCTGATTAATTATCTAATTAAATTATCTATAAATTATATATATATATATATATATATATATATATATATATATATATATATATATATATATATATATATATATATATATATATATACATATATCTCCCATATACTAAAATGCGTAAACTCTTCTAAAATAAAATCAAAATTGACACTCCAAAAAAGTGTCTTCAGCTGTTACCTAATTGGTCTCCTAAAACCAGATCCTGAACTACTACTATCTCTTCTATTGCTGTTAATTTCATTAAATCGGCCAACATCGCAGGAATGAGCAGTAAGGGCAGCAGTTGCCAGTATCAGCCTTGGAGTTCTGCAGCTTTCAGAATCCACAACAGTCATTTCAGATGACAGGGAATTCCGACTTATATCTTTATGCTTGTGCTGCTGCCTAAAAAACATCGATTGTAATGCACAAAAATATTCAGAATACCGACTTTAATCCCTGATTTTCAGGAACTGCTCAAACAAAAAGACGAAAAGATTCTTTCTTTAAGGTCATCAAATATTGCAATAATTATATCACGACACACCAGTCACAAGGTCAAATTTCTGGAAGTCGACTGGAATTTTAACACAGAAAAAATAAAGATTTACCCAATGGCATGATGAGTTGTCTGGTCAAGCTTGCTAGTGGTAAGGTTTATCACCCTGTATCGTCACCAAACTGGCCGCCCCTTCATAAAACGTGAAAAGAAATATAATAAAGAAACACGGGGCAGTAACTAATTTCACTTTACGCACTTGAAAAAGAGGAGTATATGATACAATATGCTTGTTTATCAATTGATTGATTTGATGAAAATTATAACTATGGTAAAAATTTGTAGAAACTTTTGCAGAATTAGAGGAAATATGCAAAATGGAAATAATATGCAAAATATCCTTTTTTTACAGTTTCGATTACGAAACTGTAAAAAAAAGATGCGGGATGGTTAAAAAAAAAATTCAGAAAAAAAAAAACAAGAACAGTTTACCAGTGCTGTAGCAAGGGGTTTGGCAGATAGCAAACGCAACGACAAATTTTTAATCTTCAGGTACCATAGAATTTTTCCTCCTGTGTAGTCCCTTGACTATTGAAAGACCGTCTTCAACTAGCTTTCATTCAGTGGGAACGAACAAAAAAATAGCTCTTTTCTAGATATTAAGAAGCTGTTTGGCAAGTTTTTATGAACTTATTTTACCTGATGAAATGAACGGACTTTTAGCTTGGATATTAGAATGATTTTGACAGTGATTTGGATTTTGATCGCCCGGTGATAATTCCAGTTAGACGAGTTTTTGTTACCATGACAGGATCAATATTAAGCCCTGTCGATTAATGACAGAGTGTGCGAAGATTGAGTTAATTATTGGTAAAACAACAAGCTTCTTTAGTAAAGGGACATAATTACAGCGAAAGAAATAATGCACGATAAGTTCCAGTTTGCGAGCGACTGGAACGATAAGTTCCAGTTTGGTTTGTCAGAAATGTGAAATGTGAAGACAATGTTACAGAAATTTTGTAAATGGTTAAACGCTCGGGATAAAAAAAGAAGCCAAAGCCAAAATTCGTTACTGAGAATCCGTGCTCTGTTCCCACTTTAGGCGATGCAGTAGTGGCTACTCTGGCTGTGAAAGTAAATGAGCTAGGCCAAAAAATTGATTGTTTAGTCGAGTCAAACAATAACGAACCTATTTCCTGGCCCATGAAATTCAATGCATAGGATTGTGAAACTCCATTCTATGCAGCTGTACTAAGAACTTACCTGGATCAACCAACACCCTCAGTGCTTGTATGTCCTTTGTCGATTAGGTGTGTTCAAATCCTTCTCAAATGAGCTAACTACGTAAGAGTAAAGACAACTGGAAACTTATATTTAAGTCTAAAGATACTGCTGAAGCTATCGTTGACCACATAAAAGGAAAGCAACGAACGATAAATCCGTCACTAAGGACTCCAAACTTTATCAGGGTAGTGAAGAGAATTCCCGTCGAAATGGAGGGAACAAGAAGTGTTTCAGCTTATTCCCAGAGCTGGCAAAGGTGTCATGATCAGAATCTCACGTTCTTACAAAGTTTACTTCAATACCAGCGCTGAGTTAGACTCCTTCCTAAAACACGGAGCCAAAATTGATTACGAAATACTTCCTGTTGATGAATAAAAGTTTTTGCCTAGAAGACGCTTTTCTTGTCACGCCGAACGCCATGTCGCAGCCAGTTGTAATAATATCACCATCTGTGGTCACTTTGGAGCAACTGACCACGCGGCCAGCAAATCCAATCCATGCATTGGTGTTATGTTTTGTGTAGTATGTAAGAAAAACGGTTACACATACTACAATGCAAATTGTCCCGTCACTAAACAGAAGCCGACCTCTACTAGACCATGACTGAGCAGCTCCTGACATCACATAGTCTGACATCTTGGAATATTAACGATGGTCTTGTTGACAAAAGACCTATTCTTGAGAATATGCTTCAGAATTATGATATTCCGTTTTTACAAGAACATTTCCTGACTAACCACAGGGGGAAATATTGCACTGTCTCAAGCTTGTGACCGGGCTAAGTTTTGGTACAAATTATGGAGAGATTGTCTATGTCCCCGCCAAGGAATAGTCAATGAACTGAAAAAGCATCAGAAAAAATTTTTGCTAAGGAACTTGCCTTTCATCGATCTAAAATACAAAAACTTTATTCCGAGAAGGTCAAGAATTAACCTGATCTACTGGGGATATATCCTGTATTAGAGTCACAATTTTGTGACGAGCTTTACAACTTCGTTGATGAATCTTCTGACCTTGATTTTTTTGTTACTTGTGACGCTGTCATAAAAGTCATATCTCAGCTCAAAAAGAAAGCGCCTTGAGTAAGTTTAAAACCCCCATCCCGTTTACCCTTGCAGTCGGCTCTTCATCGATCCCAATACAATTGCATCAATTCTCGTGTAAGGCCAAACTCTTCTAATCCCTCGAATATGCCTGCGATTCCTCAGTACTCCAACCCCGTTAAGAAAAGGGCTAGACAGGAAGCTATCACTTCATCAACCCTGTTCAATAATAGTGTCCTGGATGCTCAGGCAAAATGTCTTCCTTCTTGGATTCTTGGGGGAATCCATGTGCCTCTTATTTGTTCTGCTGATGACATCTTGAATCTCAGCCGTACAATCAAGCGAATTGAGCAGAATTTCAAAATGTTCAAAGATGATTATTCAAAAATCGGATGTCTTTTCGTCCTGGGAAAGCCAAAGTTGTCCTTTTCAATTGGCGAAATTGTCCTTTTCAATTGGCGAAATCCCTCTACTTCTCTTCTTCATCTTGACGGTTCTCTTATCAAACCTACAGACCATATTAAATACTTGGACCTTCCAATTGGCACATCCATCGGCCACACACGTCGTTTTCTGATATCTCATGTTGAGCGTAAAGTTGGCATATTTTGGAATAGTAAAAAGCAAACTACGCTTTAGCCGTTACCTTCTAGAATCCATATACAACGCCACAGCCGTTCCACATCTGCTTTACATTGCTTCTTTCTGGAAGTTTCTTACAGGTAGAAATAAAAAGGACCTACGATCAATCTTCTTCAGATTTGATAACCATCTTTCACGTTTACCTCCTTGGACAATAAACCGTAAAATTATCCATTTGTATAAGCTTGTATAAGCTCAAATATTAGTATTAATAAATCACCCTGTTTATCAAAACCACATAATTTTTGCTTTTTACAGTCCAAAAACAGCTTGAGAAGGCTCATAATTGGAAACGGCTTGTAAGTTTGCATATTGAGAAAAGCCTAACTTCATTTTACCTGAAATTTTAATTGCGAGATATCTACATGAAGACGAAAATATTTGTTTTATTGTTTAATATTTCTTTTCAGTTTCTGATTTAGAAAAAAATAATCTTCGTTCTTTCTTTTTCTTTATGAGGCCCTTTTGCATTTTTTTCAGCGAATAATAATCGAATTGAAATAGATGGGGGGATATAGTTTAAAAAAAACACAAGCATTCACTAGTGCGAGTTAAGAACTGTTTTAATTAGTAGCCTGCCAATTTGGAGCGTGTCTTTAAACTTACTTGTTGATAAATGCTAAAGTTTGATATGATGGGGGACATCGATGGTTATGGGAGTGAAGTGTGTGCAGCACAATCCGAATGGTCAACTGCACTTGTGAAGCCACAGGAGAGTGGTTATAGCGGTATTTATAAAGTATGACGAGAAGTGTGTGAAGCCAAGATTTTCTGACATGAGGCTCCAGCCACCACAGAGAGAAGTTACAGGCCTTTGTGCCACCTTGCGGTGCAGGACAGTAGACTAATGTAGACAAGGCAAATTGTAGGAGGGTGTTGCCAAGAGGTATGTTGCAATCCATTACTTTTGGCAGGAGAGATATAAATGCGTTGAAAATCGGGGATGACCTGAAAGTAGAATATGTTATGCTTCTTAGATGAGAATATAAAAGACTTATTGACTCAATTACAGATAAAAACAATCAGTTGCTTACTGAGTTGAGTCAGCAATAGATTCGCGCATGCTATTTAAAATTAAATAAGCACAATCCTGCAAAACAGTGCATTGTAGTAGTCAAATATTATAAAACAGTCCAGTAATTAATTAAAAAAAAAACTTTCTGAAAAAGAAGTTTTCTAAAGACAAGTAAAGGCCATATTAAACTTAAAATCAAAAGATATAGAAAACTACAACAGCTGAAACTTAAAACAACCAAAAATTAGTAAAGAATAATTATTAAAGAATAAATGAAACCCAAAACGAACAGAAATTAAATAAACAATCATTGCAAAAAAACATATTTAAAAAAAATGGCTAACTCAAAATTTGTATTGCATGGGTTTGGGGAAAAAGGAGCTAGGAGGGACTAGTTGCCCTCGGATGTCTCTTGACTCTTAAAAAGTTAACTAGAAGTTTTAATTCCCAATAAAATGAGCCCTCTCCGATGGTTATACTAGCATCACTTCCATAAGAACCATATATGCTCCCAGAGCATAACTTATAACGTCTTCCTCCCGGGCCCTGGGGGGTTCCTTCAACGCCAGAGTTTTTCTTATCTGATCTTTGAGCTATTTTTAACAAAATGCCTATCTAAAAAAATTTATCGGATGAGTTTGGGGAAAAAGGCATGGAGGGGCTAGTTGCCCTCGGATCTGTTTTGACTTTTAAAAAGTGAACCAGAACTTTCAGTTTCCAATCAAATGAGCCCTCTCTGAAGTTTATACGAACATAAGAACCCTTTCATAAGAACCATATATGCCTCATGGACATAACTTACAATGCCTTCCCCTGGGCCCTGAGGGGTTGTGTCAACACCGGAGTTTTGTTATCTGGCCTTTGAACTATTTTAAAAAATGACCATCTAGAAATTTGTATCGGATGGGTTTGGGGAAAACGGCATAGGGGGGGGGGTGGAGGAAATAGTTGCCCTCCGATCTCTTTTGACTCTTAAAAAAACTGAACTAGAACTTTCAATTTGCGTTTCAAATTATCCCTCTCTGAAGTTTATACGGGCATTCTGTCCATATGAACTACATATGCCCCCAGGGCATAACTTATAACGCCTGTAACCAGGCCCTGGGGGGTTGTATCGACACTGGACTTTTTCTTATCTGATCATTGTATTACTTTTAACATAATAACTATCTCAAAAATTTTATCAGATGGGTTTGGAGAGAAAAGGGCATGGAGGGGGGGGGCAGGTGCCATCGGATCTCTTTTGGCTCTTAAAAAAGGAACTAAAACTTTCAACTTCCAATAAAATGAGCCCTCTGAAGTTTATACGAGCATCCCTTCCATAAGAACTATATATGCCCCATGGGAATAACTTAGAACGCCTGCCCCCGGGCCCTGGGGGAGTATGTCGACACCGAAGTTTTTGTTTTTTGATCTTTGAACTATTTTTAACAAAAAGGCTATCTCAAAATTTTTATCGGATGCATTTGGCGAAAAAGGGGCATGGGGGGGCTAGTTGCCCTCTGATCTCTTTTGACTCTTAAAAACTAAACGAGAACTTTCAATTTCCAATCAAATGAGTCCTCTCTTATGTTTATAAGAGCGTCCCTTCCACAGCACCCTTAAGTGCTCCAAGCGAATAACTTGCAACGCCTGACCCCGGGCCCTGCGAGATTGTGTCGACCTCGGAATATTTATTATATGATCCTTGAGCTATATTTAAAAAATAGCTATCTCAAAGTTCTCATCAGATAGGCTTGATGAAAATCGGGCGTGGAGGGGGGGCTAGTTGCACTTCGATCTTTTTTTACTCTCATCCCTTCCATAAGAACCGCATACGCCCCAGAGCATTACCTACAACGCATTCCCTTGGGCCCTGGGGGGTTGTGTCGACACAGGAGTTTTTCATATCTGACCTTCGCACTATTTAAAGGAAATGGCTATCTCAAAACTTGTATCAGATAGGTTTGGGGAAAAAGGGCAAGGGGGGGGGGTAATTTGCCCTCCAATCTCTTTTGACTTTTAAAAAGTGAACTAGAACTTTTAATTTACAATCAAACTAGTCCTTTATGAAGTTTATACGAACTTCCCTTCCATAAGAACCATATATTCCCTCAGAGCGTAAATTAGAACGCCTGCCCCCAGGCACTAGGGGGTTTTATTGACACTGGGGTTTTTAGGCATATTTTGCTCCTAAAAGCTCGAGGGTCCTGTCTCTGTTGCTCTAACTGTATCAACTGCTGCTGTTGATACCACTGATACTGTTGTCCATTAGGTTGTCAAAAAAAAATCTTAATTGGTGGAGGAGGATCGATTTAAATTCTCAACGATGTCCAACTTGTATGTCCTAATTGGATGAGACAAAGTAAAAATCCATTTATATCAAAGCAAAAACATCAAACGAGTAAGCATTCAGTTTTTAAGTAGGCGTTAAATGACAGGCGATAAAGATGAAAATCATGTAAGCTTTTAGTCATAAGGAGAGGGATTATGCAAGCTTCCTAGAATGTACTTTTTATACACAAATATCTGTTTTTTAAGCAATTTTAACATGTTTTCTAACTTATTTTCTGTAAGGAGGAATGGAGCTCAAAATAGTCTGAAAATTAAGGCCCATTCTCTCTGTGTGAAATTGTGATGAAAAAAAAAAAACAAAAAAAAAAAACACATTTATACATAGTAGTCACAAAGAGTAAACAGATATTTTCGGCACTACTGCCAAAATTTGTATTATTTCAAGTCTAATCCTAGATTCAAATACAACCTTCAAACCCTATAAAATACGAAAATCCTAAGAAACCAATATAAAATAAGTTATAGATTATTATTATCCTCTTCAAAATCCTTGATCTATTTTCTTATTTTGATGCTTGGTTCATTAATGTGTCAGGAAAAGCCTCCCAAAATATTTTTTTGTCACCAAATCACTCTTGGCGTTTCTTGTCGAGTGACAAAAAACAACAGATTTTCAACTCAAGAGACATCTAAGATTCCCTTACTCAGCCATTTTCTACTTTCATTAAAATTTTTCTTTTCAGGTCTGAGAAGTATGAGGTCTCGCAAGAGAATAAGCAAAGTCCTCTCCTATTGGCTTTGCAAAAATTGACTTAAGCGATTGGTTAATTGTACCAAACTGATTGTTGACAGCTAAGCATTTATACACTATTTTGCACTAATTCGCCAAGAGTACTGACAACGTAAAAATGAGTTTTGAGTTGTCTGTATACATAATAGTTATGCTCTATTTTAGTTTGATACTACTAGTACTACTGCTATTATTCCCAACAGCACAACAGAGCCCCAGGCCTCCTGATGCCAATACAATGGCGTTAACTCCTGCTCCATCTCATACTACGCAAATCTTCAATATTTAGTCCCTCCCACGAGGTTCTGATTTCTTCTGAATTGTGTTTCTACCCTGTATAGCCACCTCTTCGAAGACACTCCGTTGTTCGCTTGGCCCCAGCTCGACAGTCAGAGTACAATCATTGGCACCCGATTCTCTTTCATCCAGAAGACGTGACCTAATCACTTAAACATTTCTTTCATTATGTTTCTAAAAAGTAAGATTGACCCAAATCGTTCTCAAAGATTCATCTGACATATCTTTCTCAACATTTCAAGACACCCACACTTCTAAGCTATTCTTGGAATTTGCAATTACTGCAGCTTTTACTATACTAGTTTCAGGTCTATGAATTATTTTTTATCCCTCCTACCTTTTTCCACAGACAAAAATACTCTATGTGCCTGGGCTATTCTATTTCACATTTCCTGTCTATCCACAGTCCTTACTAATAATATAATCTTGGTAAGCAAAGTTACATACCGATCAATATTTTTATAGCGTTTTATTCTTCTTAACGCTAATTATTAAACCTATTCTGACACACTGCACCCTCAAAACCTCAAACCCTTAGTAGTAATATAATCTTGGTAAGCGAAGCTACAAACCCAGTGAATATTTTTATAGCGTTTTATTCTTCTTAACGCTAATTATTAAACCTATTCTGACACACTGCACCCTCAAAACCTCAAACCCTTAGTAGTAATATAATCTTGGTAAGCGAAGCTATAAACCCAGTGAATATTTTTATAGCGTTTTATTATTCTTAACATTAATTATTAAACCTATTCTGACACACTGCACCATCAAAACCTCAAACCCTTAGTAGTAATATAATCTTGGTAAGCGAAGCTACAAACCCAGTGAATATTTTTATAGCGTTTTATTCTTCTTAACGCTAATTATTAAACCTATTCTGACACACTGCACCCTCAAAACCTCAAACCCTTAGTAGTAATATAATCTTGATAAGCGAAGCTACAAACCCAGTGAATATTTTTATAGCGTTTTATTCTTCTTAACGTTAATTATTAAACCTATTCTGACACACTGCACCCTCAAAACCTCAAACTCTTAGTAGTAATATAATCTTGGTAAGCGAAGCTATAAACCCAGTGAATATTTTTATAGCGTTTTATTATTCTTAACATTAATTATTAAACCTATTCTGACACACTGCACCCTCAAAACCTCAAACCCTTAGTAGTAATATAATCTTGATAAGCGAAGCTACAAACCCAGTGAATATTTTTATAGCGTTTTATTCTTCTTAACGCTAATTATTAAACCTATTCTGACACACTGCACCCTCAAAACCTCAAACCCTTAGTAGTAATATAATCTTGATAAGCGAAGCTACAAACCCAGTGAATATTTTTATAGCGTTTTATTCTTCTTAACGCTAATTATTAAACCTATTCTGACACACTGCACCCTCAAAACCTCAAACCCTTAGTAGTAATATAATCTTGATAAGCGAAGCTACAAACCCAGTGAATATTTTTATAGCGTTTTATTCTTCTTAACGCTAATTATTAAACCTATTCTGAAACACTGCACCCTCAAAACCTCAAACCCTTAGTAGTAATATAATCTTGATAAGCGAAGCAACAAACCCAGTGAATATTTTTATAGCGTTTTATTCTTCTTAACGCTAATTATTAAACCTATTCTGACACACTGCACCCTCAAAACCTCAAACCCTTAGTAGTAATATAATCTTGATAAGCGAAGCTACAAACCCAGTGAATATTTTTATAGCGTTTTATTCTTCTTAACGCTAATTATTAAACCTATTCTGACACACTGCACCCTCAAAACCTCAAACCCTTAGTAGTAATATAATCTTGATAAGCGAAGCTACAAACCCAGTGAATATTTTTATAGCGTTTTATTCTTCTTAACGTTAATTATTAAACCTATTCTGACACACTGCACCCTCAAAACCTCAAACTCTTAGTAGTAATATAATCTTGGTAAGCGAAGCTATAAACCCAGTGAATATTTTTATAGCGTTTTATTATTCTTAACATTAATTATTAAACCTATTCTGACACACTGCACCCTCAAAACCTCAAACCCTTAGTAGTAATATAATCTTGGTAAGCGAAGCTATAAACCCAGTGAATATTTTTATAGCGTTTTATTATTCTTAACATTAATTATTAAACCTATTCTGACACACTGCACCCTCAAAACCTCAAACTCTTAGTAGTAATATAATCTTGGTAAGCGAAGCTATAAACCCAGTGAATATTTTTATAGCGTTTTATTATTCTTAACATTAATTATTAAACCTATTCTGACACACTGCACCCTCAAAACCTCAAACCCTTAGTAGTAATATAATCTTGGTAAGCGAAGCTATAAACCCAGTGAATATTTTTATAGCGTTTTATTATTCTTAACATTAATTATTAAACCTATTCTGACACACTGCACCCTCAAAACCTCAAACCCTTAGTAGTAATATAATCTTGGTAAGCGAAGCTATAAACCCAGTGAATATTTTTATAGCGTTTTATTATTCTTAACATTAATTATTAAACCTATTCTGACACACTGCACCCTCAAAACCTCAAACCCTTAGTAGTAATATAATCTTGGTAAGCGAAGCTATAAACCCAGTGAATATTTTTATAGCGTTTTATTATTCTTAACATTAATTATTAAACCTATTCTGACACACAGCACCCTCAAAACCTCAAACTCTTAGTAGTAATATAATCTTGGTAAGCGAAGCTATAAACCCAGTGAATATTTTTATAGCGTTTTATTATTCTTAACATTAATTATTAAACCTATTCTGACACACTGCACCCTCAAAACCTCAAACCCTTAGTAGTAATATAATCTTGGTAAGCGAAGCTATAAACCCAGTGAATATTTTTATAGCGTTTTATTATTCTTAACATTAATTATTAAACCTATTCTGACACACTGCACCCTCAAAACCTCAAACTCTTAGTAGTAATATAATCTTGGTAAGCGAAGCTATAAACCCAGTGAATATTTTTATAGCGTTTTATTATTCTTAACATTAATTATTAAACCTATTCTGACACACTGCACCCTCAAAACCTCAAACCCTTAGTAGTAATATAATCTTGGTAAGCGAAGCTATAAACCCAGTGAATATTTTTATAGCGTTTTATTATTCTTAACATTAATTATTAAACCTATTCTGACACACTGCACCCTCAAAACCTCAAACCCTTAGTAGTAATATAATCTTGGTAAGCGAAGCTATAAACCCAGTGAATATTTTTATAGCGTTTTATTATTCTTAACATTAATTATTAAACCTATTCTGACACACTGCACCCTCAAAACCTCAAACCCTTAGTAGTAATATAATCTTGGTAAGCGAAGCTATAAACCCAGTGAATATTTTTATAGCGTTTTATTATTCTTAACATTAATTATTAAACCTATTCTGACACACTGCACCCTCAAAACCTCAAACTCTTAGTAGTAATATAATCTTGGTAAGCGAAGCTATAAACCCAGTGAATATTTTTATAGCGTTTTATTATTCTTAACATTAATTATTAAACCTATTCTGACACACTGCACCCTCAAAACCTCAAACCCTTAGTAGTAATATAATCTTGGTAAGCGAAGCTATAAACCCAGTGAATATTTTTATAGCGTTTTATTATTCTTAACATTAATTATTAAACCTATTCTGACACACTGCACCCTCAAAACCTCAAACCCTTAGTAGTAATATAATCTTGGTAAGCGAAGCTATAAACCCAGTGAATATTTTTATAGCGTTTTATTATTCTTAACATTAATTATTAAACCTATTCTGACACACTGCACCCTCAAAACCTCAAACCCTTAGTAGTAATATAATCTTGGTAAGCGAAGCTATAAACCCAGTGAATATTTTTATAGCGTTTTATTATTCTTAACATTAATTATTAAACCTATTCTGACACACTGCACCCTCAAAACCTCAAACTCTTATTAGTAATATAATCTTGGTAAGCGAAGTTACAAACCCAGTGAATATTTTTATAGCGTTTTATTATTCTTAACATTAATTATTAAACCTATTCTGACACACTGCACCCTCAAAACCTCAAACTCTTAGTAGTAATATAATCTTGGTAAGCGAAGCTATAAACCCAGTGAATATTTTTATAGCGTTTTATTATTCTTAACATTAATTATTAAACCTATTCTGACACACTGCACCCTCAAAACCTCAAACCCTTAGTAGTAATATAATCTTGGTAAGCGAAGCTATAAACCCAGTGAATATTTTTGTAGCGTTTTATTATTCTTAACATTAATTATTAAACCTATTCTGACACACTGCACCCTCAAAACCTCAAACTCTTAGTAGTAATATAATCTTGGTAAGCGAAGTTACAAACCCAGTGAATATTTTTATAGCGTTTTATTATTCTTAACATTAATTATTAAACCTATTCTGACACACTGCACCCTCAAAACCTCAAACTCTTAGTAGTAATATAATCTTGGTAAGCGAAGCTATAAACCCAGTGAATATTTTTATAGCGTTTTATTATTCTTAACATTAATTATTAAACCTATTCTGACACACTGCACCCTCAAAACCTCAAACCCTTAGTAGTAATATAATCTTGGTAAGCGAAGCTATAAACCCAGTGAATATTTTTATAGCGTTTTATTATTCTTAACATTAATTATTAAACCTATTCTGACACACTGCACCCTCAAAACCTCAAACCCTTAGTAGTAATATAATCTTGGTAAGCGAAGCTACAAACCCAGTGAATATTTTTATAGCGTTTTATTATTCTTAACATTAATTATTAAACCTATTCTGACACACTGCACCCTCAAAACCTCAAACCCTTAGTAGTAATATAATCTTGGTAAGCGAAGCTATAAACCCAGTGAATATTTTTATAGCGTTTTATTATTCTTAACATTAATTATTAAACCTATTCTGACACACTGCACCCTCAAAACCTCAAACCCTTAGTAGTAATATAATCTTGGTAAGCGAAGCTATAAACCCAGTGAATATTTTTATAGCGTTTTATTATTCTTAACATTAATTATTAAACCTATTCTGACACACTGCACCCTCAAAACCTCAAACCCTTAGTAGTAATATAATCTTGGTAAGCGAAGCTACAAACCCAGTGAATATTTTTATAGCGTTTTATTATTCTTAACGTTAATTATTAAACCTATTCTGACACACTGCACCCTCAAAACCTCAAACTCTTAGTAGTAATATAATCTTGGTAAGCGAAGCTATAAACCCAGTGAATATTTTTATAGCGTTTTATTATTCTTAACATTAATTATTAAACCTATTCTGACACACTGCACCCTCAAAACCTCAAACCCTTAGTAGTAATATAATCTTGGTAAGCGAAGCTATAAACCCAGTGAATATTTTTATAGCGTTTTATTATTCTTAACATTAATTATTAAACCTATTCTGACACACTGCACCCTCAAAACCTCAAACCCTTAGTAGTAATATAATCTTGGTAAGCGAAGCTATAAACCCAGTGAATATTTTTATAGCGTTTTATTATTCTTAACATTAATTATTAAACCTATTCTGACACACTGCACCCTCAAAACCTCAAACCCTTAGTAGTAATATAATCTTGGTAAGCGAAGCTATAAACCCAGTGAATATTTTTATAGCGTTTTATTATTCTTAACATTAATTATTAAACCTATTCTGACACACTGCACCCTCAAAACCTCAAACCCTTAGTAGTAATATAATCTTGGTAAGCGAAGCTATAAACCCAGTGAATATTTTTATAGCGTTTTATTATTCTTAACATTAATTATTAAACCTATTCTGACACACTGCACCCTCAAAACCTCAAACCCTTAGTAGTAATATAATCTTGGTAAGCGAAGCTATAAACCCAGTGAATATTTTTATAGCGTTTTATTATTCTTAACATTAATTATTAAACCTATTCTGACACACTGCACCCTCAAAACCTCAAACCCTTAGTAGTAATATAATCTTGGTAAGCGAAGCTATAAACCCAGTGAATATTTTTATAGCGTTTTATTATTCTTAACATTAATTATTAAACCTATTCTGACACACTGCACCCTCAAAACCTCAAACTCTTAGTAGTAATATAATCTTGGTAAGCGAAGCTATAAACCCAGTGAATATTTTTATAGCGTTTTATTATTCTTAACATTAATTATTAAACCTATTCTGACACACTGCACCCTCAAAACCTCAAACCCTTAGTAGTAATATAATCTTGGTAAGCGAAGCTATAAACCCAGTGAATATTTTTATAGCGTTTTATTATTCTTAACATTAATTATTAAACCTATTCTGACACACTGCACCCTCAAAACCTCAAACTCTTAGTAGTAATATAATCTTGGTAAGCGAAGCTATAAACCCAGTGAATATTTTTATAGCGTTTTATTATTCTTAACATTAATTATTAAACCTATTCTGACACACTGCACCCTCAAAACCTCAAACCCTTAGTAGTAATATAATCTTGGTAAGCGAAGCTATAAACCCAGTGAATATTTTTATAGCGTTTTATTATTCTTAACATTAATTATTAAACCTATTCTGACACACTGCACCCTCAAAACCTCAAACCCTTAGTAGTAATATAATCTTGGTAAGCGAAGCTATAAACCCAGTGAATATTTTTATAGCGTTTTATTATTCTTAACATTAATTATTAAACCTATTCTGACACACTGCACCCTCAAAACCTCAAACCCTTAGTAGTAATATAATCTTGGTAAGCGAAGCTATAAACCCAGTGAATATTTTTATAGCGTTTTATTATTCTTAACATTAATTATTAAACCTATTCTGACACACTGCACCCTCAAAACCTCAAACTCTTAGTAGTAATATAATCTTGGTAAGCGAAGCTATAAACCCAGTGAATATTTTTATAGCGTTTTATTATTCTTAACATTAATTATTAAACCTATTCTGACACACTGCACCCTCAAAACCTCACAAAACTCTTAGTAGTAATATAATCTTGGTAAGCGAAGCTATAAACCCAGTGAATATTTTTATAGCGTTTTATTATTCTTAACATTAATTATTAAACCTATTCTGACACACTGCACCCTCAAAACCTCAAACTCTTAGTAGTAATATAATCTTGGTAAGCGAAGCTATAAACCCAGTGAATATTTTTATAGCGTTTTATTATTCTTAACATTAATTATTAAACCTATTCTGACACACTGCACCCTCAAAACCTCAAACCCTTAGTAGTAATATAATCTTGGTAAGCGAAGCTATAAACCCAGTGAATATTTTTATAGCGTTTTATTATTCTTAACATTAATTATTAAACCTATTCTGACACACTGCACCCTCAAAACCTCAAACCCTTAGTAGTAATATAATCTTGGTAAGCGAAGCTATAAACCCAGTGAATATTTTTATAGCGTTTTATTATTCTTAACATTAATTATTAAACCTATTCTGACACACTGCACCCTCAAAACCTCAAACCCTTAGTAGTAATATAATCTTGGTAAGCGAAGCTATAAACCCAGTGAATATTTTTATAGCGTTTTATTATTCTTAACATTAATTATTAAACCTATTCTGACACACTGCACCCTCAAAACCTCAAACTCTTAGTAGTAATATAATCTTGGTAAGCGAAGCTATAAACCCAGTGAATATTTTTATAGCGTTTTATTATTCTTAACATTAATTATTAAACCTATTCTGACACACTGCACCCTCAAAACCTCAAACCCTTAGTAGTAATATAATCTTGGTAAGCGAAGCTATAAACCCAGTGAATATTTTTATAGCGTTTTATTATTCTTAACATTAATTATTAAACCTATTCTGACACACTGCACCCTCAAAACCTCAAACCCTTAGTAGTAATATAATCTTGGTAAGCGAAGCTATAAACCCAGTGAATATTTTTATAGCGTTTTATTATTCTTAACATTAATTATTAAACCTATTCTGACACACTGCACCCTCAAAACCTCAAACCCTTAGTAGTAATATAATCTTGGTAAGCGAAGCTATAAACCCAGTGAATATTTTTATAGCGTTTTATTATTCTTAACATTAATTATTAAACCTATTCTGACACACTGCACCCTCAAAACCTCAAACTCTTAGTAGTAATATAATCTTGGTAAGCGAAGCTATAAACCCAGTGAATATTTTTATAGCGTTTTATTATTCTTAACATTAATTATTAAACCTATTCTGACACACTGCACCCTCAAAACCTCAAACTCTTAGTAGTAATATAATCTTGGTAAGCGAAGCTATAAACCCAGTGAATATTTTTATAGCGTTTTATTATTCTTAACATTAATTATTAAACCTATTCTGACACACTGCACCCTCAAAACCTCAAACCCTTAGTAGTAATATAATCTTGGTAAGCGAAGCTATAAACCCAGTGAATATTTTTATAGCGTTTTATTATTCTTAACATTAATTATTAAACCTATTCTGACACACTGCACCCTCAAAACCTCAAACTCTTAGTAGTAATATAATCTTGGTAAGCGAAGCTATAAACCCAGTGAATATTTTTATAGCGTTTTATTATTCTTAACATTAATTATTAAACCTATTCTGACACACTGCACCCTCAAAACCTCAAACTCTTAGTAGTAATATAATCTTGGTAAGCGAAGTTACAAACCCAGTGAATATTTTTATAGCGTTTTATTATTCTTAACATTAATTATTAAACCTATTCTGACACACTGCACCCTCAAAACCTCAAACTCTTAGTAGTAATATAATCTTGGTAAGCGAAGCTATAAACCCAGTGAATATTTTTATAGCGTTTTATTATTCTTAACATTAATTATTAAACCTATTCTGACACACTGCACCCTCAAAACCTCAAACCCTTAGTAGTAATATAATCTTGGTAAGCGAAGCTATAAACCCAGTGAATATTTTTATAGCGTTTTATTATTCTTAACATTAATTATTAAACCTATTCTGACACACTGCACCCTCAAAACCTCAAACCCTTAGTAGTAATATAATCTTGGTAAGCGAAGCTATAAACCCAGTGAATATTTTTATAGCGTTTTATTATTCTTAACATTAATTATTAAACCTATTCTGACACACTGCACCCTCAAAACCTCAAACTCTTAGTAGTAATATAATCTTGGTAAGCGAAGCTATAAACCCAGTGAATATTTTTATAGCGTTTTATTATTCTTAACATTAATTATTAAACCTATTCTGACACACTGCACCCTCAAAACCTCAAACCCTTAGTAGTAATATAATCTTGGTAAGCGAAGCTATAAACCCAGTGAATATTTTTATAGCGTTTTATTATTCTTAACATTAATTATTAAACCTATTCTGACACACTGCACCCTCAAAACCTCAAACCCTTAGTAGTAATATAATCTTGGTAAGCGAAGCTATAAACCCAGTGAATATTTTTATAGCGTTTTATTATTCTTAACATTAATTATTAAACCTATTCTGACACACTGCACCCTCAAAACCTCAAACCCTTAGTAGTAATATAATCTTGGTAAGCGAAGCTATAAACCCAGTGAATATTTTTATAGCGTTTTATTATTCTTAACATTAATTATTAAACCTATTCTGACACACTGCACCCTCAAAACCTCAAACTCTTAGTAGTAATATAATCTTGGTAAGCGAAGCTATAAACCCAGTGAATATTTTTATAGCGTTTTATTATTCTTAACATTAATTATTAAACCTATTCTGACACACTGCACCCTCAAAACCTCAAACTCTTAGTAGTAATATAATCTTGGTAAGCGAAGCTATAAACCCAGTGAATATTTTTATAGCGTTTTATTATTCTTAACATTAATTATTAAACCTATTCTGACACACTGCACCCTCAAAACCTCAAACCCTTAGTAGTAATATAATCTTGGTAAGCGAAGCTATAAACCCAGTGAATATTTTTATAGCGTTTTATTATTCTTAACATTAATTATTAAACCTATTCTGACACACTGCACCCTCAAAACCTCAAACTCTTAGTAGTAATATAATCTTGGTAAGCGAAGCTATAAACCCAGTGAATATTTTTATAGCGTTTTATTATTCTTAACATTAATTATTAAACCTATTCTGACACACTGCACCCTCAAAACCTCAAACCCTTAGTAGTAATATAATCTTGGTAAGCGAAGCTATAAACCCAGTGAATATTTTTATAGCGTTTTATTATTCTTAACATTAATTATTAAACCTATTCTGACACACTGCACCCTCAAAACCTCAAACTCTTAGTAGTAATATAATCTTGGTAAGCGAAGCTATAAACCCAGTGAATATTTTTATAGCGTTTTATTATTCTTAACATTAATTATTAAACCTATTCTGACACACTGCACCCTCAAAACCTCAAACCCTTAGTAGTAATATAATCTTGGTAAGCGAAGCTATAAACCCAGTGAATATTTTTATAGCGTTTTATTATTCTTAACATTAATTATTAAACCTATTCTGACACACTGCACCCTCAAAACCTCAAACCCTTAGTAGTAATATAATCTTGGTAAGCGAAGCTATAAACCCAGTGAATATTTTTATAGCGTTTTATTATTCTTAACATTAATTATTAAACCTATTCTGACACACTGCACCCTCAAAACCTCAAACTCTTAGTAGTAATATAATCTTGGTAAGCGAAGCTATAAACCCAGTGAATATTTTTATAGCGTTTTATTATTCTTAACATTAATTATTAAACCTATTCTGACACACTGCACCCTCAAAACCTCAAACCCTTAGTAGTAATATAATCTTGGTAAGCGAAGCTATAAACCCAGTGAATATTTTTATAGCGTTTTATTATTCTTAACATTAATTATTAAACCTATTCTGACACACTGCACCCTCAAAACCTCAAACCCTTAGTAGTAATATAATCTTGGTAAGCGAAGCTATAAACCCAGTGAATATTTTTATAGCGTTTTATTATTCTTAACATTAATTATTAAACCTATTCTGACACACTGCACCCTCAAAACCTCAAACCCTTAGTAGTAATATAATCTTGGTAAGCGAAGCTATAAACCCAGTGAATATTTTTATAGCGTTTTATTATTCTTAACATTAATTATTAAACCTATTCTGACACACTGCACCCTCAAAACCTCAAACCCTTAGTAGTAATATAATCTTGGTAAGCGAAGCTATAAACCCAGTGAATATTTTTATAGCGTTTTATTATTCTTAACATTAATTATTAAACCTATTCTGACACACTGCACCCTCAAAACCTCAAACCCTTAGTAGTAATATAATCTTGGTAAGCGAAGCTATAAACCCAGTGAATATTTTTATAGCGTTTTATTATTCTTAACATTAATTATTAAACCTATTCTGACACACTGCACCCTCAAAACCTCAAACTCTTAGTAGTAATATAATCTTGGTAAGCGAAGCTATAAACCCAGTGAATATTTTTATAGCGTTTTATTATTCTTAACATTAATTATTAAACCTATTCTGACACACTGCACCCTCAAAACCTCAAACTCTTAGTAGTAATATAATCTTGGTAAGCGAAGCTATAAACCCAGTGAATATTTTTATAGCGTTTTATTATTCTTAACATTAATTATTAAACCTATTCTGACACACTGCACCCTCAAAACCTCAAACTCTTAGTAGTAATATAATCTTGGTAAGCGAAGTTACAAACCCAGTGAATATTTTTATAGCGTTTTATTATTCTTAACATTAATTATTAAACCTATTCTGACACACTGCACCCTCAAAACCTCAAACTCTTAGTAGTAATATAATCTTGGTAAGCGAAGCTATAAACCCAGTGAATATTTTTATAGCGTTTTATTATTCTTAACATTAATTATTAAACCTATTCTGACACACTGCACCCTCAAAACCTCAAACCCTTAGTAGTAATATAATCTTGGTAAGCGAAGCTATAAACCCAGTGAATATTTTTATAGCGTTTTATTATTCTTAACATTAATTATTAAACCTATTCTGACACACTGCACCCTCAAAACCTCAAACCCTTAGTAGTAATATAATCTTGGTAAGCGAAGCTATAAACCCAGTGAATATTTTTATAGCGTTTTATTATTCTTAACATTAATTATTAAACCTATTCTGACACACTGCACCCTCAAAACCTCAAACTCTTAGTAGTAATATAATCTTGGTAAGCGAAGCTATAAACCCAGTGAATATTTTTATAGCGTTTTATTATTCTTAACATTAATTATTAAACCTATTCTGACACACTGCACCCTCAAAACCTCAAACCCTTAGTAGTAATATAATCTTGGTAAGCGAAGCTATAAACCCAGTGAATATTTTTATAGCGTTTTATTATTCTTAACATTAATTATTAAACCTATTCTGACACACTGCACCCTCAAAACCTCAAACCCTTAGTAGTAATATAATCTTGGTAAGCGAAGCTATAAACCCAGTGAATATTTTTATAGCGTTTTATTATTCTTAACATTAATTATTAAACCTATTCTGACACACTGCACCCTCAAAACCTCAAACCCTTAGTAGTAATATAATCTTGGTAAGCGAAGCTATAAACCCAGTGAATATTTTTATAGCGTTTTATTATTCTTAACATTAATTATTAAACCTATTCTGACACACTGCACCCTCAAAACCTCAAACTCTTAGTAGTAATATAATCTTGGTAAGCGAAGTTACAAACCCAGTGAATATTTTTATAGCGTTTTATTATTCTTAACA
The DNA here is from genome assembly GCF_032884065.1 of Artemia franciscana. Taxonomy (NCBI): domain Eukaryota; kingdom Metazoa; phylum Arthropoda; class Branchiopoda; order Anostraca; family Artemiidae; genus Artemia; species Artemia franciscana. The sequence continues at coordinate 23,500,643 of NC_088867.1, read as the reverse complement.
TTAATTATTAAACCTATTCTGACACACTGCACCCTCAAAACCTCAAACTCTTAGTAGTAATATAATCTTGGTAAGCGAAGCTATAAACCCAGTGAATATTTTTATAGCGTTTTATTATTCTTAACATTAATTATTAAACCTATTCTGACACACTGCACCCTCAAAACCTCAAACCCTTAGTAGTAATATAATCTTGGTAAGCGAAGCTATAAACCCAGTGAATATTTTTATAGCGTTTTATTATTCTTAACATTAATTATTAAACCTATTCTGACACACTGCACCCTCAAAACCTCAAACTCTTAGTAGTAATATAATCTTGGTAAGCGAAGTTACAAACCCAGTGAATATTTTTATAGCGTTTTATTATTCTTAACATTAATTATTAAACCTATTCTGACACACTGCACCCTCAAAACCTCAAACCCTTAGTAGTAATATAATCTTGGTAAGCGAAGCTATAAACCCAGTGAATATTTTTATAGCGTTTTATTATTCTTAACATTAATTATTAAACCTATTCTGACACACTGCACCCTCAAAACCTCAAACTCTTAGTAGTAATATAATCTTGGTAAGCGAAGCTATAAACCCAGTGAATATTTTTATAGCGTTTTATTATTCTTAACATTAATTATTAAACCTATTCTGACACACTGCACCCTCAAAACCTCAAACCCTTAGTAGTAATATAATCTTGGTAAGCGAAGCTATAAACCCAGTGAATATTTTTATAGCGTTTTATTATTCTTAACATTAATTATTAAACCTATTCTGACACACTGCACCCTCAAAACCTCAAACCCTTAGTAGTAATATAATCTTGGTAAGCGAAGCTATAAACCCAGTGAATATTTTTATAGCGTTTTATTATTCTTAACATTAATTATTAAACCTATTCTGACACACTGCACCCTCAAAACCTCAAACCCTTAGTAGTAATATAATCTTGGTAAGCGAAGCTATAAACCCAGTGAATATTTTTATAGCGTTTTATTATTCTTAACATTAATTATTAAACCTATTCTGACACACTGCACCCTCAAAACCTCAAACCCTTAGTAGTAATATAATCTTGGTAAGCGAAGCTATAAACCCAGTGAATATTTTTATAGCGTTTTATTATTCTTAACATTAATTATTAAACCTATTCTGACACACTGCACCCTCAAAACCTCAAACCCTTAGTAGTAATATAATCTTGGCCTATTCTGACACACTGCACCCTCAAAACCTCAAACTCTTAGTAGTAATATAATCTTGGTAAGCGAAGTTACAAACCCAGTGAATATTTTTATAGCGTTTTATTATTCTTAACATTAATTATTAAACCTATTCTGACACACTGCACCCTCAAAACCTCAAACCCTTAGTAGTAATATAATCTTGGTAAGCGAAGCTATAAACCCAGTGAATATTTTTATAGCGTTTTATTGTTCTTAACATTAATTATTAAACCTATTATGACACACTGCACCCTCAAAACCTCAAACTCTTAGTAGTAATATAATCTTGGTAAGCGAAGTTACAAACCCAGTGAATATTTTTATAGCATTTTATTCTTCTTAACGTTAATTATTAAACTTATTCAGACACACTACACGCCCAAAATTTCAGACCCTTAGTAATAATATAATCTTGGTAAGCAAAGTTACAAACCCGCTCAATATTTTTATAGCGTTTTATTCTTCTTAACGTTAATTACTAAACCTATTCTGACACACTGCAACCTCAAAAACTCCTAAGATTAACTGGCATTTTCGTCTATGACATTCAATTCTTCTCAGTATTTAGATCTAAGACAGTGTTCCGACACTCTTCATGTTCCTCCACCGCCACCCTCCATGTAAATTCATGTTGTTCCATAGCATTTCCGGAGTTCCTTGTAACAAAGAGTTTAAAATCAATCCATACCATCAGGAATCTGGGAGCGGAGAACGGGGATCTGCATGAGTCTTGACAGATTATGGTTGAATAAATTTCCATGCAATATCTAAATTTCACATTTCAGGTGAAGAGGAAAACACCTGGTCCTGCCGTAATTACAAGTACAAGTAAATATACAAAAGGAGAAAAGACAACTCAATGGAGAGTGACCTGTAAAGCCAAAAGTAAAAAACAAAAAACCTACCTTAATTTAGCTGAAGTTATGCAGAAAGTTTTTTCGACTTGACTGTACCCAAGCATTAGAGCTAGGTGCCGAAGCAATAAACTCTGATTTTTCACAGCCATTTTCTCGTCAGAGGTCTAATTTAAAAAAAAAAGAACTATTATTAATATCATTATTCTTGTTTGGATTAATATGGAAATGTTATTCGCATAAACTCAATACTGGAATCATATTCCGGACTCTGAGGTTGGTTGTTGCAGCTGAGACCAAATCCTGGGTCTCGTATTACCAAACAGAGACCTATTCCATTCCGCTACCACGGGATATTATTAATACTCAAACGAAATTAAGTATTTATTCTGTCATAACACTACAATCTAATTGGCGAGGATAAAAAACCTAATTCAAGGGATTAAAAATTTCAAATGAAATATAGAGCGAACATTTTAATATAGAGCGACTATTTTCTTCCGTAAATCCAAAATATTTAATTTTGGATTAAACCAGGTTAATTTTAAAATGGTAATTAAACTATTATCATTTTATCCCAAACCAGGTTAATTTTATCACGGAAAAAAATATGCTTGAAAAGGGCAAGAATCTGTATATTTTCATAGTCAAATTAGAACGTTAAGAGTAGGTCCAAGCAAGTAAACCGGAGGAGCTAGTGCTCCATCCACAAGAGACTAAAAGATTTGAAATTCATCTCAGGAATATCAAAATCCATATTCTGTCTTTTATTTCGATGTGTTTTTCACATAGTTCGTGTATTTTTCGGCTTTTTCCTTTGTGGGCGTCTGCATGGCTGAATGATTTCGTAGCGCAATTCAAATTTCAGATCTTTACCTAAAAGTTGTCTCAAATGATTTATTCATTGGCAAATTTTTATGTCCTCTATTTTGCAAATATTTCGTTGACTCAGCCAATAGACAAAGCATCTTAAATAGTAAGCACATGCAAAAACAATCCATGCCCGCTATTATGTAAAATAACAATCAGATACAATTAAAAATTTCAATAAAACCTATTAGTTAAATTTACAACATTGACTAAATTTATTACAACTTAAAACTAGAATAACAACCAATTCCAGTTTCTAATATTCAATTCTATTCAATATCTTATTCCAAATGAAAGATCACGCAATTCAAAAAGAGAAAAAGTAAACAAATAACAAAATAAATACAAGAAAATATAATAGGTAAATAACTTAGCCGCTGTCAGGAGGTTCCTATAATAGTTGCCAAATAAAGAGGGAAGAAATATAGAGGCACATAACACCACAACATGCTCATTATCTGACGTAGGGAGTCACTTGAACAGAGAAAAATGAGAAGCTACACAGATTAAACGTTATCAAACGAAAACGCACACACAAATCGATAGCACTAGCCTAAAAAGGCACTTTGCGCAGAAACCATATGGTGTCATTAAACCCTACTTTAAGAGGATTTACATGTGAAACGTGTGACAGCAAACAAGATGTAATCCCAAAATGTTACCACAATAAGAATGAGAAATAAAATTTTCAACAGCGGTATTGACTAAACCGTCAAATCTAACAAAGTGACTAATCCAGGAATGAATGAACCGATGCATGAACAGATTGACCCTGAGATACACTGAACCGAAAGTGAACCTTCAAAAACTGAACCTTCAAAACAAACTAAATAGAAACGTTTTACCATCCTGCAATGAGACCCCTATCTTGTATCCTGGGCCTAAAAATACTGCTTGACGTGAAGGAAGGTTCAGGGCTACATGACGCATTCAAATTTATCACAATATCGTGAAATCGGGGGGGGGGGTGAATTTTAAAGCCTTTTATACCTCCTTCCTCGAGCAGCGGATTTTCTCCGGACTCATAATTTGGATTATATTATGGAGAAAGTGAGAAAAGGTATCATGTAATCACAAGTTCCGAGTTACAGTGATCTCTTTAGGTGCCAAAAACTAACTAAAGGATAACCAGCTACCCTCTCAACATTTTATCCCACTATGTGTCGCCCCAGGCTTTGACATAGTATCAGCTTAAAATTTGGCCATTTTGATCAGAGCTGTCCAACGTTTGTTTTTTTTTTTTTTTTTTTTTTTTTTTTTTTTTTTTTTTTTTTTTTTTTTTAATCTAAGGAGAAAAAAAATCCATTCAGCCACAGGGGTAAAACTTCAAAATTAGGTAAATCATCCATTGAAAGAAATAGATATGGTATAAATAAGATATATATGAAGTAGATTTATCCAGTTTTTAGATATTTTTAATTTCGGGAATTAATTTATTTCTTCTGAGACTGAATCATAAAAACAGAATCATGCTATAAGGCTATAACATATAGACGCATGGTGTTTAGGACGCCGTTCGGACGAAATAAAATTTTAGCAGAAGACTCAACATATATCCTGAGGCCCGTGCAATAGAGAACACTATTGAACAATAATATATAACAAAAAATATACTTATACCTAGGATAAAGGTCAGTTGATAAAACCGTTATAAAGGGAGGCAAGATCCCCTCATTATTCACATTACATACTAAGTTCATAAATATATTCCTTCAGAGACCCAGATACTCCTTGAATCCAGAGATCTGAACTGTGTTAACATCTGAAAAGGGGTTATTTGCATTTGAGATGCTAAATAGCAGCAACTAAAAAGTATTTTTTAAATATTTACCTGATCAGATCTGCACATGAAGTGCATCAGCAAATATGTCAGCAAATGTAGAGACTCAGCATTAGAATCATTCTGCTGAAGAATACGCTGAAGAACAATAGCGACATGCGAGTCATCTACTATTGAGCTACTTTTTCCAATGCCATCTAGAATCAAAGACAAAACGTTTAAATACTTTAGGTATCCAAGCAGTAGGCTTATTCAAATTTTGACAGCATAAAAAAATGTTTTGAAAACAGCTGAGTCATAGCAATCTTCAAATTCATAATTGAACATTCAGACCCACTACTTAACAGTTAGTCATTTTCCTTTGCAGTTTTCTGTCTAATTTCCTAATTTTTAGTTGTTGGATTTTTATAAGATAAAGGAAAAGCGGCTCAGTATCAGATTTTCAAGAATATCTGGGCTCCATCCGGTCATGTCAAAGGTTGTACGCATGCATTGACATATCGAGCCAGAAAACTGTAGATAAAACCTCATTTTGAAATAATAACAAATCGCTGAAAAGAAACTATTTAATTTCATTAAAAATATTGACTTTATCTCCATTTTTTTCTCTACCTGTAAGGGTAAGGGAGTACCTGTAAGGGAGTAATGGATCTTTAATATACAAAACTATTCTAATTATTCTAAAGTGGCTTTATTGCTGACGTAAGTTGTAAAACGTAAAGAGCATTTTTGCGAATCCATTCACCGCATCTACTTATTTACATTTGCTTCAAGGATACATCAGTTTTACCTGTCACTATTAATATAAGCTAAGTAGTTAATACGGCTCAAATTAACGACGAGAAATTATTTTTGAATGCAGGCCTATGGATAAAGCACATCATTTTGGGGTCATTTATGTTTAACATGTTAATATTGCTGCACATTGAATATGTTTTAGTTAGCCTTTGTATTTTTAGTAGTACTTAAGATGGTTTCTAAGTAAAATCTTTTCGTAAAACCTATGGTCAGGATATTCTACAGTGTGTTTAAAAAAGAACGACAGATAAAAACCTACTTTAAATCGAATTTCTGACCATACACCACAAACATTAAATTGGAAAACAAAAGCACAGTATCAAAACGTGGCCTCGATGGTCAGTGATAAGAAAACATGTAAAAACAATGTTGCCAACCATAACAAATATAAATAACAGGCTTTTAAAATCTGGCATTCTTTTTTAGACATAAATTGGGCTAACTCCTTATTATTTATACTTAGCAAAAATTTAGAAAACGTCAAAAATAGGGATATATCTTTTACGCTAAGCTCGGCAGCATATTAAAAGCAAGAACCATACCAAAACAGAGGCATCAGATAGTGTACATCCAGACGTGTCACTGCTAAATTTTTGGCCATACTATCAATGAAATGTGATATTAAGCAGCTGTTATCAAAAGGTAAGAATCATGCAGAACGTAAGCGTAGTAACAGCCAAATGTTCGTCAATAAAACCCATAGAGTGGATATGCAGAACCCATAGAGTGGATTTATACAGGAGACACAAAGTCATTGCACAAACACACGGCTGTTACTACCTTCATGCTTCACACTGTTACTATTTATGGCAATTGCTATTTTTTCCCTTTTTTCTAACCTTTCCTCAATTATTTGTTTGTGTTGGAATTTCAAGTACAAAGTCCTATTTGAATTTTAAGTTTGCCTGTAGATTCCCAAAACAGGATATTCCAACTTTTATATACGTGGCTTGATGACTTTTCTTTTTTCTCTTTTCATGATTAGAGTCTTTCAATTAAAAGAAAATTCAGTCCAACATCAACGTCAAGATTCCTTTACATCTCAGACCAAACTTGTTTCAAGTGCAGATACGTGGTTCTGAGATAGCGAGTCGTAATTGCGATCCTTTTTAGAAAACTTCATTATACATACTTGTTTGATCTTTTTCACTGTTTAAACAATATATTGGCACTTAGCAACCCACTTAATTATTTAGGCGTATTTCTTTACAAGTTTTTTGAACTGTCAATACAATTGATAAATCTTTTTTTCTTTCTTTTGTAATAGTTCTTCCTCTTACTTTATTAAATCCTTAGAATATTTTTAACTGCTGAAATTTACGAAAATTGCCTAAGTATCCTTTGAATAAAACTAAAAATCGTTATAGTTTCTGTTGCTAAAGAAACCTTCCATAGCTCAAGCAAATGTGCCTAGCTTAGAAAAAAAGTAAACAGAGACAGAATTAATTCAAAACAACCACAGTGAACTCGGATACAGAGGAAGATATAAAATCAAAAGTACGTTTCTAAATTCTTACCCATGTATCCCCGATGCGGTCTATTTTTCAAAAGGGGCGCAGAAAATTGGCGACTGTAGTTATACTTGTCACTTTCTAAAATGGAAACGTAAAGTACGATAAATAAATTAAAAAGTGCAACAATACAGAAAATTGAAAGAGTGAAACTACAAATGAAAATTGATAAGGGAGAAAAGGCAGAAAATAGCAAAGGTTCTATAAACTAAAGTCTGTGACAGGAAGCAACAAACAAAACTTGTGAAGATACAAAATTTTACTTGTTTATTCAAAAAAATATCCCCATATATATTTAAAAGGACAACATAACCCACGCCCTTGACCATGTAATATCTAGAAGTCAAATATTTGCTAGCATCTTAATTTTTTTTAAGCATTTGTTTATTTGAATTGACTTGTAATATTTTCATATGTATACATTTCACACGTTTTCTGATGGGACTTGTTCCATCCAGGCAAGATAGTAAGGACTTTGGGTCTTTTCCCCTCCTCATTCGACCCTGGCCATAACTTCTTTCGGGCAGAGTGAGCCATGTCAAACATCACAAATTGATCAAGTCTTTTTAACGAGAATTTTGTAAATTTTTCCTTTCTACTTTGCGTACAAGATAACTATCCTGTAAACAAATTAGAAAGGAAAAATTTACAAAATCAATTAAAAATTAATACTGTTTAATCCATCGATTTTAGAGTGCATTGCACGCATATACACATAATATACAAACAAATATATAAACAAAGAGCCCAATTCCCGGGCTCCCTTTAAGGTAGTAAGAAACCTCTTTTGGCTACCCTTTAAGTTAGGAATAGATTTTACTCTTCAATTTCAATTTAGTTTTTCGATCTCGCTCGAATTTTTTTTTATACTAAAGTGTGAAAAGAGAAACCATAGTTTTTAACAAAGAAAATTCTTTAAGAGATCTAAATTGTAAAAACTACGTCTGAATATGCATAAAATATGCAAAGTTTTGTAAAGTTTAGCCAAGACATATTTAAAAGCTTCTACCAGCAACAGTTGCTTTTGTTATAGATATTGGACAGATTTCTATTTCAAATTATTGATTTTTTTTGTTAGGAATACTTTGAAAATGTCAGAAGGAAAGTCAATTGCAATTATACTGCTACTACTTTTAACAAATCACTTCAGCTCCTAGTCATCTCAGACAAACAAGTCTGCACACACTCCTCCACACCAATCTATTCAAAGCTCCACTCTTTATCGTCTCGCAAGAAGTTCTAATTCTTCTAAATCCTTACTGATGACCTCTTCTCACTCCACTCAGGGATAACCTGATTATCGTTCGGCCTCCATGTTGGTGGCAAATAAGCGTAATCTTTGACAATTATGTCATCCCTCATTCGTAAAACGTAACCTATCCATTTTAGCCTTCCTTTCATTATTGCCCCTAGATAGGGAAATCTAGCCACAACTTTCCCTACAGCGCATTATTTGACATACAGTCATTCCACTAAGGCATCGGAGGTTTTCCAAAGCATCAACATCCAGACTCAAAAGCAAATATTTGACAGACAGTTAATTACAATTACAAAAGTATCTAATTTAACAAATAAACCGGGCTCCTCTATAGGAAAATACGACTATGCTTACGGTGGAACTATAATATAATAAACGTAAAGAGAAAAACAAGCTAATAACGAAAGAAAAATGGCTAAATTAATTAAATGGGCTAGATTAGGCTATAGTTGTAGTACCTTTCTCCTGGGTTTTGGTAAAAATATTAGATGGTGCTGACATTGTACGTTTATATGAGGGTGGAATCTTGGAGCTAAGAGGCCGAATACCCTGAGCGGAGATGGATACTTCTTCTTTGTTCATCCCTTTAGTAGTATCCTGCTGGCCGGTAAATCGACACAGGGATTCCTGAGCTCGAATAAGCTTTTTTGAAAAGCCATCCGAGCCTATATCGCTGTTACGAAGATCTAAAAAAAGAAATCATTGAATATTTTGGTGAATTAAACAAAAAACTAATTTTTCGCGAAGCTAACTTTAACTTAGTGGTAACTTTAAGCATTGTAAATATATTTCCTGAAGAAAAATTTGCATGTGATTGATATTAAACCCACCCAAAAATGAAAACATTTATACAACATCCTTGAATCAATATTCTTATGTAACATTCACTGTTCGAATAACAATTCCAAGGATTGTTGGAGCTCTTTCTAGGAGTTACAGAGTCGATGACAATATACTCTGTACTCGTTTATCTTTTGCTGAGTATACTATTGTCAGGCCCAATATACAAAAATAGAAATTATAGAAAAATTATAATAAAAGTAGGAATATTTATTATAAATCTGATACTAGGAGTAACAAACTACTTACCGTTTCGTTACTGCAAGGTCACACACAAGCAACAAATTAAATAACTGAAATTAAGCGTAAACGACGGTAGAAGAAATTCAAATATGAGCACTGCGATGCAGCGATGATTATTAACTAAGGACTGAAGAGGGGATCTAACTCAGAAAACAAAAGACGAAAGTACTTAAAAAAATATCTGATCTCGGACAAAGAGACAAATAAAAGAGTTCGGATAACATTTGATTTCCAGTCAAATATGAATCAGACCATCCCACTTAAGTATTCCATCAGACACATTGCCAAGTATGGATGCCCACTGTTTGCTTTTGCTCTGAAAATATTACTGGCACCACTCCAAAAGATCAAAAACAGGGTTAATAGGGGAGGTTTAGCTGTTCCCCATGACTTTTTCCAGTCTGTTAGTGAGAGGTTTGATGGTGCGTCGATGGCTTTTGTCTACAAGAACTTGAATTCATCTCCTTCTCTAGAGCTTTCTCGTATTGTACCCCTAATTGTCCAACCAACGAGGCAGACAAGAAGGCACATAGCTCAGCCCAATTATCTTGAGGCTGGTAAACCAAGAACAGGATACTTGAGGAACAGCTTCACCCGACGCTGGACTTCGATCTGGATTGATCTTCCTGAGGAAGTTATCCCTTAAAGTTTCTCTGTTGACTCTTTCAAAAGAAGACTCAATAATCATCTAAAAACCTTTATAAAATACTAGCAGCAAATCAGATATTTTATTATACATGGCGCCGGCATATATAATAATCATAGCAATAATTATAATAATAACTGAAAATAAGGTAAGACTCTAGAACAGACCTCACTCAGATCTCTAGAGACGGAGTGACTGTAAATTGTAGCATTTGTTTCATATTTTAATTCATTGTGTTTTTTTTTGGTTAATCAATCTCTCCCTATCTCTAAAAGAAAAAAACATATTAATCACCTCTAGGATAAGCAATATCTCCAGTTTTCTGAAGATGAATTTGAACCTCAATAAAAATCACGTCGAACCTTTCGAGAAAGAAATTCCACGAAAGAATTTTTCGCTTTGGCAAGCAATTGTGCAAAACTTGTAAACATTGGATAATCTGTGGTCGATCCGCCACAAAGCAATCGAATTGCTGCTCCAGACACCAACAAAGACACTGAAAAATCAGAGCAGAACGTTTTAGTAGAAATTAAAGCAAGACATAAAAACGTGCTGTAAAAGCTAAGGACCATAAATGTGGTACTTAGTTGTGATTAAAAAGCACAATATTCAAAAATAAAGCTATATATACGGCATTTCCATTCCAAGAAATCGTGGCTTTAAGATAAAGCAATTGATTGTTTATATCAGTCTTTTGATGGAAGTGGACACTCCGGGATTCCAACATTTGATTTTAAAAACAATTTTTTTCAAATATTTTAGCTGTTTTTTTCATTATTGTTGCCATTACACTTTATTTTGCAACTGAAAGCCAAACAGATTTATCGAATACGTACATTGGATGCCTGTTGATCTCTTGATAATCAGGTTATAATCCTATTTTATATACTATTTGATCCTGTTTAAATATTTTTGGTACGGACCGTCAATAAGTTTGAAGCGACAAAAGTTACTAAATTAACAGTTTTACTTATAGGCGACTGTGCAAGTTCTAAAATAAAAAACATTCAATGTTGGGTTATAAAAAAGACTTTTTAAATCATAATAAACGGTAGGGAACTTACAGAACAAAATCTAAACGACATCAAAAAACTACCGTCATTACTTGACAATATTCTTTCAGGATTTAAGTCAACAACCTGAACTTCAGTGACATATGTTCCCTAGGTTTGCCTATCCGTCAAAATGATATTTAATATTTACATGAAAGAAAGTACTAGAACACGCCAAAAACCTTATCCTAAGATAAATTTAGCCAAATCATACAAAAAATAGGTCCATCATCAAGAAATGTATTGCGATTTTTTACAGTAGATGGCGAGAATCATAATAGAGCATCGTTCAGAGCTCAGTCATAGAAAGGCTGATAGCAGTTCATCTTTCCCCAAGCAGCTATATTATTAAAGCAGTTAATGCCCAAACCTTGATCCCTCACTGCCCACTTGTCTCAGTTTTTTTTTTTTTTTTTTTTTTTTTTTTTTTTTTTTTTTTTTTTTTTTTTTTTTTTTTTTTTTTTTTTTTTTTTTTTTTTTATGCCATTATTAGATGAAATAATTTTAAAATCATTTTTTGCAGAGAAAATATACTTTTTGGTAGTCAGTTTCATAACTGTCAGTGGCAAAGGATAAAAAAAAAACCTCAACAGGTTTCGCAGTTCGGAAAAGCTAGACTGCAACCTTTTTTGTTTTTAGCTATCGATAACATCTGATCATTTATATGAAGACTCGCAAAAGAAAATTCACAAAGAATATACTAAATAGCATCTTTCTTTTTTAGTTTTTCTCATTTTCATTTATTCTTTGATTATATTATCAGTCATTTATTTACAAATATTCATGCAATGAAATAAGACTATACCTGAGATGGATACGTTTTGTACGTTTCGAAAATCTCACCAGGGGAATTTATCCAGAACTCGAACCTCGTCACACTGGTTGTCATGTCAAAAAGTTTTTTTTTTAACTACACAACAAGAAAGGAGGAATTGGATAAGTTTTTTTTTTTTAAGTTCTTTCTAGCCACGATTTTCAAAAAAAAGGTACAAATGTAAAACCAGATGATAATACTGGTCACAATCAGCAACAAAGACAACTTACACACTAGTTATGCTATCAGAATGACTGTCTCAAAATAACAAAGAAAATCTAACTTAACGCGTACATTAGCTCCTAAACCGTGCATCCCTCCTAAAATAATTTCTATGTATAACAAATCAATATCACTATACTTTAAACTATATATTAACAGTATACACATCATGTAATATTAACAATGTACAATAATGACTCTTTTTTGCATAATTCTTAGAGTCGCATTAATTTACTTTGAATTTATTTTCAAATAAAATTTTATTTAATACTAGCACCAAGACTACAAGTCAATACGTATGATGAAAAAAAGATAAATTTATCGGTAAACATAGACAATCTGTTAGATTATAATTATTATAGATTACAGATTACATAGATTATTTGACAACTAGGTAAAAGTATGATTTTAAACAGGATTTTAGTTAATTTTACAATTTAATCTTAGTAAAATTTACTTAAAGGGATTGAATATCTTACAATCATTTTGCGAACGTAAGTGTCGGCCGACGATTTCAAAGACAAAGGGTTCATTAGAAAATTCTCCCAGGGGACCTGCCACAATAAAGAGCTATTGAGAATCTGCGGTACGACTATGAAATTTGACTGAAAATTAAATGCAATTAATCTCCCTTGCGTTGGCAAGGTTTTAATCAAGGCGGGTAGCAACACAGCTAATTCCCAAATCTGCCAAATAGCTTAAATGGTATTTCCTTAGAGTTGATTTTTAGTGTTTTCCTAGCACCTATGTTAGTAAATCTTTAGGGACTGCTATTTCCTGAAATTCATACCTTCTAATCATGTAAGTTTCATTAAAACTGAATATCTCTATATTTGGGAAACAAGACATAAAATAAATGGTTTTTCTAAGATTTATGGGAGAGTATGTATTGTTTTTAATTTTCTGTCGTTTATTCCAATCTCTTATCCAAGCTCTGCAAGATATGGTAAAACTACTCAATCAATTCTAAATAGTTTGGACAGACAAACTAAAAACTTAAAAACGGACGAGTTGGGGTGAGGTATTGAATAATATGGTATTTAATTATCTAAATAAAAACAATAAAAAGGCTTGCTTACTCTAAGTGAATCGTCATTCATACATTCGAGGCAAGTCTGGGCCCTTCTCATAACAGGTAATTTGATGTCATCTAAAGAACCAATAAGGAAACAAAATGCATTCGCCATTAGAGATTGGAGATTTCTACTTCCCCGAATTGTTCCTAAATCACCCATTTGAGCAAGTATGTAGACCTTCTCCACTAGAAAGAAAAAGGAAACACTGCAAAGTAAATGCCGCCGGGTTTCTAAAGAAAATATATGTTTTCTAAATTAAAACCTTAATACTTCTAATTCAACTTGAATGCTAAGAAATCAGACCGATGAGATGAGCTACTGGCTTTAGAATAAATCATTTTGTTACAGTTTGATTATCTATAACATCAGTATTTGATTCTGAATGTTATTTTAAAGATTTTGAGTTTTATATATAATAAATGACAAAGTAAACTCGTAATTCTTGGAAAATGATAGCATATAGGAAAATATCTTTTAGAAAAAGAAAAAGATATAGAAAAAGATGGGTGTTTTACATGAAACTGAAACCTGGCAAAAAATCTAGATTTGTATAATAACCGACTAGAAGCAGCAGCCGGGTGAAAGAAATAGGTAAAGTAAAAAAAAAATTGCTGATGATGTTCTAATAAACTTTATTCTCTTTTTAAATAAAAAACAAGCTTTTGCATACGTTGTAGTTAAATTTTGGAACCAAAACATGCATTTCATCTCATTATTGCCAGATACCAGCCCGAATACTGGACAATTTTGAGCACACTCGAACAAAATCCATAGAGGCCAATTTAGCCAAATAAATGCAGCTCAAGATCCTTCATTTCTTAGTAAAGATTAAAACTGACACTTTATATCCGGCAAATTCATCAAATCCAAGTCGTTTACAATTGGGAAAATATCTTATGAGACAACATCGGCCAAACAGGTCTCAAGACTCCCATTGGACCATAAGCGTTCTTGTTAACATTGAAACACAGGTATTCACACATCTTAGTAAACATAACTTTGCTTTACCGAATGTTATGGGTTACTGAATGTCATAGCCAAAATGCTTCATCGAATGTCATAGGTTGCCATAAGCGAAACTTCGGTAAAGGAGACAGATATCCGAATGAAATTTTCTTACTTTAACAACAAATTCAACCTGTCTGGAATTAATTTAATACATAAGTTTGCAAGTTCCTGGGGCATTTTGACAAAAAGTTCGTTTTGATAATGCTTGTTATGAGAAAATTTTTAAATTGTTGTTTATTTTGAGGAATAAAAGAGAAAAAATATATATATTTTAATGCAACGAGTTAGCTGTCGGATATCTTAAGAGAAGTACTACTTTCTTTTTTTTTCATCGATATTTTCAATTTTGATACAAACGTTCTATAAGCATACGAACTGAAATTTAGCTGTTTTTAAAGGTTTGCAACTACTAACATTCTAATTAGTAACATTAAAAAATGTAGCATAAAAGTGATCAACTTCGATAGGTTTTTTGCTTTCGAATTACCAACAGCTCCCGTCTACCAGGTAATTTATTGTCTGTTAAGTATACAAACAATGGTTTTGGACTACAAACTGATTGTATATTTGACTGATATATTTACATCTCCAAATACGTATATCTCCAAAATTTGAAGACCACACAGATTTAATTTCGTTTGATTACAGTAGTCGCAAGGTTGTTGTAAGCGGAACCTCAATCAAGGAGATACACATCCGAATGAAAAATTTTTACTTTAAGATAAATGTTGAACAAAAACAACAAATTCAATCAACTTGAAATTACTTTAACACAGGCATGCTTGTTCAACGAAAATATTTCACACTTTTTTTTAATTAGATGATGCTATAATTAATTACCCCCCCCCCCAACCCACGGAAATACATTCTTGCTATCAGGGCAAACCTAGGACTTAAAATTTGAGCGAGTCAAGAACTGGGTTACTGTAACTAAAAGAAAGAACAAGACAAATGATTTTAATTAGTTATACATGAAATTACTAGACAAAGTATTTCATAATTCGTTCGAAATTTTTTTTTTCGGTTCTATATTCAAAGGTTTTCCTCATATTCTCGTTATGTGATTGACCGTTGCATTTATATAACTGCAAGTGGGTAAAATATTTGAGAAAGCTTTGAGCAAAGCACAATGTATATACAATATAAAAAATGTACAAACACTGATCCAAGGATCACTATTAGAGAATTTAGAAGAACCTACCCCGAGAATTTACTTTTCCGACATGTGATGTCCCCTCCCTAAGAAAATGCTTTAAATCCAAAGTTTGGCTAACGCATTAGAATACTCCTTTTAACGACGATCAGAATAATGGGTAAGTGGCAGCAACTGTCACCTTCCAAACCATTAGCGTACAGTTTAAGGTAATTGAACTACAAGACCTTTATACGAGAACAAATCATTCAGCCTCATATCACCCTCCCTGAGGGTTTTCTGGCAAGAATTTATTTTTCACCATCTGGCGTCTCCAAAAACTATTTCTAACTTTGCACACCTCAGTATCATTAGAGACTAAAGGGGTTGAATTCCAAACTATTCTGTATTAAAAAAAGGAATAATTTGTTATGTATATATATGAATTGTAACCTTTTTGAGTATCTCAGATTGCTGGTACAGTCTTATCAATGATAAGGGTTGGCGGTGAATACATTATGCCCCTGGATGGAAACACTATCAAATCGAATGGAAATGGTTCGGAACAGAATGAAAGAGAAATAAAAACGATTTTTTCGACGTTAACCTCGCTGCTACAGGGACTTGTCAGCCAATTATCACAAAATAACAGCATACACAGTAATGAATCATTAAATGAGAAAATGTGCACTATAATCTTTAGATCTACAAACTAAATCGAGGATTGTAAATTTAATAGTGAAACGCGTTGACTTTGAATAAGACCAAATCATATACAGCTATAGTTTTAATACTTTACATTTAACAACTTCCGTTTATGTTTAATATTTCAGGCAAATAACGTTCCACCAGTGTGTTTTTAAATATGGTCAAATAATATACGTCTGAAAATATACATTTAAAAAAAAATTCAAGTCTTCGCAATAAATTTTAACGGTTCATAACTTGTGTACTTACAGACTATTTCATATTTTGGTTGCATATACGGATAATTTCATATAAATTGCGCAAGTCGCGTCAACGGTGAACTATTTATCCATCAGCAATTTCAAAATTAAATTTCGATACCATTTACAAATAATATGTGAAGCATTGTTCTTACAACGATAGTAGAGGCTGTCCACAATGTTTCTTTTTTTAAAGGACTATAGATAAAATACCTGCTCCGAATCGAATTTTCCAATCTGGATCCTTGAAATCACTCTCGATTAGATTCCAAAGAATTTCCGATCCAAGAGGTAGAGCTGCGCAATGGAGTATTAGCTTGGAGGCTGCTTGGGCAGACTGCGAGTCTGACTCTTGAAGAAGTGGCCAAAACCTTGAATAGTTAGAATACTAAATAAAACCTTAGAAACTTTGGGTACTATTGACTTTTTCCACTCTTTCTAAAGAACAGAAATAGGACAAGCTAAATCGATATATAAGTTACGATTTTTTAATAGGTTATTAAAGGCTATTTTTTTTTAAACTTCGTCAGTTGTTCCTTAGATTAACATCTTTAAATTAATTAACTTTGAGCATACCTAATGCTAGAGAAAAGAAGACATTATCAGTTTATGCAAGTAAAGCTTCTTTTTGTCAGTAATGTGATTACAGAACAAAGCATCACCCAGTAATAGTTTTTTCCCTTAAAATTTGATTTGGGAAGATGATTTTTTTATATTAATTATAATATAATGACCTATTTCAAATATATTCATAAGTTTCTCAAAATTGTCCAATGTGTTTTACTTAGGTCTGCTCTCAGTGGGTTTTTAAATAGATGGCAGCACTACCGTTTAGAAAAGCATTTTACCCCTCAGAGTAAGAATAACAGCTATAAAGTTCATTAATTTTAGTTTTATTCATCAAAAGCTACAAACCTGAGAAAATTCGCCTGATTTTTGACGAAAAAGAGAGAAAAAGTCAAGCGATCTGAATTAAAATCACATCATCAGATTCAGTGTATCAGGGAATCCTATTGTAGAGGTTTCAAGTTCCTATACATATAAATATGGATTTTGCATTTTTGGCCGCAAGAACAATCAACGATGCGTGTTCATTTGTTTTTTTGTTTTTTTTCAAGACGTGATCGTATCGAACCAGCAATCCCAGAAGGTTCAGAAAAGGCTCATTTGATCGGAAAACAAAACTTCTAGTGCTCCTTTTAAGGGGCCAAAAAGATTAAAGGGCAACTAGCCCTAATCTCATGTTCCTTTTCCCCGAAGACATCTGATCAAAATTTCGAGATATTGATTTGATTCAGCATAGTTGGAAGGTCCAATAACTATGCCTTTGGGGATGACGTGACCCCCCATAGTCCCTGGGGAAAGGGCTGCAAGCTACGCCACTTGTATGTTGTTCAAATACAGCATGTGTTATTGAGAGTTATGCAGAATCTTTTCTTTTCTTTGGGGGGGGGGAGATATCTTCTGCGAGATAAATTTTCCCCAGGGATAATTTCCGTGGGGAGGAGAGTTTTTGGGGGAAGAGGAAATGTTACACAAGGAGAGGCCATGAATTACAACCAGAAATTAAATGTAAAAAAATAAGTTTTTCCAACTGAAAGTAGGGAGCAACATTAAAACTTTAAACGAGCGGAAATTATTACATATATGAAGGGAGGTATCCCTCCCTCAACCCTCACTCTTTACGTTAAAGTCTTAAAGTTGTTTAAAAATGCTTCACATTCGAATTCAACGCGCCTTGTGTTTGGGCAGTGTTTCGTAAAGAATCGTGACAAAAGGTCAAACTTTAGCGTAAAGAGTGAGAATTAAGAAAGAGGCACCCCCCTCATATATGGAATAATTTCTGTTCTTTATAAGTTTTAAGGTTGCTTCTTACTTTCAGCTGAAAAAATTGTTTTCTTTTAATTTAACATCTATCTAAATTCCATGTGCTTCCCAAAAACACATCAGCCTGTTTCCTGAGTAGGAAAACAACAGGATATTAAATAAACATAGAAGTTCAATATAGATGTTTTCTTGACATATGTCTTTATGCGTCAATTCTACTTTTAAAACACTAAAGATCGTTTTTAACGATCAATAAGAGATCATTTTCGGCGGTTAGTTATTGATAAAAATTAGATCAATCACCAAGATTTCTTGGTGACAGAAAAGAGAAGAGGAGTCTCGCAAATCCCAACTTATTTTGCCTTCTATGATTGATTACTATCCTATACAAAAAAAAAAATCTATACCTCAGTTGGAAATGATCTGGATTGATAAGAAAAATAAGGTGTATCTTCAACTGGGTGTAGTCGGTGGCTTAAACGCTCATTTCCAAAAAGAATAACTTTTTAAATACACCTTATAGGGTTATTAAGATAATAAAGAACATAATCAACATTATTGATTAGGTTAAAAGCAGAAAAGATAAAAGCAGGAGACAAAGGAAAGTTCAGTCCTAATATGAGTCACATTTAACTTTGGTGTCAGGATTTTATATCTCACAATGAAAAAGTATGTCTTCAAATGCATAAATGTTAAGTTCAGTTCTGTTTTGTATCCCTGAAAAATTGTTTATTTGGACGAAAAGAAAATGTTTCTTTTTCCTGATTAAACTTCGCTCAACTTCACAAAAGTCTTAAACTATTCAGCGTAAAATTTGAGCACACAAAATTGAAACCGCCACATCAAGCAGTGCATAACCTGCATATAGAGGGTGCCTTCTGATTCAGTTCATCTTCCCCCCTCAAAATTTTTGAAAATTTCACCTGCATACCCTTAGGCATAGTTGTAACAGTAGTCGTAGTAGTAGTATTGATATTAGTAGTAATAGAATTGAATAGCGGTAGTACAGCAGCAGTAATATTAACCTATTGCCTTTTCGTTAGTAGAACATCCCTCTCATAAAATCCTGAAAGTTTCAACTTAATACAATAAGCCATCGCTTTGACATTGCTGATATGCCCTTTTGATAACCTGTATGCGCATATATTTCTTGGAAATTTTCATCCCAATGCTCTTAGCCCTAAAAGCAGTTGCCATAGAAGTGGAAGTAGTAAATGTAGCAGTAACAGTAGTATTAGCAGCATTGTGCGCATATTGCCTTTTGGTGAGATGATCTTCCCCTTGAAGCATTCTCAGAAAGTTCGAACTTAATACCCAAATTAATTCATGAGATACGCTATTTTGACAATGTGCATGTACATAGTGTCTTTGGAATTAATCCAAATTTTACATTCATACTGTAAATGGAGTAGTGTGGTAGTAGTGGTGGTGGTAGTTGTAGTAGTATTGATAGCATACAAAAATTGCCTTTTTGATCATCCCAAATGGAGTAGTGTGGTAGTAGTGGTGGTGGTAGTTGTAATAGCATTAATAGCATGCGAAAATTGACTTCTTGATCATCTCCCCTATTATTTCCTGAATTTTCCAAATTAATATACTCAGCTATTCCTATTTTACAACCTTTTGACAATCCATATACACATAACTTGTTTTGATTTAGTTCAACACTCCCCTCAACATTTTCTGGAAGTCTCACCTGAGTTCCCTTCGTCTTCTTGGAAAATAAGTTTAAACATGCATACCTTTTTAATAGCATATACAAGGTGTAAACAATGAACGAATGGCCTAAGTTACAGCCCTTGTCCCGAGGACTGAGGGGAGGTTGAAATCCCCAAAGACATAATTACGGGGCCTTTCAATAAGGCTGAAAAAAATAGCTCTCTTAAAATTTCAATCGGATATGTTTTGGGGAATAAAAGGCTTGGGGGGAGGGATATGATTGCCCTCCATTAACTTTTGACTCTTAAAAAGAGTACTAAAGCTTCCAATTTCCAATCAAATGAGCTCCATCCGATCCAAAGTTTATACGACCACTCGTTCCAGAAAAATATTATATGCCCCAGGCTCTGCCAATGGGCTCTGGGGGATTGTGTTCATCCCAAGGACATTGTTATATGACGTTTGGATTATTGGTAACAAACTAGCAATCTCACAATTTTAATTGAATGCGTTTTGGGAAAAGAGGATGTCAGGGAGGGAGGCTAGTTGTTCTCCATCACTTTTGACTGAGCTAGAACTATAAATTTCAAATCTTATGAGCCTCTTCTAAAGTTCACACGACCACCCCTTCCATAGGATCCTTATATGCCCCTGGGGTATAATTTACAACCCTTACCCCCAGACTCTGGGGGATTCTGTCCGCCTCAAAGGCCTTATTATATGATCTTTGGACTCTTTCTGAACAAATGGCTATCTGAAAATTTTTTTCGGATGGCATTTGTGGAAAACATGACGTAGGGGGGAGGGGGTTTTGGGGAGTTTGACTCTTAAAAAGGGAACTAGAACATCTGATTTCAAATCCAATGAGTCCCCTCCGGATTCTATACGACCACCCTTTACACAAAAACCTGATATACCCTTGGGGCATAACTTACATGTCTTGTAAGTTACAACTTTTTTTGAAGTTCCTACGACAATAAATGGTCATCTGAAAATTTCTATCAGATAAATTTAAGGAAAATACGAGGTGTGGGGAGTATCCACCATCTGACCACTTAGAATCTAAAAAAAAAAAGTACTAGAAATTCTGATTAAGAATCCAATGAACCCCGTCCAAAGTTTATACGGCCAGTCTTTCTATAAAAAAAAAAAAAAAAACCTCATTTTTCCCCAGGGCATAGCTTACAACCCTTGCCCTGAGGGCTGTGGGGGGGTCGTCTTCCTTACAGAAATAATTTACGGGTCTTTTAACTACGCTGAATAAAATGGCAATCTTAAAATTTTGATTGGATGTGTTTGGGGATACGGTGAGCGTGGGAGGGTGGTTAGTTGCCCTCTAATCACTTCCGACTATTAAAAGGACACTGGCCTCTTCACTTTCTAATCGAATGAACCTTTTTGGAAGTTTCTGAGACAACAAATGGTCGCCTCAAAATTTCTATCAGATGTATTTCAGGAAAATACGAGGTATGGGGGCGGGATATCCGCCCTCTGATCGCTTTGGATCTTAAAAAGGGTACTATTACTTCTGATTAACAGTCCAATGAACCCCTTCTAAAGTTTATACGACCACTCTTTCTATAAAAACTTTATATGCCCCCACGATACAACTTAGAACCCTTGTCCTGAGGTCTCTGAAGGGTTGTCATGCTCAAAGAAATGATTTCCAGACCCGTTAGCTACATGGGACAAAAAGGATATCTCACAATTTTGATCGGATGTGTTTGGGGAAATGGTGGACGTGGGAGGGGTTATTTGCCCTCTAATATCACTTTCAACTATTAAAAGGAGCATTAGCCCCTTCAATTTTCAATTAGATGAGCCTTTTTAGAAGTTTCTACGACAAAAAATAGCCATCTCAAAATTTCTATCAGAACCATTTCGGGAAAATATGAGGTGGGGGGACACTCCCTCTCCGATCACTCTAAATCTGAAAGAGGTCAGTGAAACTTCTGATTACCAATCCAGTGAGCCCCTTCTGAAGTTTATACGATCACCCTTTCTACATAAACCTTAAATGCTCCAAGGGTCTAACTTAAACCTTTGCCCTGAGGGCTGTGGGGGTTGTGATCCTCAAAGACATAATTTCCGGACTTTCGAAAAACGTTGAACAAAACGACTATCTCGAAATTTATATTGTATGTGCCTGGAGAAATGGTGGGCGTGGGAGGCGGGTTTGTTGCCTTCTATTAAAAAGAGGCGACTATTAAAAGAGCCAATAGCCCCTTCGATTTCCAATCGAATGAGCCTTTTTAGATGTTTCTACGACAACAAATGGTCACCTCAAATTTCTATCAGATGCATTTTAAGAAAATACGAGGTGTGGGGGAGGAGGTATCCGCCCTCCGATCACTTTGAATCTTAAAAAATGTACTAGAACTTATGATTACCAATCCAATGAGCCCCCTCCGCAGTTTATACGACCTCCCTTTCTATAAAAACTTGACCGTGGGAAGGAGGTTAGTTGCCCTCTAATCACTTTCGACTATTAAAAGAGGCACTAGCCCCTTCATCCAATCGAATGAGCCTTTTTGAAAGTCTCTACGACAACAAATAATCATCTCAGAATTTCTATCAGATGTATTTTAGGAAAATACGAGGTACAGAGGGGGGGGGAGTATTCATCCTCCGATTACTTTGAATCTCAAAAAACGCACTAAAACTTCTGCTTAGCTATCGAATGAGCCCCTTGCGAAGTTTGTAGATCACCCTTTCTATATAAACGTTATATACCCCCACGGCATAACTTACGACCCTTTCCCTGAGGACTCTGGAGAGGGGGTATCATCCTCAAAGACACAATTTACAGACCTTTCAACTACATTGAACGAAATGGATCTCTCAAAATTTTGATTGGATGTGTCTGGGGCAATGGTGGGCGTGGGAGGAGTGTTAGTCACCCTCCAATCATTTTTGACTATTAAAAAGGGCACAAGCTCTTCCAATTACCAATCAAATGAACCCTTTTTTCAAAGTTTCTACGACAATTCCTTAAATACAAAAAGCTCTGGTCTAAAAGAAAAAAAAAAAAAATAAATAATGCATTGTGCCCACATCGCCCTTTGCTTAGGCACCGCACTGCCTATGATATAGCTTTTGATAGAGCTATACCCATTACGTAAATAGTTGACGTTATCACAAATTCAATTTTACGGATGTAACTGACAACTAAATAAGAATTAAAAAACAACCAAATCGTCCACTGAAATCTAAATAAAACTTCAAAATCAAAATTGAAGTAGCACATAACGAAATCGGAGTGAATTTTGACTATTGTAATCAAACGAAAATAAAGATGTGACATCTTCAAATTTTAGAGACGTAAATATAGCCTATGGGGACGTAAATACATCTGTCAAATATGCAATAAATTTGTAGTCCAAAACCATTGTACAATTAACTGACAATTAATTTCTATGTAGATGGAAACAGTTGATAATTCGAAATTAAGCAACCTATCGAAGTTGATCACCTTTATACTACCTCTTTTAATTCCACTCATTAGAATGCTAATCCTTGCAGCCCGTTTAGTACAGCTAAATTTCAGCTTTAATGCTTATAGAAATTTTGTTTTAGAATAGAAAAACTTGGCGAAAAAAGAAGTTCGAAAAGT
Source organism: Artemia franciscana (assembly GCF_032884065.1). Taxonomy (NCBI): domain Eukaryota; kingdom Metazoa; phylum Arthropoda; class Branchiopoda; order Anostraca; family Artemiidae; genus Artemia; species Artemia franciscana. Next base: position 23,477,267 of record NC_088867.1, on the reverse strand, counting down.
ACTATTTTCCTAAAGATGTCCGAAAACAGCAAAGTGGTTGCATTTTTTCTATATTTTCTCCTCTTTTTTTCCTTAAAATAAGCAATTTTTTTTAGCATTTACTCAAAGCAAGTAGTGTCAAAACGAGCGTTTTGTCAAAGGCCTAAGCAACTTGCAAATTTATGTAGCAAACACACACTAGTAATACTACAAGGATACTCAATGATGTCATGTTCTTAAAATAATATGATAGTACTTACGTCGATATTGCTAGGTTTTCTTGAGCCCAGGCAAAGAATCCTCTGTGATCCTTAGATGCACGATTCAACGCGTCTTCGTGGAGAATGAGTAAGGTCAGTAGACGTAAAAAATTACTCCTATTTTCAATGCCTGTTGCATCTGGCAGCTCCTTCAAGAAAAAAAAAGTGTTATTCAAAACATATTCTAAGACCGTGTTTGGCAAGAAAAATTAATTTTAGTCAACTTAAGTTCATTTTTAATTCGTTTTGTCACTTTATATTGCTTCTTGTTGGGGCCTTAGCCCTAATTATCATATAAATGTCCTGGATTCCTTATACGAGAGAAGATACCTAAAAGTGTCACTCTAAAGGCTGATCCAGTTTGTCGAGTATAGATAGGAGTACTGCTCGCTAATACCAGAAGGTTTTGCCCTCCCTTGCTCTAGCACTGAACGCGGCGATCTGAACAGACGTGAAAACAGAGATGTTCAAGAGAGATTCCCAAGAGAGGTTTCCTCCCCATACAGACGTTTTCGCAGGTTATAAGGTTATAACCGTATTTTAGTTACATTACAAAGGAGAAGCCACAGTTATCTCCCCCCCCCCCAACCGCTTTTAATACTGGTGACAGGGGACCAGCGGCACTCTCCCCGACTTCTAGTACTTCTTTGTTGTTGTTCAGAAGAGTAACTCTTTTATAACATTAAATTAAAAATAATAAGTTTTTCAACTGAAAGTAAGAAGCAATATTAAAACATAAAACGAACAGAAATTATTACGCATACGAGGAGGGTTTCCTCCTCCTCAACACCCCGCTTTTCATACTAAAGTTTCTTGGCATTTCTGAGAAAGTTAATACTTATTCAAATCAAACGACCCTTGTGTTTCAGGAGTCGTTTTTAAAGAATGGGGACAAAATATCAATTTTAGCGTAAAGAGCGAGGTGTTGAGGAGAGGACAAACTCCTTCGTACACGTAAAAATTTCTGTTCAGTTCAAGTTTTAATATTGCTCCTTACTATCAGTCGAAAGACGCTGTTTTGTATTTAATTTCCGATCGTTTTTTAAATAACGTCAGGAAATCTGCCTCCACCCCCACGGAAAAATTCATCCCCCTCTCCACGGAAATATTCTCTGGACAAGTCAATCCTGGTGAAAATTTACCCCGGACGATTGCCCTTAACACCTCAATGCGTGAAATTGAGCCAGTAAAAGAAAGCAAGACATATAAAGAAATTTCATATAGGAATATTGGCGAGTTCCACCAGTATAGCAAAAATTCCCTCTCCATGGAAAGTTCTCCCGCGCGAAATCCCCCAGCAAAAATTCGTCCTCCCCTCCCCACCCAAAAAATGTATGCATACTTTCCAATCACAAATACTATGCGTAAACAATGGGCAAATTTTATAACTTAAATACCTTTCTCCACGGGCTCTGGGGTCTTGTTATTTCCAAAGACAGTTATTAGGCCTTTCAGTTATGCTAAACAAAATAGCTATCTCAGAATTTTGATCAGATTATTTAGGGGAAAAGTGGCGAGGGCGTGGTCCTACTTGCCCTCCAATTTTTTGGTCACTTAAAAAAGGCACGGGAACTTTTAATTTCCGTTAGATTAAGTCATTTCCCGATGTTCTGGACCCACTTGGTCGATACGATCACCCCTGTGAAAAAAAAGCATCCGTTATCTTTCCTCTGGCAAACATTCGACATTTTTGCAGATAGGAGCTTGAAACCTCTACAGTAGGGTTCTCTGATACGCTGAATCTGATTGTGAGATTTTCATTGAGATTCTATGAATTTCAGGGGTATTTCTCCTGTTTTTCAAAAATCAAGCAAGTTTCCTCAGGCTCGTAACCTTTGATGGGTAAGACTACGCTTAATAAACTTATGAATTTAAAATCAGCATAAGATTCAATTCTTTTGATATATCTATCGGTATCAAAATTCTGTTTTTTAGAGTTTCGATTAATATTGAGCCAGGTTGCTCCTTGTTTACAGTTCGTTACCACGAACTGTTTGATATACCGCTTCTGTGGTTTGTGTCATGGAGTATCAATTGTGTATATTTAGTTTTATTTTCTTTTCATTCAAATTTGCCACCTTTTTATGCCGTTATGTTTTAAATTCTTTCTGTTTCATGCCAAGGCTGCCTTGTTTGACACAGGCGAAATATTCGTATATTCATTTATTTTCTTCCTACTGGCTATAGACCCGTTCTAGTTTTCAAAATTTTCTTTGTTTGTCATATAACAACTATAATTAATAACAAATAATGATTTGCTAATTAATAATATATTTAGATATAATACTTTGATAATTTAGAATAGTGTATAATAGTAATGTGTAATGATATAAAATCTCCTTATGTAACTTTTATATAGTTTCCAATCTACAATATATAATCTTTACATTAATAATCCGTGATGTAATAATAACTTATGATAATATACAAATAGTTTGTAATACTAATTTGACAACTAGTAATATATTTGCGTTCCAAAATACCAGATAACTGAATTTTTCACAATAGGAGTGCTGAAAAAACTGAAATGTTAGTCTCTTAAGCTAATAATAAACATACAAGAGGTAGCGTTTTTAGTAGTCGGCACTTTAGGATAAGAATAACAACGATAAACTAGTTATAATTAATAATAATTGGCTTTTGGAACACACCTTAAATATCGCGTTTTCAAACGTTATAAGTTTAAAAGAAGAAGTATGATAAAACAATTGCAGAACCATCTATATTTTAAGCTTTTCCTGAAAGAACCGCGGCGTAAACTGTATCCTTCTTTTTTTTATTGATGCCTACGCTCGAGGATAGTTTAAATTGTGTTTATGGAATTTCTTCTTTTCTTTTTTGGGTACAATTAAGACCGACAGACCAGAAAAAATGGAGATAAAACTAAATAAGGCCTTATAAATCTTGGCCACAGAGCTTTGGCTGCATTTTGAAACACGGGGATTTGTTTTTCAGGGAATTTAAGATTCATCCCAGTGACTATATGTTATAAGAAACTATAGAAGAGAAGATACAGAGGTTTCTGAAAGGTTAAAGTACACTTGAAGAAAGGTATAAGGAACCTCTTTTGGACAGGGGAAATAGACGTCAAACCAATGAAGACAGATTACAGTTCTTAAGCCTAAAGGTATTCAGAGATATTAAGTGGATATATAGGAAAAAAAACCTAAATTTCCATCAGGATGAATTTATAGAAAAAGACAAATAGAAACCTAAGATTAGAAAAGACAGAAGAGAGAGAGAGAGAGAGAGAGAGAGAGAGAGAGAGAGAGAGAGAGGGAGAGAGAGAGAGAGAGAGAGAGAGAGAGAGAGAGAGAGAGAGAGAGAGAGAGAGAGAGAGAGAGAGAGAGAGAGAGAGAGAGAGAGAGAGAGAGAGAGGGGGAGAGGAGAGGGAGAGAGAGAGGGGAGAGAGAGAGAGAAAGAGAGAGAAAGAGAGAGAGAGAGAGAGAGACCGAAAGAGGGAGGAATATACCTTCAAAATTTTGTACACAATTTGTAGCTCTTCAGGGAGGTCTTCAATATTAAATTTGAACTTTCCAATAGTTGTTTGCCAAAAATTTCCCTCATCTTCATGCAAAAGACGTGGTATATTGTCATCATCGGAAACAACAGTGGCCACTTTAACTGTTGCCACAGCCACTTCATCTTCGGCAATTGGAACAGCTTTAGCTACTGCTCTGACAACTTTCTCAGAAGGCATAGTAGCAGCAATCTCAAGTTCACCTACTGTTTCTTCCTTAGCGGTCATTACCTGAATAGATATAAGATTTATATACAATGTCAGTATATATATATATATATATATATATATATATATATATATATATATATATATTATATATATATATATATATATACATATATATATATATATATATATATATATATATAATATATATCTATATATATATATATATATATATAAATTTACTAGCTGTTGGGGTGGCGCGAAGCGCCACCCCAACACCTAGTTGGTGGGGGCGCTTCGCGCCCCCCCAAGCCCCCCCGCGCGCGTAAGTCGTTACGCGCCATATTAGTTACGCGCCATTGTAGTTGTGTCCCTGTGTCCCACCTGTGAATATAGATAGATTTATATATGTGTTTCAAACTACGTAAAAATTGCGAATATACAACATTTTTGGCTTTCCCACTACTGGGAGCTTTCCGTTTCCAATTGCCAGCAATTGATCTGAAAATGTTTGACCAGAGTCATCGTTTTGCAATCGGACACGCATATTTGTAGTTAATTTTAATATTTTTACGTGTGCCCATAAATTAGAATTTTTCAGGCAAGCATTCATTTCCTCTGCAGGAGTTAAACTACGTAAAAATTGCAAATATACAACATTCTTGGCTTTCCCATTGTCTGTGCATATACAAAGCCGTATGCACTAATAATGACGTCATATGCAAACGCTCTTTTTACAAACAAACAAACATGCATACACACAACTCGTTTTTATATAGATAGATAGATAGATAGATACAATACAAATTAACTGCGTAAAACTTGCGAATATACAACATTCTTCGATGTCCAATTGTCGCTGCATATAAATAGATTGTCAGGTTTACAAACCCTCGAACATGCAACGTACAAGTGTCCATGGGAAAAACAATCAGTATTAAGATCTATACCACATTTTTCTAATGATTGATATTGAGCTTTGTTAATGGTGATTGCAAATGCTAATCGAATTGGGAATTGCAATCTTTTAAATTGAAAAGGCAGATCCGTTGGAATCATGGGAATGCGAGGAATAAGAACAGCCTCACCCTCAAAGGCCCTGTCAAGATTGTGGCCTCTATTAGGTTTTCCATTGTTTTTTTTACGGCAAGTCACGTGCCATTGCAAAGCTTTGGTGGGTTGATATTTCTTAAAAGTATTATTGGTACGCCTATTTTTTGTTGTAACACGTGTGGTGGAAACCCTGAAAGATCTATGGAATTTAAAAATTCAGATGGATAATTAACCGCTTCATTTGGTTCCAAAACTGTGTCGACTGACTTGCAAAGGACTGCCTGGTCTCGAATCTTGGTCAAAATAATATTGTTGATTTCGTGGACGTCTATATTTTTGGGTGCGAGAATCGCTCTTTCACTTAGCCATTTATTATTTTTATAATTTTTTAGAATATTCGGAAATACTTTTTCAATCAATTCATTTTTGGACGTCACTAAATTACAGAAATCAGCAGGTAGTTGTATACGTCCTGAAATTGAGTCTATCGTATCATAAATGTCTTTTTGTTCCGACGTTAATTTGGAAATGTTATTTTGTACATACGACAATAGATCACTCTTTCTGTAACTTTGTTCACGATATTTGTGTCCCGGTATCCCAGTCTGTAATTTCTCTTTGAGTGTCCCGGTAGTTATTTATATTCCCTCTGTCCCGGTCGTCATTTGTGTCCCGGTCTGTAATTTCTCTTTGAGTGTTTTTTCTTTTTAGTATTTTTTAGTTTTTTTACATTTTTTCTTTTTTTCAGTTTTCTTTTTCTTCTTTATTTTTCAGCGTCACTATGAAATACATATCGCCGAACCTTTGTTTTTTTAACTAAAATCTGGTAGGCATTGATGACCTTATCCAAGTCACAATCCCAAACCCAATCATCATCGCTATCATTTTCAGTTTTGATATGTTTTGACTCTCGCTGTCCAGGTGGATCTTCATCTAACTGCGCGGTTTTGCGTTCTTTAGCCTCAAGCCTGTTCCCTTGCTGTTCTTTTGATTCCTCGGCACGCTTTCTTTTCTGACTTTCTCTATCAGCAGCAAGTTTTTTGGCATAGACTCTTTGAGCATCTTCATTGGCTTTTGCCATTGTAAGTTCATCAGTCATTTTAAACTTAAACATTAATAGATTTCTACGTTAACATATATGTCTTAAATATCTTTAATGACGTCACCGTCATAGCAAAAATGACGGCAACTAATTTCATGACGTCAGCCGAAACATGACGTCACCTGATCCACAGATCCACAGACAGACAGACAACTTATTTTTATATATATAGATATATACAGATTATATATATATATATATATATATATATATATATATATATATATATATATATAATATATATATACAGATATATATATATATATATATATATATATGTATATATATATATATATATATATATATATATATATAATATATATATAATATATATGTATATATATATATATATATATATATATATATATATATATATATATATATATATATATATATATATATATATATATTACCGGGAGCACGGCGGCCTCGCCGCAAAGCCCCAGCACTCGGCAGGCGGCAGGATTCTATATATGGATTCTCATCGTCACTTGTCTTCTAACCGCAAACGTGAGCCTCTTCTTTTTAAGTTAGAAGGGCGCCATAGGTTCGTTACAACTACCCTGGGAAAAATATGAATCCTCCCTAAAGTCCTGACCTATTTAGATCGTTCTTGTGACCTAAAATGTCAATGGCGTAAAACCTATTACAATTATTAATCGTTTAATTAATCTTAAAAAAAGAGATATCACTCTAACAATAAGACGTTTTGTTAGTAGTTGTTAGGGCTTCCTTCCATACTTCGTTATATGTTCTTCGTTCATTTTCATGTGGTAGCAAAACTTTTAAACTACTTAGTCGCTTCACACGAGAAAATGCCACGTATAACATCCCATGATTAAAAACTGGAGTATTACGGTCGACACCAACAAATTCCAAAGTTTACCCTTGCGACTTATGTATAGTCATGACAAATGCAGGTCAAAGTGGAAATTGATGTTGTTGAACAGTACATCCAAGTCGACCTTTATTAGAGTCTACTGTAAGTCGAGAAATGTGAACTTCTTTTTCTGTTTTTCCCCAGTAATGACATTTGCCTTTATTGTGTTGTTGCATAACTCAGTAACAATAAGGCGGGCTCCATTAGACACCCCTTCTGAAATACCTAAGTTACGCAAAAGCATAACTATCGTATTTTTCTTAGTTTCTAAGTCATGTGGTGATAATTCTGGAGTTTCAACTGAATTGAGGAATTCTGGAGTAAATCCAATTCCTCCTTTTTCTGTATCTTTTTCAGAATCGTAACTCTTATACAATTTGTATTCTCCTGGGAGGCAATGCAATTTTCGCATTTATTTTTCTAAATTTTCTGTTGATTGAAGCTAAAATAACTCGATCCTTCATCAAATTGATACCTAGTCTAGCTCCAAAACTTCCTCAATTAAATTGCGGCTGGAAATTGTGTCTTCCGGTCATTCAATTTCATTCAGAAAATTTTCAGGAAGATTGCCATTTCCCAGTTCAAGGATGTACTTAGCAAATGGTTCCTGTTCAAGATCCACCTGCTTATTTTTCTCAAAGGAAATAGATATGAAACACTTCCAAAGATGACTTTTTTTAAATTGACAAATCGAGTGTTTCACTGGGGTTGCTTCAGGGTTGAACTGGTGAAGACTGTCGGAGATCACCTCCTGCCACTAAAATTTTCCCACCAAATGGCAAGTTTGGATTTGCAATGGACGATAACAACAGATCCATATTTTGTAAGCCATACTTGGGAAGCATGGGTGCTTCGTCAAGTAGGAAATCACCTACTTGAGCTAATTCTAAAGCTTTGCTTGAACCAGGTCTAATAGTCAAAACAGAACCTGAGGAAAGTAGAACTTTCAAGCCAAAGGTCTTGTGTGTTGTTAGTCCTAATGGCAATAAAGTTGCTGCTGTTGCCGTAAAAGCCATACATTTTACTTTCTGATTCTTTCCACACAGAATGTGGTACAGGGCTTTATAAACAGATGTTTTACCGGTATCACCTGGTCCTTTGAAGGGTCCCAAAGACTTATACGTAACACTTACTGAGTTTATGGCATCTTCGTACGTATATACTTGGTTTTGTGCCAAACGTTGTTGGTGACGAAAATTACAACACCGCTGTTCTTGTAACCACATGCGTCTTTGATCTTCATCTTCTTTTTCGACAAGCTCTAATTCTCGTTTTCATTTATCTTCTAACTGCGTGTCGTTACTGTTCATTTTCATTTTTGACACGTTTTTGGATTTTGATTACTTCAGACACTTTAGCATAGTTATTTTTACTCGGGCCTCATTCCAGTTGAAAAGAAAACTGCAGAAACTGGCAATTTATACGAAAAAATACTGCAATTTACGGTACAAGTAACAATCTTGATTTTGGAGAAATGGGTATGTACTTAAAGAACTGAATCATTTCTTTTGCTTACCAGCCAAGCACATAGTAAGCATCGACGCAAATACCCGTGTTAATTCCTAGTAAAAAAAAAAAATCCAGCATAATTCGACTTATCTCTCTTTAACACCTCAATAAAGAAGTTTCAGACATTACCCACCTCATACCTTATTCAACAAGCATTTATATATCGAACGTTCGTAATTCCTTACCTTTTTTATAGATTTAATGCCCAGATATAATAATGACAGAAAAGAGAAAGGCTTCAAAACATGCAGTTATTGAGTATTACTGGTAATTCGTGACTTTTGTCTATACATGTTTGATTTATGCTCGCCAAGGTTTTGACCGCCTAAATCCTTTAAAGCTGGTTGGTATTCTAAAAAAAACTGAGGCATTTCCACATTGCTTAAGATTCCTTTCCGTTTGGTTTACGAGATAGCATTTATGATTATTTTGGGCTCCGAAATGATTCCACCATTTTATTCAGCGAATGACATTCGCCAAGATAGTGCGATTTTTGCTCTTCTTTTTGGTGTATTGTAACATTTTCAATAGGATTCATTAACGTTCTCAATATTCATTAACCTTCCTAATTTCAAGTATTTTGAGAAATGGAAATATCGAGAGAAAGAATGGAAGCGTGGAGGGTATTCTTTTTTGAAATGAATTACTTGAAAAAATTTTCTCTTTACACTGTTCCTCCCTAGTGCTGTAGCAAACCCATCAAGGTGGTCCAAACAAATTCAACCGGATTCTGAGCCAATTTTCTTTCTGATTGTTAAAAAAAAAACTTTTGAGTTTTCTTTGAGTGAGATATTTAAGGACCCTAAAATGAAAAGACAGGAGGAACTTTCCCTAACGCGTCTTTATCAACTTGCTCCATTTGCAGATGCATATTAACCCCTTCTGAAGGGGACATCAGCAATGACTTGGACAAAAATGTCTCAGTGCCTCAGCTCAAATACTGTCTATATAATAGTTGTATTTATTAAATCCCAAAACTTAGCCATTTAATTCAGCTGAAAACTCTGGTAAGGAATTTTTCTCAACACGATCATCGAAAAAAAAACTATACATGCAAAAAAGATAAGTCTTATTTTCAATCTTTGTGCAGTTCTGAAAATAAAGACGCACCTCTTTGTTTTGAGTACGACGAAATATCCCTCCTTATATGTAATTAAACAAAAAAAAAGTTTTTTTTAAATTAAAGTAAGGAGCCACATTAAAACTTTAAACAAGCAAAAATTATTCCGTATATGAAAGGGTCTGCCCCCTTCTCAACGCCCCGCTCTTTACGCTAAAGTTTGACTCTTTGTCACAACTCTACTTTTTAAAACAATAAAAACGCAACGCCCCACTCTTTACGCTAAAGTTTGACTCTTTGTCACAGCTCTACTTTTTAAAACAATAAAGACTTTAGCGAAAAGAGCGGGGCATTGAGGAGGGGACAGCCCCTTTCATATACAGAATCATTTCTGTTCGTTTTAAGTTTTAATGTGGCTCCTTTCTTTCACTTAAAAAAAACGTGTTTTTTTTATTTAATATCTGAAGGTTTTTGAATTAATACAGGTTTCGAACTTGGCTCACAGTACATAAATAATTAAGAAACAATTTGCAGATTAATTTTACTTTTTCCAATTAATAATAACCGCATAATAATCTAAGTTTGATTTTTGTTTCAGTTGTTTAAGAATGACTCCTGAATCACAAAGGCTATCTAATTAGAATAATAGCATCTTTAAAAGTTAAAAAAAGAAACTTTAGCGTAAGAGCGAGCTAATGAGGAGAGGCAACCCTTCTCATATATGTAATATTTTCTGTTCGCTGTTTTAATGTTGCTTCTTACTTTCAGTAGAAAAAAACTTGTTTTTATTTGAATGCTGATCATTTTTAAATAATGTGGGGAAATCTAGTTCCCCCAAGATGGAAAATTCCCTTCCCCACGAAAAATTTCACCATAGAAAGATTCTCCCACATAACTTAAATTAGAGGTATTTGCGGGACTAATTTTATAAGGCATAGTAACAAAACGGCCAAAGAGGTGGGGTCGAAACAATTTTTATGAAAATGAGAATCACAAGTTGAGCAATTCTCAAATGACTAAAATGAACGAAAAAAAATATTTAAGAGATATACGTAATAATTTATGTTCGTTTTTAGTTTTAATGTTATTCCTTACTTTCAGTTGGAAAAAACTTGTTTTTTTTATTATTTAGTAACAACTACAAGCCGAACACATACAATATCTTTGGTTTATTATCACACACAAAATCATAGTTAAGAAGCTGCTTAAGGTAAAATTAAATGCTAAGATTTGCCAGAAAATAACACAAAAAAATTATTGCTTAAATTGGCCATTATTTTACAAAATTCGAACTTTAGCGTAAAGAGCGAGGTATTGCTGAGGTGACGAACTTCCTCATATACACAATTTCACCCCCCTTGTCAATACCTCTTTCTTTACGCTAAAGTTCGAATTCCGTTCCAATTCTTTAAGAATGACCCCTGAATCACAAAGGCTGTTTAATTAGAACAAATAACTATTTTGAAATTACTAAAAAAGCTTTAGTGTAAACAGCGAGGTATTGACGAGGGGATGAACCCCCTCATATACGTAAGAATTTCTGTTCGTTTTAAGTTTTCATGTTACTCCATACTTTCAGTTAAAAAACTTGTTTTTTTCTTTAATCAATTTCTGATCTTTTTTAAATAATGCTGGGATAGCCAGCGCCTCTTCATAGAAATTATCTTTTCCATGAAAAACTCCTCCAAGGAAATATCCTCCCACTTTACTCAATCCCCCCCACCAGACATAAATCCCGCTGAAAACGTCTGTATACTTACCAATAACAAATACTATATGTAAGCAAAGGGTAAAGCTTATAAGTTGCAGCCCTTCCCCAGGGAAATGTGGGGAATTAAGTCCTCCTCAAAGACGCAGTTATTAGATATTTCGACTATGCTGAACAAAATAGCTATACCCAAATTTTGATCTGGTGACTTTGGTAAAAAATGAGAGTGGGAGGAGGCCTAGTTGCCCTCCAATTTTTTGTCACTTAATAAGGGCACTAGGACTTTTTAATTTCCGTTCGAATGAACCCTTTCACGAAATTCTAGAACCATTCGGTCGATAAAATCACCCCTGGGAAAAAAAAACAAGTAATAAACACGCATCCGTGATCTTTCTTCTGGCAAAAATGCAAAATTCCACATTTGTGCAGATATGAGCTTGAAACATAAAAATCAGACTCTTTTGATGTCACTCCTTACTTAGAGTTCGTTACCACGAACTGTTTGATTTTGTGCATACAGACTAATGTTTTGATGTTCATGAGGATAGCTACATCATAAAACAATTATACGAAATTGAGGGCAATGGTAGAGGGCTATTTCTTGCTGTGATAGGTCTGAAAGGTTATTCCTGGACAATCCAAAGGACTAATTTGCTTATGTTTGGTTCAGTTATAAGGTCAAGGACTTGAAACGATTCTTGGGGCTTTAAGCAGACAGTATAATTATTTGTTCATTTTGATGAGTTAGTTATTTCGTTATTAATTAATCCTTTTTCAATGAAGGAAAGTTGCTAGACGCAACTAAGGTTTACTTGGTGACAGAAGGTTTGAAACTCTATACCACTTTAAGTCGTTTCCATTAAGTTTGTGACTTAAGCCAGATCAAATTCCATCTAATATGCTGTGGTTTCAACTTGCTGAACAACTAAATATTGTCTAAGATTTATAAAATAATTCTATTTAAAATATTGTGGATTAGTTCAACTTCTAGCACTGTGATACAACAGTTCGTCAGCTGTATATTTGTCTGCAAAGTGTATCGAAGGAGGACAAGGACTTTTAGATTTTACTTTCTAAAGTGATAAAATTAAACAACTTCAGATAATAGCACCTGTTTAAACTACCGTTTATCTGAAACCCCGGCTGTCTGTTTTCCTGATAAAAAAAAAGAAAAGCATAAAAGAGAAACAGTTTCATTCATTTTCAGCGGTTTTAAACCCTTTCAGTTGTTATAGTGCTGAATAGAGGCTTAATACTTACATGCTTGGAAATTAAATTTATCAAAAAGGGTAGAAAATCGAAAAATAGATGGGCGAAAGCAAAAAGGAATAAAACGAAAAAGCCCATTAAAGAAAACTAGGAGAAAAATCACCAAAACAATTTCATTAATCTTCATATAGTCAATTTTGCAGTCAAGGGAAGAGGTACAGCATTAGGAATAGAACACATGGCACGTGCTCCCTGATGAAGTGTCTAGACGAGTGTCTAGTCTAGCCAGCTGGAAATATAAACCCTGGAAGTGGATACGTCTCGCAAACGAAGGACAGCTTATACGATTTAAAATTTATGATAGTAAAACAAAAAGAAATACTTTTGACATTGGCTTCTAATTGCCATACTCAAACCAGGACACATATTTGATACGTCGAAACTCGTCACTTGAGTGACTAATTGTCATACTTGGCACCAACACCGGTATATTGGCTTTTAGTTCTTTTGAGAACTTAAAATTCCCTTACACTATAACTGTTATAAAGATCTAGCGGGTTTATAGGGAAACTAAAGTTTCAAATACCTCAAGAAATTTTGCCGAGTTTTATCATGCATCTGAATAAGTTAATTTTATAAACTTAAATTAAGAATGGGTCTAAAATAGTAATAGTTCTTACCTGAGACATGCTTATGAACATGGCTCCAGGAAGCATTTTTGGATCAAGAAAAGATGACCCTTCCTTAGGTCCCTGCTGTTTCCCCCGCTCCGGCGATATTTTCTTCTCTGGCATCAGATTTTTTGGTGACACTTTCCACTGATTTTGCTCAACAACAAAAGATATCTGAGGAGTTCGGCATTCAGGGCAAAAGAACTCAAGCACTAAAGCAGCCAGCCGGGTCCACATACGCCCTAAGTCGCAAAGTGTACAATCCAGGATGTTTTCTTCTGTTGAATTTTTATTTTTACAATCGTGGCGTCCAAGCCACACTTCAGATATCATCATTCGAATAATACCGAGGAATTGTTTAGCCACAGGTTCATTGGTACCGCCGTGACGAGGAATATGTTGCAATTCAAGCTAAGAAGAAAACAACAAACTTAAGTGATATTCGTGCAAATGGAAATGGGGATAAACTCTTCAATCTAAAGAGGAAAAAAAAATCAGTGCACAGGAACTAATTCTTTCTATATTTGAGGCTGTTCTTTCTATATTTTGTTTATTATTACTTCCTTTTAAATCCCATACTTAATAACACTAGGCACACTAAAATACTCATACGAGGTCACTTATCCACAGCAGATTCTTTATATAAGATTTTGAATCTTTTCTTTAAGAGAACTACCTGATACTCGTGATGGAGCACCTTCTTCAGGGAGATGATTTGAGACGGATGCATGCCAAACAAAGCTTTTTTTGATTTTTGATTCCATTTCTCATTTCTGACATATCTGACATAATCTAAACATCTGACATTTCTGACATAATCTAACTTGACTTAAATTTACCCATCATAGCTTGCATCAGACTGAAAAGGCTGACTCGTAAAGCTAATTGAATCCAAGCAGAGAAAAAGAAATTTCGACCATAGGTTGAGCCCTTATAAGCTTAGTCGCTAGTAACTTGCGTAAAGAAAAACCGATTGAGCTGCAGACTAAATAGCAATAATACCGATCAACTCAAGAAAAAACAGTAACCTGTTATAGTTTAACATAATAAGTAGAAAAGAAAAATTTAGTAGCAGTGCGAATTTGAAGCCTTGTTGAATTGAATAGGTGATAGGCATTCCGTTTTTTTTCCTTTTTTTTTTTACTTATAATAGACAGCGGCTTGTTAGCGGGCCGTGAGCCTTATACATAGATTTAGGCTACCTCGTTAAAAATTTGGGAAGATTAGCAAAAGATCCAAAATCAGAAACGAAGCTCACATTATTGTTTTCACACCTGACATTGCGTTCATCTATAGGCTACTCGTCTATACTGCGTACCGTCTTCATGTTTCAACAGAAGACGACAATTTTCGTATTATTCGATAGCCAATATTTGGCTTTATGGATTCATTTTATTACATTTTATTACATCAATTAAATTCACTACTTAAATTCTACCAGAGTAACATTTTAGCATATGAGCAGATAAATGAAAGAAAAAAGGTGTACAATTTCGAGCGTTCTATTATAAAAATCGTACAACTCTTTTAACTTTATTTTTCATGTTTATTTTCTACTACAATTTACTTTTGTAGAATGTTGACTACCACCTCCTAACTTTACAATTCGGTCAGAAAAAACTAAAAAAATTCAATTTCACACAAAAAAAGACTACAACACATCAATTTAAAAAATAGATATGAAATTTGAAATATTGTAAAATCCAAATTGTCTAATCTTTTCATTTTTTTATTTTTTTTTCTACTATAATTTATTTTTGTTGGATCTTGACAATCACCTTTTAACTTTCCAATTGAGGTTGGAAAATAACTAAAAATTCTGGTTCACTGAAGACATGACCTAAAAAAATTGAGGTGTGCGGCGAATTTACTGGAACTTGACAGAGATAGATAAATTTTGGCTCTATTGAAAACTATGCTTTATAACCATTTATTTTAGGCGGAGAGTGAAAAGCTTCTTAAATATCTAAAGTTTTGTAGGTTTGTGTATGTTTTTCCATGTCTTTGAGTCTGTGGGTATATTTATGCATACTTATCGTTGCGTGTACCTGCATGTTTTGTAAGTCTGTCTGTCACTAGACAACACAGTTTGAACATTTAAAAAATGTTTTCATGATTTGCATCACAGTTTCGAGAGTTGTATAGTTAACATCTGGGAGGAGTACAGGCAGCAACAACGATATTCATATATTTATAAACAAAACTGATACCTGGTTCTGAATAATGTCCAACATCATGACGTGACAAAGTAACCGACTGGTCGGAGGATCCATTTTCTTGCCAGGCGAGGATGTTGACGACATTTCATCGTCAGAGACAGATGAGGTGTTAATAGTAGGTCGCTCTACTCCTTCGTATTTAGGCTCTATGAAGTAAAATAAACAAGAATTTTAAAAAAGCAATAAACTTGTAGTTTTAGGAAGTCCTATAACCCTTCTAAACGAATAAACCCATAAATACTTGAGATACTCAAGCATTATCCAATAAGGATATCTTTCAGTCCCAAAATTATCATGCAAGACTAACTGAATGGTCGATTTATTACCTAAAAACTTAGAAAACAATTCCCCAACCCATGGAATTCCAGTTCTCTAGTGAAGAAAACGTTTTGAGGTTCTTCACCCCATCATACTTCCCTTTGCAGCATTTCGGCAATATTATTTTTCCGACTTTCAAGAAGGGAATACATTTTGAAAATTTAAATATCAACCGATTAGAACCTAAAAAGTAACCCAAAGATGGAAGGAAGGACAGAGAAGGAAAGAGAGATGGAGAGAGAGAAAAAAAAATGTTGAATAGCCGAACATGAGGATGTCAAGCCCTTATTTGAGTCATACAAATACCATTATTTAAGGCAGTCATAAAATTATTTGTCTCTCTTATCGAGGTGACCAAAACATTTAGTTACAATGCCTTTTGGCTATTTTTTTTTTTTTTTTTTATTTTAAAGATACAATAAAATTCTATATGTCGATAATATTCCTTTAGAATGTATTCTTAACATAAGACAGTAAATTTTCAGTGATGGCATTTCATTTTATCCATATTAAATACTTGGCTACATAACGCAGTTTATATTTTATATATAACGTAGTTTAAGCTTATGGCTATAATCAATAAGGAGGGATTACATTTTTTCCATACTTACCATTATCACTAGCTGATTCCTCAGGGGATTGTTCGACAAAAACAATTGTGGATAATGCTTTTTGAAACATTTCAATCAAAATGATAGTCGGTACACCAATTTCCAACTGAGTGAGCACCTAAAATTATACTTTTAGATAAACTTTTAACGCGTTTAACGTGTCTATTGAAACTCCAAATAAAGTGAGTACTTAAAATTAAACGTTTAGATACACTTTTGACGCACTTAACGTGTCTATTGAAATTCCAACTGAGTGAGTACCTGAAATTATACTTTAAAATACACTATTTTTAACAGGTTTAACATATTTACCCAATTTTCCACAGAGTGAAAACCTAAAATTATACATTTATATACATATTTAACAGGTTTAACATGTCTATTGGGATTCCAACTGAGTTAAAGCCTGAAACTGTATATTCAAATAGATTTTTAATGCGATTAACGAATCTACTGAATTTCGAGCTGAGTGAAGACCTAAAATGATAAATTTTCAACTGAGTGAGTACATAAAATGATAAATTTAGATAGATTTTTAATGCGTTTAAGGTGTCTATTGAAATTAAGATACACTTTTTTTAGCACGTTTAACGTATTTACTCAATTTTCAACTGACTGAGTACCTAAAATTATACATTTTGATATATATTTAACACGTTTAGTATGTCTATTGAAATGGCAACTGAGCGAATACCTGAAATTATAAATTCAGATATATTTTTAACGCGTTTAAAGGGTCTATTGGATTTCCAACTGAGTGAATACTTAAGATTATGCATTGAAATACAGTTTTTTTTAACACGTTTAACGTGTTTATTCAAATTTCAACTGAGTGAGTACCTAAAATTATACGTTAAGATATATTTTTAACATGCTTACTGAATTTCCAACTGAATTTCAAAACATGTTTAATGTATTGCTGAATTTTCAACTGAGTGAGTGCCTAAAAATTATATATTTAGACAGATTTTTAATGTGTTTAACGTTTCTATTGAAATTAAGATACACTTTTTTTTTAGCACGTTTAACATTTTTACTCAGTTTACAACAGAGTGAGTACCTAAAATTATACATTTAGATACATATTTAACACGGTTAATGTGTCTATTAAAATTCCAACTGAGTGAGTACTCTAAACTATACATTAGATACACCTTTTAACACGTTATAACGTATTTTGAGTGAGTACCCTAAACTATATATTAGATATGCTTTTTTAACACATTATAACGTGTTTACTCAATTTTCAACTAACTGAGTACCTACAATTATACATTTAAATACATATTTAACAGGTTTCACGTGTCTACTTAAATTCCAGCTGAGTGAGAACCCGAAATTATACAGTCAGATAGGTTTTTAACACGTTTCATGAGTCTAGTTAATTTCCAACTGAGTGAGTACATAAAGTTGGTTGCCTAAGTTTACCCCCCCCTCCCGAAAAATTACCCATCCCCCAACTGATAATATCCCATGCGGAAAATACCCCCCCCCCCCACACACACACACACACAGAAAATAGCCCCAGATGAAAATACCCCCCCCCCCCACGTAAAATAGCCAGATAACCAGGGGTATTTTCCTCCTGGAAAATACCCCTGGAAAACACCCTACCGCGGAAAATACTCTCCCAGTGAATACCCCCCCCCCCGTGGAAAATAAGCCTTTCCAAATTAAAAAATTTTATTTTAGTTTTCTTCCTGAAGGGGGAAGGAATCTTGCTACTAGTATATTATACGCCACTCACTCAAGTTTATGCTGTGTAAAACTCAAGAGCCAACCGATTTCTTTGTTGGTTTCTTTCAGCTTAGCGTGAGAGAAGGCAAAGACAAGTGACAGATTAAATGGGGACTATATAATTTGGGCTTTATTTGCACACAAGGGTAAAGTATTTGGACAGTTTAAAGTCAGAATATAATTCTTAGTTCATAATATGAAGAATAATTGTATTTTGCACCTTTTGCATGCAGACCTGCTATACTTTAACACACACCCCCCCCCCTCAAGGTGCAAATATATAGCAAAAATCTGTTTCTAAAGCAAAGAAGAAACTTACAAAGAAACAGGTTTGTTTTCAAGTTTCAGACGTCGTAAACTTGAGTGAGTGGCGTATAATACACAAGTACCTAATTTTCATGGAGAGAGAGCCGAATTTCCCGGTATTATTTAAAAACGATCAATAATTACAACAATCAGAAATCAGTTGCTAAAACAAGGTTTTCGACTGAAAGTAATAAGCAACATCAAAACTTAAAACGAACAGAAATTACTAAGTATACGAAAGGAATTGTCCCTTCCACAAGACCCCCTTCAAGCTAAAGTTTCAAATTTTTGTCCTAATTCTTTAAGAACGATTCCTGAAACACAATGGCCGTTTAATTAGAAATAATGTAAAAAAGAAATTCTGACAAAGAAGTTTTTCAAAGAAACGTAAAGGTCATTTTAAACTTAAAGATCAGCAGATACAAATACCTGTTAAAATTCAAACTCAAAACGACCAGAAACTACTATTAAAGAATAAATGAAACTTTTAGAGTGAGAGAAGGAGGCGATGCCCAAACTCTTGTTTGTAGTAATTTTTGTTCGTTTCAAGCTTGATTTGCACATTCAATTAAAGTTCCACTCGTTTTAAGGTTTATTTATTCATTTATATTAGTGTCTATTGTATGTTTGTTTGCATTGATTGTTTATTTAATTTCTGTTCGTTTTGGGTTTCATTCATACATCAATAGCATTTTTTTTCTTTTCGTTTTAGGCTTGATCTGCAAATTCAATTTAAGCATTGCTCACTGTAAGATTTATTTATTCATTTATATTATTACTTGTTGTGTGGTTTTTTTCTATGTTTGTTTATTTAATTTCTGTTCGTTTTAGATTTCGTTTATTCTTTAATAGTATTTTCTGGTCATTTTGAGTTTGAATTTTAACAAGTATTTATATTTACTAATCTCAAGTTAAAATGTAAATAACGACAAAGACCACACTGCCTTTCCATCACAAACACCAAAAACAAGAAGAACAATAGAAAGTTTCTCAAGACAGTGTCTTCTTTTACTGTCATTACTGTCATTTACTGTCAATTTGTTTCCCATTGTCTCGAGAAATTCCCTATTGTTCTTCTTATTTTTGGTGTTTGTAAGTTAAACTGGCGTTTGCTTTTCTTTGAAAAGCTTCTTTTTGGGAAAGTTTTTTTGTAATTAATTTTTGTTCGTTTTTGATTGCAATATTTGATTGCTTCTATAAGCACTATATGTAAGTCCAAGGCATAACTTAAAACGCCTTTCCCCGAGCCCTGAGTGGGCTGTGTCGACACCGGAGTTTTAATATATGATGTTTGAACTATTTATGACAAAAAAGTCATCTAAAAATTTTTACCGGACGAGTTTGGGGAAAAAGGTGTGGAGAGGTGAGGGGCTAGCTGCCTTCGATCTGTTTTGACTCGGAAAGTGAACTAGAACCTTTAATTACCAATCAAACGAACCCTCTCTCAAGTTTATGGGCACATCCTTTCAATAAGAGCCGTATTTGCCTTCAGGATATACCTTACAGCACCTGCCAACGGGCCCTGGGGGATTATGTCGACGCCAGATTTTTGTTATCTGAATTCTGAAGTATTTTTGACAAAATGGCTATCTCAAA
The DNA here is from genome assembly GCF_032884065.1 of Artemia franciscana. Lineage (NCBI taxonomy): Eukaryota > Metazoa > Arthropoda > Branchiopoda > Anostraca > Artemiidae > Artemia > Artemia franciscana. The sequence goes on along the minus strand of NC_088867.1, from coordinate 23,457,361 downwards.
AATTTTCATTTCATGCATTTTGGGAAAAAAGGCGAGGGAGAGGAGGCTAATAGCCCTCCGGCCACTTTTGACTCTTAAAATGTGAGGTAGAACATTCGATTTCCAATCAAACGAGCCTTCTCTGAAGTTTATACGAGTATCCCTTCCATAAGAATCATATATGCCCCCAGGACATAGCTTACAACAGCTGCCCCAGGGCCCTGGGCGGTTGTGTCGACATTAGAGTTTCTGTTATCTGATATTTGAACTATTTGTTAAAAAATAACTATCTCAAATTTTATCGGATGGATTTGGGGAAGAAAGGGCGTGGGGAAAGGCTAGTTGCCCGTAGGTCTTTTTTGACTCTCAACAATTGAATTATAATTTTCAATTTACAATCAAATGAGCCCTCTCTGAAGTTTACACGAGCGTCCCTTCCATAAGAACCATATATGCCCCCAGGGAATAACTTACAAGGACTGCACCTGGGCCCTGGTGGGTTGTATCGACAACAGAATTTTTGTTATCTGACCTTTTAATTATTTTTAATAAAATAGCTATTTCGAAATTTTAATGTGACACATTTGGAAAAAGGTCACAAAAGGGGGGAGGAGGGGGCTAGTTACACTCTCATCTCTTTTGCCTTTTAAAAAGTGAACAAGAACTTTCACTTTCCAAAAAATTAGCCCTCTGAAGTATATACGAGCATCCCTTCCATAGGAACCATACATGCCCCAGGATATAACTTATAACGCCTGCCTCCGGGCCATGGGTGGTTTTGTCGATACCAGGGTTTTGTTATCTAATATTTCAACTTTTTTTGCAAAATAGCAATCTAAGAAACTTTATCTGATGCATTTGGAGGAAAAAAGGGCATGGAGGGGGGAGGGGGGAGTTACATTTCGATCTCTTTTGACTCTTAAAAAGTGAGCTAGAACTTTCACTTTCCAAAGTAGTGAGTCCTCTCTGAAGTTTATGCGAGCATACCTTCCATAAAAACCATATGTACCCCCAGGGCACAAATTACAACACCTGCCCCCAGCCCTTGGGGATTTTGGATACAGGAAATTTAGTAATCTGAACCTTTAACTATTTTTGATAAAATGGCTATCTCAAAATTTTTATCTGATGCATTTGGGGGAAAAATGGCATGGGGGGGGGGGAAGGCTAGCTGCCCTCCGATCACTTTTGACTATTAAAAGTTAACTACAACTTTCAATTTCCAACCAAATGAGCCGTCTCTGACGTTTATACGAGCATCCTTTACCTAAAAACCTTATAGGCTCCAGAGCATACCTTACAACGCCTGCCCCCGGGCCCTCTGGGGCTTTGCGGACACTGGAAACTTAGTTGTATAACCACTGAACTATTTTTAACAAGATTGCTATATCAAATTCTTATCTCATGCATTTGGTGAAAAAAGGGCGAGGGGGGGGCTAGTTGCCCTCCAATCTCTTTTGAGATTGCAAAAGTGAACTATAACTTTTGATTTCCAATCAAATAAGCCCTCTCTGAAGTTTATACAAGTATCCCTTCTATAAGAACCATATTTGCCCCGAGGGAATGACTTACAAAGCCTGTCCTCGGGCCCTGACGGATTGTGTCAACCTCAAAATTTTTGTTGCAAGATCTTTAAACTATTTTTAACAAAATGGCTACCTCAAATTTTATCTCATGTATTTGAGAAAAAAAGGGCGTGTGGGGGCTAGATGCCCTCCGAAGACTTTTGACTCTTACTTTCAGTTTCCAATCAGATGAGTCCTCTCTGAAGTTTATACGAGCATCCCTTGCGTAAGAACCATATATACCACCAGGGCGTAACTTACAACGCCTGCCCCGGGGCCCAAGGAGGTTGTGTCGACACCGGACTTTTTCTTATATGATCTTTGAACTATATTTAAAAAATGGGTATCTGAAAATTTTTATCGAATTTATTTGGGAATAAAATAAAATATGAACTAGTACTTTTAATTTCCAATCAAATGAGCTCTCTCTTAAGTTTATACGAGTATTCCTTCTATAAGAACCCTATTTGACCAAAGGGCATAACTTACAACGCTTGCCCCTGGGCCTTGGGAGGTTTTGTTGACCTCGAAGTTTTTGTTATAGGATCTTTGAACTATTTTTAATAGAATGGCTACCTCAAAATTTGTATCGGATGTATTTGAGTTGAGAAAAAAGCATGGGGGGGGTTTGTTGCCCTCCGATCACTTTTAACTCTTTAAAAGGGTACTAGAAATATCAATTCCCAATCGAATTAGCTCCCTTTGAAGTTTATACGACGACCAATTCAATACAAACTGCCTCTGGGAAAAAAAGAATAATAAAACACTGCAGCCGTAAGGCCTATACTATAGGCAACGCTATGGCGTTGACTCTGACAATAAAGTATAGTGGGTCTGCATACAAAATGTGTTAGGCATATTACTCTGCATATTATGAACTAAGAATTGTTTTTTGACTTCAAGTTGTCCAAATACTATACCCCTCCCCTTATATGCAAATATATAGCCCAAATTAAATATTTTCCATCTATTCTGTCACTTGTCTTTGTCTTGTCTCATGCTAAGCTGAAAGAAATTAACGGAGAAACCAGTTTGTTCTCTATTTTTCACAGCGTAAACTTGAGTGGGTGGCGTATAATATACATGTATCAAACAGGAGGGGGGGGGTATTTTCCTCAGGTAAGGAGGTATTTTGCGGGCGGAGGGGTATATTCCACGGAGGGGGGGGGGGGGGGTAAACGTCAGGAGTGGTGGTGATAAACGCCTAGAACCCTTAAAATTATACATTAAGATACGCTTTTTAAGATGTTTAACGTTTTTACTCAATTTTCAACTGAGTGAATATCTAAAATTATACATTTAGATTTTCAACACTATTAACATTTTTACTGAATTTCCAACTAAATTTCAAAAGTTATTTACCGTTTTTACTAATTTTCAATTGAGTGAATACTTAAAACTATACATTTAGATGTGTTTTTCTTGATAGCAACTCCAAAGAAACTGCATCACCTAAACTTCTAAACTGCATTATATCCCTAAGCTGCATCTCCTTAAGCCAAACTTGAAGTACCGCACAATAAGCAGATTAGAAGTCAAATATAAACTCCTAAACTGCACTACCTCCCTAAACTGCATCTCCCTAAGCTAAACTTGAAGTATCGCACAATAAGCAGATTAGAAGTCAAATATAAACTCCTAAACTGCACTACCTCCCTAAACTGCATCTCCCTAAGCTAAACTTGAAGTATCGCACAATAAGCAGATTAGAAGTCAAATATAAACTGCACTACCTCCCTAAACTGCATCTCCCTAAGCTAAACTTGAAGCATCACACAATAAGAAGAATAGAAGCCAAACATAAACTTCTGAACTGCACTACCTCCCTAAACTGTATCTCCCTAGCCAAACTTGAAGTATCGCATAAAAAGCAGACAAGAAGTTAAAAATAGCGACGAAGACCACACTGCCTTTCTATAACAAACAAATACAAAGTAGAGACAATAGGGAAAATGTTTTCAAGATTTTCATTACCGCATAAAAGTAAGCTATTACAGTAATCAATTAAATTTAGATATGGATGCCTTCGTGAAACAAAAAGAAAATAAATTTATTGTCATTTGAGAGAAACAACGCGATTCAAACACTTTTAAAAAATAAAACAAAATCATACTCTCCACTGTAAAGCATGATATGGTAATATATGAGAAGCACTAAAATGGCCAAATACACCCCTTATGCCAACAAACATTATAAAGATAGTTTCTCTGGTCCAGGCCTTGGTTTCAGAGATACTGAATTGCTACAATTCATGGTGGACAACCGGCAAGAATTTTCAGCAGCACGTGAGTCATTCTATCTATTTTTAAATCCACATCTCTTCGAAGTGACAAATAAATATGTGGCAGTACAAGACAATTAGAAAAATCGATATTGCCGAAATTTGATTTGTTTTCCATCAGCGAAAGAAGATGCGGATGCAAGTCATGTACTGGCCATACTTACCCCTTTGAATACTCAGGGACATTAAGTTATAGAATAAAAATTAAAATTAATGAACAAGAATCTAATTTCTTATTCAGAATAAAATCTACATTTACTTAAACAGAAAAGCCATTTGTGAAACTGGATTATAGAACAGGGTTACTGCTCAAAAATAGAACTAATATTTTTATGTTTGTTTTCTGATTAGCCTTTAAGATATTTTTTTCGTTTTATTTTTTTTTGAAAAAGGCTACATGTCCAGCGCCTCAAGCTAAAATATTTTTTCCTCACCCAATAAACTGTCAGGGAGCGTTAGGATCATGTGTCAAAAAATATATAAAACAATAGGAGGTTATAAGGTCCAGCGTAAAATCAAAATAATAACAAGCGATTTTTCTTTTCGACACTAGCATTAGTACCACTGTTATAAGACTTCCATACTCTTTGTATATTCTAATAAACATGCCCTTCGATGAGGCTAAGTCGTATACAAATTGAAAATATCCTCAAAGGTTACAAAACATAAATTGTCTTTATAATAAATTGTCCTAAAAGGCTAAGCATTCGAATAAATTTATTAGGCATATGAAAAATTTTCATCAAGCCTGAGGAATTCTTGAAATGATACCTCTATTTGTCTTCCGGTTCAAGATTTTCTAATGACCGGGCAGCCTATAATTTGATTAATTTAATTACTTTCGTGCAAAACCAGAGGTAACAAACTATAGTGCAGCGGGTCTTAAACTTCTCTCAGCGACAAATCTTAATACTTAAATGCTTATTTGTTTGAACTTTACTCATCTTTAAAAAACATAATCATTTTGGAAGTTTATAGGGAAAGATTTAAGGGAGATAGGAATTTTATGGGGAAAAAGGGGTGTAAAAAGAGAGGCTTTGAACAGATTGGGATGGAGAAAGAGGGTCATCGGCTGAGTTGGCCTCAGATAGATTCAAGCTGCAGTGAGTTGTTAATACTAGTAGTAGTAGTAATACAAGCCTAACTAAAATCTGAGGTCAGATTTAAATTTTTACAGGACATGTTTTACTTCAATACAAATTATAGCTATAACGTAACAAAAGATTTAACCTTATTTACATAAAGAGTTGAAAAATAACAAGGCCTGGTCCAGGCCTTGGTTTCAGAGATACTGAATTGCTACAATTCATGGTGGACAACCGGCAAGAATTTTCAGCAGCACGTGAGTCATTCTATCTATTTTTAAATCCACATCTCTTCGAAGTGACAAATAAATATGTGGCAGTACAAGACAATTAGAAAAATCGATATTGCCGAAATTTGATTTGTTTTCCATCAGCGAAAGAAGATGCGGATGCAAGTCATGTACTGGCCATACTTACCCCTTTGAATACTCAGGGACATTAAGTTATAGAATAAAAATTAAAATTAATGAACAAGAATCTAATTTCTTATTCAGAATAAAATCTACATTTACTTAAACAGAAAAGCCATTTGTGAAACTGGATTATAGAACAGGGTTACTGCTCAAAAATAGAACTAATATTTTTATGTTTGTTTTCTGATTAGCCTTTAAGATATTTTTTTCGTTTTATTTTTTTTTGAAAAAGGCTACATGTCCAGCGCCTCAAGCTAAAATATTTTTTCCTCACCCAATAAACTGTCAGGGAGCGTTAGGATCATGTGTCAAAAAATATATAAAACAATAGGAGGTTATAAGGTCCAGCGTAAAATCAAAATAATAACAAGCAGTATCCTTTTCAAATATTCCAAGGGAGAATGAAAAACTTATAAGAGATGGATCTACGAAGATTCAAATGAAAAGACAGGAATTAAAAACAACTAGCGTCAAACACAGAGTAGTGTCATGCAACTCCACTGAGTATGAGCAAAAAAAAAAAAACTTAAAAAGCCAGAAATATCAGAGAAAATAGATAACCGATATAACTTATCCAGTATTCAAAATGTAGGTTTCGGATAGCGGGCGAAATTAATGGCATGCTAAGTAGGCTAGTAGGTTTTACATTGCAAGGTTCACTGGTGAAAAAAAATTCCTCTTTCTCAGTCTACAGCCCAATCCCACCCCTTACATTTCAAAGTAACAGGAAGATAAATATGCAATGGTTTAGGATAAAAAAAGAGGAAATACTAGCTGGCGTTGGCGATTTTTCTTTTCGACACTAGCATTAGTACCACTGTTATAAGACTTCCATACTCTTTGTATATTCTAATAAACATGCCCTTCGATGAGGCTAAGTCGTATACAAATTGAAAATATCCTCAAAGGTTACAAAACATAAATTGTCTTTATAATAAATTGTCCTAAAAGGCTAAGCATTCGAATAAATTTATTAGGCATATGAAAAATTTTCATCAAGCCTGAGGAATTCTTGAAATGATACCTCTATTTGTCTTCCGGTTCAAGATTTTCTAATGACCGGGCAGCCTATAATTTGATTAATTTAATTACTTTCGTGCAAAACCAGAGGTAACAAACTATAGTGCAGCGGGTCTTAAACTTCTCTCAGCGACAAATCTTAATACTTAAATGCTTATTTGGTTGAACTTTACTCATCTTTAAAAAACATAATCATTTTGGAAGTTTATAGGGAAAGATTTAAGGGAGATAGGAATTTTATGGGGAAAAAGGGGTGTAAAAAGAGAGGCTTTGAACAGATTGGGATGGAGAAAGAGGGTCATCGGCTGAGTTGGCCTCAGATAGATTCAAGCTGCAGTGAGTTGTTAATACTAGTAGTAGTAGTAATACAAGCCTAACTAAAATCTGAGGTCAGATTTAAATTTTTACAGGACATGTTTTACTTCAATACAAATTATAGCTATAACGTAACAAAAGATTTAACCTTATTTACATAAAGAGTTGAAAAATAACAATTTAAACAAAGAACGTTCAAACTGAGGTGAATCATGGCCTTGCAAACAATAAGTTTACTTTTGTCCATGGATTATAGTTAATAAACTAGTCTCACCAATTATCATTGGCATGACAACTGAATTCATATTAATGAATTCGTTTTTACGATTTTTTTTTTTATGTCATGAACCATCACTAGCATGCCAGTTTACAGTCGTCAATTTCGCCCCTCAAATGTCAGAACTTGACAAGTTACACCCATAAAAGTGACACAAAACACACAGAGTTCTCAGACATAACAGAAAATACAGGACATGCTTCATGGTCATTACCTTGCCAAAAAATACTGCTTTGAGGTGCACTAATGTGGTTGAAAAAGTACATGTAGAGAATGTTTGGCTATTCCACCAAAATTGCCCAGATTAAAAATATTATCTATTTGTCAGTAGGACGTATTCAGAGGGGCGTGGAGCGGTGCCCAGTTTGAATCTTCCCCCGAAATTTTTGTCCAAGTCGTAGAAAGAAACAAATTACATGTAAACAACTTTTTATTGCGTTTTTGTAGTCTTTTTTTAGCCCCCTCCCTATAACAAAATTTTAGATACGTCTTTTGCTGTCAGGATAGCTTGCACATCTGATCGCTTTCAGTTTAGTGCTAAAATCAATTAACCCTATCGCCTTTATCATACTACCAGTGACCTTCATCGATAATAACCACATGCATTGAGCAGCACTTCATTAACAAAAACGTTTATGTTCATCCTGATTCCAAATACGTAAACTTCATCGGCTTTAACATTAACTTTGCAGGTTATTAGAATATGAAAATTTAAGCATTTTTGCTACAAGGGGAAACACCAAACAAAAGGTGCACCCTTTGAATGAAAATAACACTTTCAACTTCAGTACAGCAAAGAACCCAAAAGTAAAAGTTTGAAGCTCCTATCTAGATATATATAAAAATTCATAGGTAGAGTTAAATAAGGTTTGGCCCAAAAGCGTGGGTAGAAACCCTTAGAATTTGTCGTTTGACTCAGAATCACATTTGGATTGTGTCAATGTATAACATAATTCATTTGACAGTTGACTAATTGCAAAAATATTTCTTCAAAACCAGTAAATTTAAGACGTACTTTTAGCCAACGCAGTCCTGTTTCCTGTTCACTTGTACTACTGCTAGTTAGTTTCCTAGTTATAAATCCATATAATTGATGTGGCTCGAATCCAAGTGGACTCATATCTGCGTCAAACATCTTCCTATAAAAATAATGAGGAATAAAAATGACCTTCCCTTGTTAAATGAAGCTTAAAATATGTCATTCAAATAAAATATTTTTCACTCCGAGTTTGTTACATCACATTTAAGTTTTAGGTCAGCCTTTAAAAGTATTTTGGATCTTCATTTTTGTTTCTTTCTTTTTTTTTTAGAAAATTTTCCTGCTTTATTCTCGTTTCTTGAATTTGAATATGTGAATCTAGTACATGAACCATGTTTCTTGTGCATTACAAAGTATAAAAACGTCCTGGAAACTCGAAGGTGACGATTAATATACTGTTTTTTCGCGGTGGTTTTGAAGTTTTTTTTTAGTCTCAACAATGAAAAATTCAACCTGAAAGTAGCTTAAAAACACCACTACAAGAATAGTGGATGTTAGAACAAAAGAAACCATTAAATTTTAACTCGATTCGTAATGCGGCTTTTCTTAGTAGTACTAAAAAATTTAGACAGAATTATAGCAAAATATGGTGACATGTCTCATGTTGTTGTTAAATGTATTGATGGTTTTATGGACCATCCTTCTTTTACTTGTCCTACTAAACGTAAAAAACGATCGAGAGGACATAGGAAAAATAATAGAAAAAATGAATTAGATATACATACGCTTTCTATAGATCTATGCCAGCTACTTGAATCTAGGGGTATGATTTCTGTAATAAAGTGTCTAAATAATTTATCCAAGAGGAATTTAATCAAACTTTTCTGGATTGTTAAGAATAATACAGCTCTTGATTATAATTTTAAAGTAATATGTGATACAATTTGCATTCTAACTAAAACGAAATTTATTTTAAAAAAGAAAAAGTTCGATAAGATTAGTAATAAGGATAACAGATTATATTTACCTATTAATTTTACTTGTAAGCAGATTGAAGATATTAATTAACCAGAAATTTTAAATCAGCGGCATGTGAAACAGGCCCTTCCTAGTAATTTAAATTATAATGATAGTCCAGTTTTAACTTATAAATTTTCAAAAACTATTGGGCAAATTATTTTTAATTATAATTTAATACTAAAAAAACTAGATAGTGATATAAATTGGAAACCGGTTTGTAATTGTAAGCAACTTGGCCCATTTGTAAATCCTACTTACAAACATGTTGTAACAGGGGACTTGTCAATAATAAAGCAAGATGATCTTCAAATTATAATGAATAAAGGGGCTAATTTCCGTCTTTCTCATCATTTGAAACCATCGAGTGTTCTTGATGGCTTGGAAAATGATTTTGATTTATTTATTGATAAGTGGTGTAAGAAAGAGAATAAAAATAAAGAGAGTTTTCAAAGTTGGAAGAATTTAATTATTAGTAGAGTAAGAAATAAAATATATTCTAGCTTAAAAAATAGTAACACTAAATCATTATTTTATAATGCGAAGATTAAACAAGCAATTGCTAATCTAAAGAATGAATTTGTAATTGTGCCAGTGGATAAAGCTAATAATAATTTTGCCATAATTTGTCAGAAGCTGTATTGTGATATCTTAAAAAGGGAGTTATGCACAACTAATGTTTACGAAAAGGTAAATATAGAGGATGAGAATTTAATTGAAAAGACTGAAGAAATACTTTTTAAAAATTTTAATATTAAAATAAATGACAATGATAAAAAGTTCCCTTTCCTATATTGGACTGTAAAATTTCATAAGAATCCCCCTAAACCACGGTTTATTGCTGGAGCAGCTAAATGTCCAACCCGCATTGCTGCTACTGACCTCTCTTTAATTTTAAAGGAAATTGTAAATAAACTTAAAACCTATTGTTCTGGTATTAAAAAATTTTCGAATTTTAATCCATATTGGAGTGTTAATAATTCACTGCAGGTGATAGATTCTTTAACAATGGTTTCAGCTAAAAGAATTGATCCTTTCGATTTTGCGACAATGTATACTAATTTATCACTTAATTTAGTGTTTGATAATTTAAAAACTGTTATAAAGAAATCTTTCCTCTTATCTAGTAAAAGGTTCTTAAAAATAGACATTTATAATAAAAAAGCTATATGGACAAACTGCTTTAATACTACAGTTAACTTGAGATGTTACAGCTTGGATATGATTTTTGAGTTATTGGAATTTGTTTTATACAATACTTATATAAGATTTGGGGGTGATTTGTACAAGCAAATTATGGGAATTCCCATGGGGGGGAATGCCAGCCCGTTTATAGCTGACTTGTTTATAAGTCAACTAGAATATAAATATATGATGGATAAGAATAATCCAATTAATTTAAAACATGCTTTGTCAAATAATAAAAGATATTTAGATGATATTTTGGTCTTAAATTGTAAGGATTTCATTGATATTTCTAAAAATATATATCCATCAGAGCTTATTCTTGAGCCTAGTCATGGCGCTGGTCATGAAGATCATTTCTTAGATTTAAATATTAATATTTGTGATAATAATAAATTAAGTTTTAAAATGTATAATAAAACGGATGATTTTGATTTTGAAGTGATTAGTTTCCCATTCCCTGAAAGTAATATACACTCAAATATCACATATTCAGCGTTTTTCTCACAGTTACTTCGTTATGCAAGGATTTGTAGTAATTATATTGATTTTAAAAATAGATGTAAAATCTTAAGCCAAAAATTGATATCAAGAGGTTTTTCTGCAAATAAATTAACTTGGCAATTTTAAAAAATTTAGTTTTCATTATAACGAACTTTTAAATAAATATCAAAAGAATTATCTAGAAATACTTAAAGAAATTTTTAACTAATTTCGGAGGTTCGAGAAATGTTGTCACAGCGCCATTTATTTTGAATTGTGTTTCTAATTGAGCGGATTTTCTAAAAAAATAGCCACATGGTAAAGATGAATTCTATAATTGTTTAGTTCATTCAGGTTTTTTGCAATGTGTTAATATTTGTGATTTGGTAAAATTTATAATATTTAGTTTACCTATTGTTGCTAAAAGGAGGGATATATTAACAGGATAAGCTTGTTTTTGGTTTTACTTGGTTGTTTTACATTTGCTGTTTTTTTTTTCATAGGCATGTATTTTGGGGGTGATACCTGACGCGGGGATGCCATGGATATTCTGTGGTAGCCACAACACTGTGCTGGGTAGAGAATTTAGAGTGGCGAAACCCTATATAGGCCAGTGTATTCTCCTGATGAGCCCTTATGTTGGGTGTTGCCTCTGAATTATTTGTCTATATTATTTTTTCTATTGTTTGGTAAATGACGACTTATACTTATTGACGACATGACTGCCTGTCCATGGATTATTCTTTATGGTTGATTGTGTCTGGCTATGCTGTTTGACCTATGTGATTGTATGGATGAGTAGGGTTAAGGCCTCATTTAAGTGCTGGTCTATATTAATCACTAATTTAGGAAAACAGTCTTCCTTTTCTCCTTCTGTCTCTTTTTTTTTTTTTTTTTTTTTTTTTTTTTTTTTTTTTTTTTTTTTTTTTTTTTTTTTTTTTTTTTTTTTTTTGTGTTTGTGCTGTGGCATTGGTGATTTCTCTTTTCATATATATATATATATATATATATATATATATATATATATATATATATATATATATATATATATATATATATATATATATATATATATATATATATATATATATATATATATATATATATATATATATATACTAGCTGATAGGGTGGCGCTTCGCGCCACCCCAACACCTAGTTGGTGGGGGCACTTTGCGCAACCCCCCAAGCCCCCCTCCCCGCGCGTAAGTCGTTACGCGCCATATTAGTTACGCGCCATTGTAGTTGTGTCCCTATGTCCCACCTGTGAATATAAATAGATATATATATATATATATATATATATATATATATATATATATATATATATATATATATATATATATATATATATATATATATATATATATATATATATATGTTTTTAACTACGTAAAACTTGCGAATATACAACATTCTTTGCTGTCCCATTGTCTGGGCATATAAATAGATTGTCAGGTTTACCGACTCTTGAACATGCAACATATAATGGTCCATGGGAAAACAATCCGTATTCAGATCTATACCTCATGATTCTAATGATTGCCCTTGAGCTTTGTTGACGGTGATTGCTAATCGACCATTCCCTGTGTCACCATCGTCATTTATATATCCCCCTGTGCCCCCCGGCGTCCCCGTTGTAGTTGTGTCCCTGTGTCCCGGTCGTCATTTATATTCCCTGTGTCCCGGTCGTCATTTGTGTCCCGGTGTCCCAGTCTGTGATTTCTCTTTGAGTGTCCCAGGCGTCATTTATATTCCTTGTTTCCCGGTGTCCCGGTCGTCATTTGTGTCCCGGTGTCCCGGTCTGTATATACATTCGTTTTTGAATTGGTCTTTTTTTTAGTTTTTAGTTTTTTACCTTTTTTAGTTTTTTTAGTTATACCTCATGATTCTAATGATTGCCCTTGAGCTTTGTTGATGGTGATTGCTAATCGAACATTCCCTGTGTCCCCGTCGTCATTTATATATCCCCCTGTGCCCCCCGGCGTCCCCTTGTAGTTGTGTCCCTGTGTCCCGGTCGTCATTTATATTCCCTGTGTCCCGGTCGTCATTTGTATCCCGGTGTCCCGGTCTTTATATACATTCGTTTCTGAAATGGTATATGATGAAATAAATTTTTGTATTTTCCCCTTTTTTTTCTTTTTAGTTTTTTTTTGTTTTTACTTTTTTTTAGTTTTTTTCTTTTTTTTTCTTTTTTCTTTTTAGTTTTTTTTTATTTTTATTTTTTTTAGTTTTGTTTTTCTCCTTTATTTTTCATTTTTTCCTTTTTTATTTTTTTATTTTTTAGTTTTTTAGTTTTTTTAGCTTTTTTAGTTTCTTTATAAGTTTTTAGTCTTTTTTCATTTTAGTTCTTTTGTAGTTTTTACCTTTTTTTTAGTTTTTTTATTTATTTTTTTTTACTTATGTCCTGGTCGTCATTTATACTCCCTGTGTCCCGGTCGTCATTTGTGTCCCGGTGCTTTGTTGATGGTGATTGCTAATCGAACATTCCTTGTGTCCCGGTCGCTTTCTCTTTGAGTGTCCCGGTCGTCATTTATATTCCCTATGTGCCGGTGTCCCGGTCGTCATTTGTGTCCCGATGTCCCAGTCTGTAATTTCGTCAGTCAAAAACATGACGTCAGTCGACACACAAACATGACGTCACTCGACAGACACACGCACACACACACAGACAACTTATTTTTACATCTTCTATATATATAAAAATAAGTTGTCTGTCTGTCTGTGGATCAGGTGACGTCATGTTTCTGTGTCGACTGACGTCATGAAGTTAGTTGTCGTCATTTTTGCTATGACGGTGACGTCATTAACTGTATTTAAGACATTTATTCACGGAAAAATGTTTAATTGTAAAATGACTGAAGAACCTACAATGGCAACAGCCGAGGAAGCTGCTCAAAGAGTTTATGCTAAAAAACTTGCTGCTGATAGAGAAAGTAAGAAAAGAAAGCGTTCCGAGGAATCACAAGAACAGCAAGAAAACAGGCTTGCAGCTGATAGAGAAAGTAAGAAAAGAAAGCGTGCCGGGGAATCACAAGAACAGCAAGAAAACAGGCTTGCGGCTAAAGAACGCAAAACCACGCAGTTAGATGAAAATCCACCTGGACAGCGAGAGTCAAAACATATCAAAACTGAAAATGATAGCGATGATGATTGGGTTTGGGATTTTGACTTGGATAAGGTCATCAATGCCTACCAGATTTAAGTTAAAAAAACAAAGGTTCGTCGATATGTACTTCATAGTGACGCTGAAAAATAAAGAAGAAAAAGAAAACTGAAAAAAAAAGGTGAAAAACTAAAAAAAAACTAAAAAGAAAAAACACTCAAAGAGAAATTACAGACCGGGACACAAATGACGACCGAGACAGAGGGAATATAAGTGACGACCGGGAACCTCAAAGAGAAATTACAGACTGGGACACCCGGACACAAATCACGACCGGGACACAGGGAATATAAGTGACGACCGGGACACAGGGACACAGCTACAACGGGGACGCCGGGGGCACAGGCAAGATATATAAATGACGACCGGGACACAGGGATTGTTCGAATAGAAATTACAGACCGGGACACCGGGACACAAATGACGACCAGGACACCGGGACACAGGGAATATAAATGACGACCGGGACACTCAAAGAGAAATTACAAACTGGGACACCGGGACACAAATGACGACCGGGACACAGGGAATATAAATGATGACCGGAACACAGGGACACATCATTAGAATAATGAGGTATAGATCTGAATACGGATTGTTTTTCCCATGGACAATTATATGTTGCATGTTCAAGAGTCAGTAAACCTGACAATCTATTTATATGCACAGACAATGGGACAGCGAAGAATGTTGTATATTCGCATGTTTTACGTAGTTAAAAACATATATTTATATCTATCTCTATTCACAGGTGGGACACAGGGACACAACTACAATGGCGCGTAACTAATATGGCGCGTAACGACTTACGCGCGCGGGGGGGGGCTTGGGGGGGCGCGAAGCGCCCCACCAACTAGGTGTTGGTATATATATATATATATATATATATATATATATATATATATATATATATACAACAGCTAGTATATATATATATATATATATATATATATATAGCTGTGCACTTATCCACTAAGCCAATTAAAATAATCCGATTTTATTTTCACTGTTCTTGGTACTTAGGGATCAAAGCCCTATATGAATAAAGAAACTCAAGGAATATTACAGGATTTAATGCTTTAAGACACTCTCGGAGGACACAAGAAAGAAAGTCTATTGATTTTTATAAGGATGGAAAACGATTATTTTTCAGGTTTATAACAGAACTTATCACCAGATAATAGTAGTAGTAGTAGTAGAACAATTTTATTAGAAATAAACATTTCTTAATTAATAGCACAACATAAGCGAAACTTGCGAGGCTGTGCTAAATTCAAAGAAAATAAAGAGACAATATGGAGAATAAGAAAATATGGAGAATGAGACCATATACCGAAATCAACGAAAAAAACGAAAACAAAACATAGACAATACACTACCTTGCGTGACCCCAAGACAAAAAAAAAAAAAAACAACAAAAAAATACATAAATATTACAAATGAATAACCTATGCAAAATTTATTTTAGTTATTCTGTTTCAAAAGCATACCTACCGAGCAACTCCACACGTAAATCAGACTTAAACTGGCCAAGACTACCTATTTTCTTGATATCTATACTCAATTTATTCCAAAGTTTTGAAGCTCTGTAAATAAATGAAAAAGAATACCTACCTGAAACTAATCGAGGAACCTCAGTACTACTACTACTACTATCGAACATAGGATAAAGATTTTCAAATTCTTTTTAACTTAACGCGTAGCAGCACATTTGTTGAAGTGAGCAACTAAATTTGTCGTATATACCTACATGCTGTTCAATGAAAACAAAAGGTTAATACATACCATTATACCAATCCAGAGCAATTGTCAATGGATTGTTTTGGGCAACCAACTGGCAGACCGTATGTCAAACAGTAAGCTGTACAAAAAATGGAGTTCGGCCCTACTTTCAAAGGTTGTAATGAAAGAAAGACTAAGATGGATGGGACTCGTTCTGCGGACGAAAGATGACAAATTTCCAAAGATCGTCCTTGTCAGCAAACCATTTAGGGCCAAACAAAAAGTACGTCGTCCAAAAATGGAGTGGGAGGACGTCATAAAGAGAGTTTTGACGGAAATGGGAACTTCTTGGGACGGTGCAAAGAGGGAGTATTGGAACAGATTGGGACGGAGCAGCTGTGTAGCTGTGTTGGTCTCATGCAGCTGATCTCAGGAGTGCTGCGGTGAGTTGTGAGAGGTAGTACTTGTATTAGTAGCAGAAGTATTTCACTAATAAAACAATTCGAAAAAATTGAGAATTCGACTATTTTAACTTTGAGATTTTACTGAGTGGATTCCTCTGACGCCTCAACGATTTAGTTTCATTGGTATTCTGTGGCAAACCAGCTACTACGAGGGACCAGCGTACCATTTTTGTGTGGAAAAGGAAGGGGTGTCTGAAACCTCAAAAATTAAATTTTATGCCCAAATTCTCTAAATTTAAGTGAGAGACCCTTCAGATAGATATGGCGGAGGGTGAAGATAAAAAAGACATACATAAACATTCAGCATTAGAAGTAGTACGTTGAGACAGCCGACTTCCACATAAAAAACAATCGGAGATATAGAAGTCTTAACAGAGGTTTTCAGTCGAAAATTCACGATTTCACACAAAAACAAACAAGTGGCTTTCTTAATCAAAGACATCACTTAAGTACCAAACTTAACTTTCTGCAAATCCAATAAATTTTTCAAATCAGCTTTTCAACAGATTCTTAGTTTAGCAAAAGGATGAAAAAAAGGCCATGATTTTGTATTACACAAAAAAAAACGAATAGAGTGAAATTGAATAACTTTGTGGGGAACCCCACACTTACCCTAAAATATTTTTGATTTCTACAATTTCTGAACTTCCAATGATTTCTTCAATAGATGATATCCATTCAGGCATGACAGTGTCCCATATTTCGGCATTAATTATCTCGTACGGAACCAATGAAAAAAGTCGATCAATTCCTTCTTTGACTCGAACAGCTTTTGATGCAAGCAAGTCCCTTCAAAAGAAGATAAAGATTATTAACAAAAATGCTACATAAAAATCCAAGGGAAGTGGCAGACAGTTTGAAACGGCGACAGACACATGGGCAATAGAAATAAATATGAACTATATCTGAAGATAACTTATATACTGAACAAAATGACAGTAAAAACAAGGACGATTAACATTACTCCTACACCCAAGGCAATATCTAGGGGGACTTAGGGGGGTTTAACCCCCCCCCCTTCCAACTAAGAACGGCAAAATAGGTTCGTTACAACCGCCTTGGGGAAAATATAAGTTCTTCCTTAAAGTTTTGACCAATTTAGATCGTTCTTGTGACCTGAAATGTCAATGATGTAATGCATATTATAATTATTAACCGTTTAAATAATTTAAAAAAAGAATATCACTCTAACAATAAGGCGTTTTGTTGGTAGTTGTCAGGGCTTCCTTCCACACTTCATTATATGTTTTTCGTTCATTTTCATGTGATAGCAGAAGTTTTAAACTATGTTGTCGTTTTACACGAGAAAATGCCACGTATAACATCCCATGATTAAAAACTGGAGTATTACGGTCGACACCAACAAATTCCAAAGTTTTCCCTTGCGACTTATGTATAGTCATGGCAAATGCGGGTCGAAGTGAATATGATGTCGTTGAACAGCGCATCCAAGTTGACCTTTACTAGAGCCCGCTGTAAGTCAAGATATGTGAACTTCTTTTCCTGCTTTTTTCAGTAATGACATTCGCTCTTATTATGTTGTTGCATAATTCACATCCGTTTTGAAATGAAGGGATAACATCCCTTCTGAAATATCTAAGTTACGCAAAAGCATAGCTGTCGTATTTTTCTTAATTTTTAAGTCGTGTGGTGGTAATTCTACAGTTTCAACTAAATTGAGGAATTCTGGAGTAAATTCAATTCCTCCTTTTTTCTTTATCTTTTACAGAATCGTAACCTTAATACGATTTGTATTCTCCTGGGAGGCGATCGAAAATTTTTGTATTTATTTTACTAACTTCCTTGTTGATTGAAGCTAAAATAACTCGATCCTTCATCATATGGAAACCTAGTCCAGACAAACATTCTCCAAAATTTCCTAGATTCAATTGCCGAAGGAAATTATGTCTTCCGGTCATTCGATTTGATTAAAAAGATTTTCAGGAAGATTTTCGTTTCCCAGTTCAAGGATGTACTTTGCAAATGCTTCATGTTCAGAATCAACCTGCATATTTTTCTCAAAGGAAATATGTTTGAAAAATTTCCAAAGATGACTTTCTTTTTTTTTATTGACAAATCGAGTGTTTCAATGCGGTTGCTTCGGGATTGAAGTAGTAAACACTGTCAGAAGTCATCTCCAGCCACTAAAATTTTCCCACCAAATGGCAAGTTTAGATTTGCAATGGACCGCAACACCTGATCCATTTTTTTAAGCCACAATAGGGATGGAATGGCGCTTCGTCAAGTAGGAAAATATCTACTTGAGTTAATTTTAAAGCTTTACTTGAACTAGGTCATGTAATCGCAAAAGAAGCTGAGGAAAGTGGAACTTTCAAGCCAAAGGTTTTGTGTGTTGTTAGTCCCAATGCAATAAAATTTCTGCTATTCTCGTATAAGCCACACATTTCACTTTCTGATTCTTTCCATACAGAATGTCTTTCAATACTTTCTGATTCTTTCCATACAGAATGTGGTACAAGGTTTTATAAACAAATATTTACCGGTAACACCTGGTCCATCTATGATAAAACATTTTTTCCAGGCATATTTAGGATCATTGACAGCCTGTAAAATATTGTCAATAATTTCAAGCTGCTTTCCTTGCAGAAGCCGATACATGCTATATCCAGTAGCAGCTGACTCACTAAAATTTATAAATTCTAAGCTTTGGTCATTTTCATAAGTCTCGATGCTGTTCATGCCGTATCGTTCCACCCAAAAACTAAAACTTCAGCCTTCTATTGCCATCGTATTTAACTTCGATGCAATAAAGCGATAAGCACGCTTCGCAGCAATATCTTCAGATAAATTATTTCGTCGCGTATGCCGAATAAAACCTCCTGCCAACTGATTTTTGAATATTTCCCAAAGAACTTTCCCAGAGCGAAAAATATTTGCATTACGGAAGGCATTTTGGACAGTGCCAATTTTTCTAGGACGTCCGAATCACTGTTTATTGTCAAATTCAGAGCCATGAGCCAGGCATGCTTTTTTTGTAAGTCTCAAAATGAAAAACGAAGAGAAAGACATACGCAGTTAGAAGACATGCGACACCGAGCATGTGGCTATCATATGTCTTCTAGCAGCAGATCTCGTTTGTACTTCATTTCAATGCATCATTACCTCCGACATTGGACTGTTCCAATATCAATGGCCTCTGAAATGTCTAAAATTTACATTGGCATAATCACCAGTTTCAGGCCATAGCAATTTCAGCTGAGTTAAGAATTTAGATTCAAGTCATAGTTCTCGCTTATCCTTTACAGACACTGAAATAACACGTTCTTTATTCAATTGTAATTTTATCAAATATCTAAATTGCATAATAGCTTAATTATCGTGTTATTCCTTAATTTTGTCACATTTTCGCTTACAGTCAATGTGATTTGTTGCTGTTTCTTGTTTCACTCCATTTTCTTTAGCTATCCAGATCATTTGTCATTTTGTGAAATTTGGCACGTGTCATAGATACTAAATGTTAATACCTCCTTCCTATTTGTCGATCACAGGCTCCCACCTGCTAAACTAACGTGTTCCTTCATTCCATTGTAATTTTGCTTTGTCTTCTAACCGCTTACGCACGCTAAACTAACAAGCTCTTCCGTTCCATTATAACTTTCCTTTGTCTTCTAACGCAAATTTCGTCGTGCTACATTTTCGTTTGCAATGTTTGTCAGGTGCGATTTTTTCTGTTTCTTGATCCGTGCCTTTTTCTTTAGCTGTTCAGATCAAGTTGTCATCTTGTGTAAGTTTGCATGCGTCATCCATACTAAAATGGCATAATCAGCTCTCTATTCTCTAGTTTTTAGCCATAGGGCGGCAAATCAGCAATATCGGTTGAACTAAGAAATTCAGTCGTGAATACAATTCCTCCTTCCTGCTTAAACTTTACAAAAACTAAAACAACACGTTCCTAATTCAATTGTAATTTTATGAAATATAAAATAACGCACAGCATAATTACCGTGCTATTCTTTAGTTTTCAGTCACATTTTCTTTTGCAATTCAATTTGCAGTTCTTTAGCTGTTCAGATTTATTTGTCATCTTGTATAATGTTGCACGTTTCATGGATACTAAATATTAGTTCCTCCTTCCTGTTTACAAATCACAGACTAATACACGCTAAACTAATCCGTCCCTTTATTCCATTTGTAATTATTCTTTATCTTCTAACCACTCACACACGCTAAACTAACACGTTCCTTCAACATATTGCGATTTTGCTTTGTCTTCAAACCGCCAATTTTGTTTTGCAACAATTTTTTTCACAATTCAATATGATTTTTTTTTCTTGCTCCGTGCCTTTTTCTTTAGCTGTTTGGAGATAGAAGCCAAGCAACATTAAGAATCACAATAAGTCCCAGAAGAAAACAAATCTTACAAAATGGATGATTCCTTGATGCATTGACAGGAACGGGAAATTGAATTCACGCTAGAGTTCCTCAATTCAATTGAAACTACTGATTTGACACCACATTACTTACAAATAAAGAATAACGTGATGATTATGCTAACACCTATGTAAAGAATCAAAAATATATAAAAAACCTACCGCGTGCCGAATGCCAGGTCCCAGGAGAGTCACTGGCTCCCGGTAAATTTTTCTTGGACGAATCATTCCACCGATGCATTGACAGGAACGGGAAATTGAATTCACGCTAGAGTTCCTCAATTCAATTGAAACTACTGATTTGACACCACATTACTTACAAATAAAGAATAACGTGATGATTATGCTAACACCTATGTAAAGAATCAAAAATATATAAAAAACCTACCGCGTGCCGAATGCCAGGTCCCAGGAGAGTCACTGGCTCCCGGTAAATTTTTCTTGGACGAATCATTCCACCCAGGGTATTATCCCGGCCACATTTTTGATAGAAACTCTTAAAACTGTTTTGTAAGAAAAAGAAGAAGAGAAAACACCATACAGTGCTCCTCTTTCCGTCCAACTACAATTGATACTCCATTTTACAGGTTTTGCTCAGAATTTGCTTGAAGTTGAAAGGTCTCTGACCTCATCTTCGGCATGGCTCTATGATTTGACGATTCTTGTGTTTAAGTAGCACATGATCAAAGCCCTTCTTGACTTCCAAATCTTTGATAAAAATAAGGTAACTCTTGATTTTGTCATAGTAATTGCATAGTTGATGATGTTTTGTTATTTTCACACTTTTTCAAAAATTGGTGGTTCATTTGCTGTGTCCCGGTTTTGAAACGCACAACGTTTCAGAATTCTTGACGTCATCATTGGCACAATTCTATGATTTCAATCTTACTGAAAAACAATTTGTCACTATTTGGTCTGATATAAGTTAGGGAGGAAGACTTACTGAAAAAAAAATTGCTTTTATTTTATGGTTTCTTTTGTCCTTGGAATTTCCTTGGAATGTATATTTTACGGGGGAGGGAGGGAGTCTTCTGTAAAACTCCTCTTGGAAGCCAAAATTTGATAGAATTATTTTCTACAACAGTGCATTGCACTCCCATCCGAAGGCAGAGAATCAAGAGATCGATCCCTGCGGTATGCAGACCTTTGTCAGCATGGGACAATTTTTTTTAAGAGTGTTTATATTTCTTCCAAACTTAGAGTTTCGATTTCTATTCCCATAGGTTGTCTTTCCAACCGGCAGAGTTTCACAGCACCATTATGTATTAACTCGATGCAAAAGCATCCATCTCCCAGCTCAATGCAAACCGAAACTTATTCCAAGCCCCTTACAAAACCAAACTACGTCTAAGGCATGAAAACTTGCAGCATCACTGTGTAAGGAAAAGAGAGAGACGAAATTTTTGTTTTCTAAAAATGGAGCCCTACATAAGGCCAATAAATTTATTTTTCAAGATAGCTTGTTAGTAAAATCATTTAGTCCTAGGGCAAATGAGGCCCGAAAGTCTAAACAGTTTTTTCAAGTTTGGAGGACAGGCCTCTCTCCCAAAGATGCATGGGCCCAAATAATGACAAAAAGAATTTTTCAGAAAGATACGAAACTACTTTTGCCCGAGTCCTTGAGAAAAGGGAACTATAGTCCAAAAAACAAATCTTGATTCTCTAAAATATGGGACACAAAAAAAAGCAATATCTGAAGAAAAATTACCAATACATTTTAATAGAAGAATTATAAAAAATAGTTTTTCTCTCTCTGTCTTGAAACTTTGAGGTTATTTGAACAGGGACAATGAGACTTCACTAGAGAGAAACATTTCAAAGAAAAACTTTTTTTTTAATGATTCATGGAGTCTATTTTTTTCAAAACCTTTTTATCTACTGAGAGAAAAAGAATCTCTATTTACATAAAAATTTGCCAAAAAAATAGCATTCATTTAATAAAATACACCAGCACTTACAACAAGATTGGACATTAAAATGCTCTTTTAATTAATAGTAGATTGACATAATTCTATATACAAGGTTGTTTTACCGAACATGGGTCAGGATTGTGCAGATCTCCAATCCAAGTAGCTAAAAGTCTCCCTTCCCACTCACTACGAAATTTGAAGTAAAAACATCATTAAGACATAGTTTCACGAAACTGCAACACATCCAACACTTTTACTTGGTATTCAAATTTTACCTGACCATAAATTTGTTTAACTTACATAGAGATTTCGAGACTTAGCTCCATTTAATTGAGATTTAATTGACATCCAAAATTTTAGCTCTTAATCAGAAAAGTCGAAAAAACCTATAATAATATTCCTAAAACTAACCCATAATAGCACTTTGTCAATTAAATAACAAACAGAAACTAATTTGGAAGCGTTTTAGAAAGAGTTAAGAAAAAATAAAGAGCAATATTAGCACCTAAAACCAGCAGGATTAATATCAGCCAATAATCAAAACTTAGAACAAACAGAAATCAAAAAGAATAATCAAGACAAACTGGAAAAGCTAGAAATTTTTCTAAAATAAAAGCAGGCTACAGCCTGCTTAAACTTTATAAATACCGGAGAATCATTTGGTCTTTACAGAAAACATATTTTGATCATTTTTTGCTTTATCAGTATAGTATTGAAAAATGTAGGGGATTGCGAAAAACTTCTAGCAATACTTCCTTTTGTGCCTGATTATTTTCGATTGAGCAAGATTTAACTTGAGATACGCATTAGTTTTGAATATTTTTTGTTTCATGCTTCAATTCTACTTCAGGGCTGAACATTTTGTCGGTCAAATTATTGATGAGCTAAAGTAGCCTAATTCAAATCCGATCTTTGCCTTTTCCAACTTGATATTCAGACTCAGTGCTAGTATAACCCTATTTAAATTGACAATCTTCCCGTCTTCCAATATAATATTCAGATTCCAGTGCTAAATGCTTTGGAAAATAAAGCCCGACTTCGCTATAAATTCCCCCTGAAAACATTCTCCCAAAGTTCCAGCAGGAAAAATAGCTGCGACAACTTTAAAGCATTCACAGAGTAGATCAGAGCAAAAATCAAAGGTCGATAAATAATAAAAAGACTGCGGTTGATCTAAAAGTTGTTAAAAAATAATGTAAAGGAGCGATTCAAGATCAAAAACGTAGGTCGGGTCAACCTTAGTCAAGAACCCCTCTGTTTACTTAAACATAAGAGAAAATCCACTATAGACTATCCGCTAACACCAAGCCATTTCCATTATTTCCTGTGCAGACAATCTCAGCAAAAAGTTACCATGAGCCTCCTATTCTCGCATAATCTGGTGCCTGGGGTAAAAGACATGTCATAACAAGGTTTTGATGTGTTTCCAATAGCTTCAACACCCAATCATGAAGAATCTCAGACTTCAGTTTTTCAAGCAAACTTCCAACTTGATCTAAAAAAAAATCTATAATAAATTTACCAAAACAAGCGCAAGAGTAGCAAATGTATTTGTTATAATTTTTAAGGGTGCGGGTATTTCCAGGAGTATTAAAAAGGAAGTATTTCCCTGGGATCGCCAAAAACGGAATTTTAGTCAAACATTTTACGCGGATGGTTTTGAAGGAATGGGTAGAAATCGCATTAAGGGGGAAGAATATTTCAGATATAAAGAAATTTTGAATAGGTTTATTAATCTAAACATGGCACAAATACCGATCCATCTATACTACAGATAGCCAATGTACAGCATTAATGTCTATAATTGCTTCTATTATAAACTTCTTACATCGAGAAAAAAAAGAACTCAAAAACCAATATCTAACAATAGAAAAGTGTGTATCAGCCGTACAATCAAAAGCTAAGTTTTATGGTTGAGTTAATTGATACTGTGATAATGTGTACATATGTTTTGTCAGTTCTGATAAAAATAACAATAACAAAAGGCAGCAAAAAGCCATAAATACACATATTTTTTGTAACTTCTGCCAACATTAACAATAATTATCAGCAGCAGCAATATACTTGGAGCCCAAACATCTTCACATAGTCCTCCTGCACTATTTCTTCAAATATAGACCCCCCCCCAACCCCGTTCGTTTCTCTATGTTTGCAAGATTATGCCAAACCAGTACTCTATTGAAATAGAAAACTACCGCATAAAAAAAAGTGGTGTTTTAGGATCCATTATTTATACTGCAGAAAGTAACAGCAACAGATCGCAATATCCTTTCATCCGCCACAATTTCGACAGCTTTTGTTAACAGTTAAAAATTCTTTGAAAATGATACTAAAAAATGAATTTTATTTTAGAAAATAGAAAGTAAATAAACAACGTAAAGAAACAACAAACCAACTTTTTCGAGCAATTCACTGATTTCGCCGGCCCTAATGTCCATAACAAGTCAGTACAGAGAGCCCAGTACCCACCTGGCATGCAGCAGGCGAAGCAGGGGGCACTGAGTACACGGCAGACTTCTATATATTGATTCTCAGTCATACTCGCTTTCTCGCTGCCGCTTTTAATTCTCGCTGCTGCTTATCTTCTAACCACACATCTTTTGTTATTGCTGCGGCATATATTTTAGCCACATATTTCTTCGTTCTTCCCTTTCATTTCTAATTCGTTCTACTCCTTGTTGTAGCATGTCTTGTTACCGCGTATTCCTTTGATCTGCCCTTTTGTTTTGACTTATTTTAATTCTTGGTGCCGATTTTCTTCAAACCGAATATTTCTCTGTTCTTCGCTTTTGTTTTTGAATCATTGTAATTGTAGCTGCCGCAAGTAATCTGACTATTGGCTATATTTCTTGGTTCTCCATTTTCGTTTATAATTACTTTTCAAAGCTAGATTTGTTTTAATACCCTTTGCATTAGCTCCTCGGATTGGTCAGATACGGTCAGATCAGATTGGTCTTGTCACGTTTAATGGTCTAGGCTCTTCATTTATCCTGTAGGCGTTAAAATTACTGTTTTTACTTGGTCTACTTACTCTGGGCATTATGAAACTACTTAAAACGCCTTTTGCAAATAGACTAATTACGCTTGGTATTTTATTCTTAGCTATGATCTTTTGGTAAGGAACATATAAAAACGATACATTCACTCTTGGGGGGAAGGGGGATGATTTAACTTATTCTCTTGAAATGTACTCGTAAATATGACGTCGACCATATGATTTTTTTTTGTCAATCATTTGTTTCTTGTGTAATTTTGCCTGCATCATAGACACTGAAAACGACACGATCACTACTAAGGCAAGTATGACGTAAGTATTATTTTCGAATGTACTCATAAGTATGACGTCACTGACCCGAATCTTTTTTCAAAAATTAAGGCTTTTAGCGAATTTTCTGAAATTTCTGACCTGTATAGATTGACTTTTTAGGCCAGACAATCCTAGGATGCCAATTCTCCCGAAAAATGTGGAGCAATTTTCAAGAAAAATAGATAGATAAGTACAACAATACATACACAATTATTGATTGTTTAAAGAGATAAAACATCAAACTTAAACTGTATATAAAGACTTTAGTATTATTCTAAATGAAGTCAAAAGAAAGGAAAATGTCAAGTTGTGGTTAAAATGTTATAATCATAACATTACAAAGACAGCTTCATTTCGGAGTACTCAGCAAAATGCAGATGAACGGTTCATTTTAGAGCAGAAAGAAAGACGTTATCTAGACTGAACTCAATTTGATAGTCAACCCAGTTCCTAGAATGCCTTGTTTTTACACCCTAAGACGTCTTAAAGCATTTTACATTTCCACTATGCAGAAATTCTATATTGTTATGCTTTTTCAGTAAAATATTGGTTTTGCATAATCCTTCAAACACAAGGAAACACCATCGACCGGTTAGTTTACACTAGTTTTACAGATACAGATAGTACAGGGTGCAATCATTTTCATGTCAACTTCCCTCTGGAGTTCCATAAAAAAATATATGGAACTCCAAAAAATATTCGTCTGCTAAGTTAATTTTGGCTCGGTTTCGGTTTCTTTTTTTTAAACTTATAAGACTTTATTCAGATGTCACTTAACTTATTAAACACTTATTCAGATATATCACTGTGAAAGCTTGAAAAAAAACTACAGTGGACAAGACAAACCTTGTTGCTATTTGTTGGGTTTTTTTCAATAATCTGAATCCAATTCAATTCAATGCAGAAAGTTGGGGTTATTAAACTTATTCTATGTTTTATATTATGTCTGAAGCACGACTTAGAAGCATTTCCTGAAGTGTAACGATTCATATAGGCTTCCAATAGGCTTTATGGCCCTTCTTCCACCATCTAATTGTTAACAAACAATATTAGCCAGCAGATATCTGTTAGCTCACAGGAACAAAATTTTTAGCTACCATAAATTTTTAGCTAAGTTCAGAAAGGTATTAATTGGGTGTGAAATCTAACAAGGTCTAAAAATAAAAACAAGCTAACAAAGGTAGTCTGTCCCTGAAGACGTTTATCAGAAACCAATGAGTCAACTGGGACATTTTATCTGTCTTGGAGTCTCTAAAAATATTCAAAGCATAGAACCCGTTCAAATGGCATCGGATTTACCTCATGCATGAAGAATCTTTTTAGAAAAAGATTTATGAAATAAAGCAATTGATTGCATCATTTCATACTTGAATCCAATACTCGTCGTTGCGCGTGTTGTGGGTGAGAAACAGCCGACATGCACCAATATTATGTTCCTATGACCAGTCACAGGTATAGTTAGATATAGATTAACTCCCTCCAACTAGGAAATTGGAGTTCAACCAATGAACAAAACAAAAATTATATATCCGTGAATCAGAGAAGTTTAGTGAAAAATGACCTTGCAAAATTAAATGTTGTTTCATACCTTCAATAGATTCGCGCAAAGGAATGAGGCACATGCGGCAGAAATGCAGCAATAAAACAAGTTAAACCAATGAGTCATTCGGGACATTTTATCTGTCTTGGAGTCTCTAAAAATGTTCAAAGCATAAAACCCAGTCAAATCACATCCTGCTTAGGCGTATTACTAATTTTTAAAGATTGCACTTTACATTCTCCCATAATTTAACCCAGCATCGATCCAAGTTTGTTACTATCTTAGATGAAAAGACAAAAAAATAACGCGTGAAAATGAAACTCTTGGTAATTTTCCTAGCTAAAAAAAAAATTCTTTACAAAGGCGGGAAAACGCCTAATAATAAAATCAGCAATAGAAATTTACATTGTGAAAGGACAGGGGCAATATTTCGGGAAGGACAATATTTTAGAGAAGGGGATTTGGCCAGGGATAAACTCTATTCATAGCTTTTACACACTTTTCTATAGTAAATAACGACGAAGATCCCACTACTGTTCCATAACAAACAAAGAAAAATTCAGTGAATATTTCGGCCCTATATCCAAGGGCCGTCCTCTGCACAACACAGGAATAAATAAAAAAAGAAACTTACATTAAAATGCGAACTTTAACACCAAAAATTTTTTTTTAAAGTTTAAAACAGCCCTATCATTACTTCAACTAAGTTCAATCAGGAATGATAGATAAAATGAGGTAAGATGATAAAATTCATTATAACGAAAAAACGTGAAGTGTTCCGACATTGGAATTATCAACAGTATACTTTTCATTTCAATTTGATGTGACGTATGAGAGGTTTCAAGGTCGTCTTAAAAATTCTCAAAATGCTCGTTTCATAATTATAAAATGTTGTTCACTCGAATCAGAAAAAAATCAGATATCTATAAAATAATGGTAAAATAGAAACATATGTCCTAGTTTGTTTTTAACCTCATTCTTTAAGCCAAATCAAACCCATTTGAATCCAGTTCATTAGTAAGTGTTTCACTATTTTCTAGATTGCGATTATTGCCACAACCATAACAATAAAACTATATTTCAGCTCAGACACTAAAGGTTCTGACTTCAGGACGGGCAAAAATAATAGCCCTAGGCAAGAATAATCACCAGCTGTTTATGCTGTAGCTTCATGTTCATCAATCCGGCCAGAGGAAAACAACATGAACAAAAAAGAAAAAAACTCAACCGTTGCTCTCGTAGCAAAATTACACCATACGTTTTTTCCATTTTTTTTTTCTTCATACGAATGTATTTTAAGACCGTTTAAACCTTAAGAAGTAATTAATTATTTTCTTATTATTATTATTTAGGACATCTATAATTAAATCTAATATTTGAAACGTCAGACTTGGGCTAAGAAAACCAAAAGGTGTTCATAAAAATTATATATATGTATGCATAACGAAATCAATACGAACTAACGAAAAGAGATTAAATTCCTTACGACAGGTGGTTTCGAACGTCAAACCCTACAAATACAGAGCGCGTCCCTATCCAATACACCGTCATAAGGTAATTATATATATGAATTAAGCAGCTGGAGGTTTTTGAAGATGGTACAGGCCCAGGACATTCACTTATAAACCAACAATGACGTAGATCAGAAACCATTGAATGACTTTCATTTTCTTCCATTTAAAAAAAAAGTGTATTTTACGTGCTTTGATTTTGGACCATTTTTTTCTTTTTTTTCTTTTTTTTACAGACATAGTTATTAAACTTAAATAAAAAGTTGGTTTCTAATTTTACTTATCATTCCAGATCAGATAATGCTATAGAAACACGGAAACAGTCCAAGAGATTCAAGACTACCCAGATAGATTATCAAAGTGGTCTTTTCGTGGGTTCTTTAACCCTATGGAGAGCTCATATGCGTTTGGTGAATTAAAAGCTAACATTATTCAGAGACTGGTTGAGACTTCAAGCAATCTAAAACATTTAATTTAGACTAAGGAAAAAGCCCTGGCAGCAGAAAAATTTCTTGCAATTATGAGGTGATAAATCATTTTTACTACCACGCCCTCTCTTATAGCCTAACAAATACCACCATATGTGCCACGCATGCCACATGCCACTCTTGTATCACATTACGTCTCTTGTTTTGTGTTCTCAGTCAATTTGTTACATGAATCACTCAACAGACAAACTATGAAGAAAAGAATACCAGTAATAAGAATAACTGACCATCAGTCAGGTAAGCCGTTGCTTGATACCATTGAAAAAGCATTCCAACGATTCTTCCGAGTGCCCTTTGTGGTGCCTGAATCGTAGGTGGCACAATGCTTACTAGAAGCCAAACACCATATCTGCTTATAAGTCGTCTTTCATCCAAAGGCAGCCAATCAATTCTTTCACTTTCGGGAGGGATGATGATGTTACTTTGAGGATTATTAGGTTTTTCTGATGGATGTAGCTGAGCCTCTCCAAGCAGACTGAAAGGAATAGAGACATCAGCAAGCAGACATGGACGAATAAACACATTTTGGGGGAATAGGAAAAATTGGAGAGAACGCTACAGTAGAAGAAAAGATAGATGTTATGAAACGTTTAAAAATCTATTGGGGTACTTTGATATATTATAATGTACCGCACCCTTGTATATTTCAATCACCACATACACTCTCTGCATTTGGCAAATTTTTGCAAAATTTAAGGTGTGTATCAAAGCTAATAGCATAAATCAGTTTCAAGTGATGTAAACAGGCATAATCATACAAATTCTCAATATGTTGCTAAAAAGACATTGCATACGGATTAACTTCTTTTTTAGATCTATGTATTATCAGTGTTTCATATTTATAGCAAACTGCCTCCTTTTTACATTAGGTGAATCAGCACACATCAGAAATTTATTCTAACCTTTTCTACACATTAGTCATATTTTTTTCGCAAAAGAAGAAGTTAAAAACAAATTACTTCCATCTCCAGAGAGGTCAGTATTTCATACGACAGTGCGCCTGCAACGAACGTGATATTTGCAGTCAAGTTTTTTTTTACTCCTAAAACAAATGAATCTCAATTTACACGACCGTCTGCCAAAATCAACGAGGATATCGAGATTTCCAGGAAGATCCAGATGTTTGGGGGAATGATCATTGCAGAAAAATAATCCTGAACTTGAACAACAAACTTGTAACAAATTGTGATGTCGTAACGGCATAAACAGAATTTTTTTTGGGGAGGGTGGGGGGAATCTAAAGAAATATTATTTTTGCGTTTTGATTACATTCACTTTGTAAATTTACCTAATTGCAGCACTATTTTGCTTTATCGTATCAACTTCTTGACTGACGAATTCAGATGCTTCGAACTGGGCGAATAAGAAGTTTGAGAAACACTTACCCCAGGGATAGGAAACATGAAATTAGGTGATATAGTATTTATTTACTCGGGCAGGAAGGATGGGGTACCTAGGCAGAAAGTAGGACTCATTATGAATAAAGAAGCTGATAAGTTTTGTTTAGGTCAGAAAGGTATTAATAATAGGATGCTAGAGGCCCATTTTGAGACTAAAAAGTGCAGGGTATTAGTCATAGTAGTATACGCCCCTGTAGAACCGACTAATGAAGATAGTAGTGACTCAGACGAGCTTTGCTCATCAGTTTCAGAAACAAATAGACAGGGTTCTAGGTAGAGGTGTGATGTTTTCATTGGGACATTTTAATGCGCAGGTCGGAAGAAATAGGGAATCCTAGCCTATTCTAAGTATCCTATCCTAGATGAATTTGGTAAAGGAAAAGAAAACAGTAATGATTACAGACTGCTAAAATTTTGTTAGCATAACAATCAAGCATAACAATACTTATACGTTAGCATAGCAATACGGTGTTTGGCCGTAAAATGGCCCATAAGTTAAGATGGTACCACATGATGGTAAGACAGCAAACCTTATTGATTATGCCATTGTAAACAGAAAATTGGCTGGATCAATTCAAGATACTAGGGTGTATAGGAGTGCTGTTATTGATGTTAAAAGTAAAGATCATCATCTAGTAGTGTCTACGGTTAATTTAAAGCTGAAATTCCGAAAGAGAGTAACTACCTTTCAGGAAGCTATGACGTTGGTAGACTCTAGAATAAGAATCTGAGAGAAATTATCTAGGAATAGTTGAATACTAAACTGTAGAGTTTAAAATTTGATAATGTAAAAGATCGATGGAATAATTTTAGGAAAATAGTTTGTGAAGTCGCTGATGTCGCCTAAAGGATAAAAGTTAGAAACGCAGCTAAGAAAATTAGTACAAATAATTTGAGTTTAATAGAGAGTAGGGGCTTGTACGAGAATTATTTGAGTGATAGATCATTTGAAAATAAGAGGATTGTAAAGAAAGTGGAGAAACCAGTCCTGTGGTGGCGCAGTGGGTTTGACCTTAGCTTGGTAATACGGGACCCAGAGATCGAATCATGCTGCAGCAATGCACTGCAGGGCCAACGCAGGGACCTTAGTAGTCAAGAAACGTCGTTAATCTGATACAATACAATACAAGTGGAGAAACAATTAAAATATGAACTAAGAAGGCATACAGTGGAGGCTATGGATAAAGTTTCTGAAGATCTGGAAGATGCAGTCGGACTATGTAACAGTGAAATATTGTACTGGCGTGTTACAAAATTGAGAAAGAATAGTGAATCTGAAACGGGGCAACAAGTAGTGAAGGGAAATAATTTAAGAGAGATGAGCAGAATACTTTGAGAATATGTTAAACAATGATAAAGGAAAAGACATGGGAAAAAAATAAAAAGATTTATGGCACTTTTGATGTGAAGGGAGATTTATTTTGCGAGGAAGAATTATTGACGGTACTAAAAGGGTTAAAAAAAATAATTAGGCCCCAGGTACTGATAGTGTGCTAAATGAGTTTCCTAAACATGGCGGTTACGAAGTTAGAGCTAAGTTACTGAAGATTATGAAAATGATTTTTGAAAAGGTGGAAGTACCTAGCGATTTTAGGAAAACTCTAAATGAAAAATGGTAAAAAGGAAAACTGGAAGTAAACCCGTCTATAAGAAAGTTGATAAGAATCAGTGTGGCAATTACAAAGGCAATATCTTGATTTCTGCAGGAAGAAAATAACTAATTACGATGATACGTTTGAGACTTAGTAATGCCGTAGATAAAGTTTTGAGACAAGAATAGTGTGGTTTTAGGAAGGAGCAGGAATATGTTGACCAAATTTTCACTCTTAGATTGATAATTGAGAAGTTCCTGAGTCATCAGACCCCTTTTGTCGTCAGTTTTATAGATTGTGCCCAGGCAATTAATTCAGCTGATAAAACAAGCTTTTGCGAAGGTCCTATCCTTGTATGGTATACTAGATGGATTTATTAAAGTGATAAGTGCTATGTACGAGAATAGCATTGCTGCGGTAAAAGTTGGAAATGAGGCTAACAGCTGGTTTCGGAATTAATCAGAAGTTAAAATGAGTTGCGTTCAATCCCTATGTATATGAATCCGTTTGAAAGACAGCAGACTTATTCTGATTAGCACTAAATTTAAGCAGGACTTTGTTAATGCGATCAAGGTTCTATTGGAGGAGGGATTCATTTGTGGCTAAATACATCAAGAAATACCATAAACCATTTAAATATTACTGAAGCGATATGAAATTCAGAATTTCGACGGTAGACGAGTTTGAGGCAAATGTATAAATGCATAATCGCCCCTACGACCAAAATAGACTTAAAACAGCAATTTTTTAACCAAGATAGAGTTAAGTCAAGAAAAAATGTTTCGAATTGGAAGAATTAGATCGTTTGATATCGTCCCTTTTCCTTGTCATTGTCATCTAAACCCAAAGAACGGTCCCCACTAAAATCGGGATTTTGGTACCAAGGTTCGTGCTCCTTTCGATCTAAAATTGGGATACCAGCTTGTTCGCCCGGGTACCCTTCAAAATCAGTAAACGCAATAGATGGCATTGAAAGTGCCCCTTATATACAAGGAAGAGCTTCCATCGACTGCTACTGCCAAAAAGAGATGTTTAATACTTATGATATTACATTTTTGGTTCGCAAGGGGGGGGGGGGGTAGCAGGTAATACAACAACAAAGATTTGTCTCCTATTTTCCTATCTTTGTCGATTGACTAATGTTCTCACAGAACAGATCTTTTAGCAAATAATGATCCTAATAGCTACACTTAAACACGGAGGCTCTATAAGGCAATCTAAATTGTTTTGTTGAAGTCGAATTAACAATTGCTATCCCTGTTTTGAAATGGATTTAAGTTCCTTGAGTGTCAAAATTAAAGCAAGGTATCAAGCTCCTACGCCACTTTTAGACCCAAAAGATCTTAACCCGGTAACAAAGCCAACTAACCGTCAAACACTTGCCCAGGTACTATTAAAGAGCTCACTTGGACATTTCAGTTATTTTTTCCCTTTTACTCTTTCGTTTTCTGACTGTCTTTTTATAATTAATCATATTTCATTGCGTTTCTTTTTTTCTTTTTGTAACTCATCTTCTTTAAAACTATTTTTGGCATTGTCAGCCTTTAAATAAAATTAATATTGATATTGGCATTAATAGAAAGGGCTTATGAAAAAAAAGTTGGAACCTAAAAAGGTTTGGCTGTCTTTGAAATAGATTTTATTTTGAAATGAAATTGAATTTGTTTTATAAAACAAAAAAATCTTACCCCTTCCAAATACAATATCTTTTCTTACCTGACAACGCATTCGATAACATACGACTGGGTTTCTGGGTCTAAATCCCAAACACTTGGCAACACTGTATGCACAACATGGTCAGCCCCTCTTCTATCATTGTGACGAATATTATGGCATTGGAGACAATACCTCAATGGTCTGTTCGTATTGTACAGGGCACATTCCGGAGAAAAACAAGTAAAAAGAGCTAGCTTCTCTGTGGAGCGACAATTCTGAAAAAAAAAAATGTTTCTAGTAATCTTTATTCCTTTAATTATCTTGAGGAGCATTCAGACAAAGGACTTCCCATGAGGTCAGGGCCTCATCTGATAAAGTATATCGTTCTTTTTTATAACAAAAAAGAGGTATGTAATTCCAGAAAGCAAATCGGTGGTGTCCGCGATAAACAGATCATATCAAATTCGACTCAGTGGT
This sequence comes from Artemia franciscana, assembly GCF_032884065.1. Taxonomy (NCBI): domain Eukaryota; kingdom Metazoa; phylum Arthropoda; class Branchiopoda; order Anostraca; family Artemiidae; genus Artemia; species Artemia franciscana. The sequence goes on along the minus strand of NC_088867.1, from coordinate 23,423,138 downwards.
CACATTTATATGTGTAGATGAAATGGTAAATCGTGTAAGGATTCATTCAATAAATTGATTGAGTAAAGACAAGACAAGTGATACTGTTAAAATATTTGGTTCTTCATTAAAATAGGCATTAGTTTTGTAGAAGCTAGTCTCAAATTCAAGAAACAAGTTATTAAATTCACTAACTCCATAGGATCTACTTATAAGATGTCATAAAATTAAATGTTTAATTTTAAAAAAGACTTAAATTTTTAAATTAAAGATTTAACTTTGATTTGATTTTTAATCTAAGGTTTCTAAACTAAATTTAATTTTTAAACTAAATTTATTTTTAAATTAGATTAAAATTAGAAAAAATGATTTTGAAATGATCAAATTCTTTTCATCAATTTTCAGTTTCTTTTAGTATTTCTATCTCAATGCATTCAAAACCATAGTGCTTAAATTTTCCTTTTCAGCGAATTCAAACTGACATTCTTTTTGTTTCGTTTCCTTCAGGTGCATACTAGGAAAAATCGTAAATAAAAATTTTGATTGAATCGCAAAGACAAGCCCTATGTTAACATCAAACAGCAAAAAGTCTTGGCTAAAACATCATAGACGGCTAAAACATTGACGGTTAAAAAAGGCATCAAAGAAAAGACCAAAAGTAAACATTCTACTGCCAAAACATTCTGCAGAGGCACTGAACTACCTCCCTCTCGTTTATATCGCTACACAGGGTCGTTGGTTTCCCTCTTTTTCACCAGCATTATTTTTCCTCTTTTTCTTTGTAACCAAATCATCCCTTTGGCTTTGTTGCACACTTAATTCCATTCTATTTGTTACAAATCACAAAACCCCAGACAGACCTATACCAACTAGATTTTAAGCAGCTTATTTTCTACCTAAAATGATCCCAAATGTATTGATACAGCACCTTCACTTTCTTATTAGCTAATAATAATAAATAGAGATATTGTTGAATTTAACTGAAAATTTAATGAAAATGAAACAGCGAGAAAAAATCGAAAAACATTGGCCCTACCTAAGTATGAGGTACAATGAGATTAGCATGCTCGTGACCTGCCTGATTACTCCAAGGGAGCCTTGGAGTATATTTTTGCCGAAAACTTCCATGATAATGCATCAAATTTAAAATTCAAATATCCCTGAAAAACCATTTCCATTCTCAGGACAATACTTTACGTAATACTCTAGAGAATATCTAGCCGCAGAATTGGTTAATATTAACGGATATTATTTGTTTGCAGTTATAAATCATATTTTGGAAGATTAACCAATTATGTACTATTACACCTGGACATTAATAATTATTGATATAAAAAAAACTTTTCAACAAGAAAAGTTTTTTTAAAGAAAAGGAAAGAGCTCTATTAAGCCAAGAATGAGCAAGAAAAAAGTCAAATAATCTTCCAAGCATAAAACTACCACAAACCACTATCAATAAATAAAAGAAACTCAAACCGAACAAAATTACGACAAAAAATCAAGTTAAAATCAAAGGCTTTGATGATTTTTGATTGATCAAAATAAGAAAGGCGAAAACATTTCAAACGTATCTTATTTTAGTAAAGCACAAATTGTGTTCTGGTCTTGAGAAGGCACAGGGATTATCAGCCCTACTCGTATTAATTTCTGCTCGTTTTGAGTTTGACTCGGCTATTTATCATAATTTCTGTTCGTTTTGAGTTTCATTTACTCATTGATATTGATTTGTGGTAATTTTACGCTTGGAAAATTATTTGACTTTATTTTTGCTCATTCTTGGCTAAATGGAGCTCTTTACTTTTCTTTGATAAACGTGTTTTGTTGAAAAAGCTTTTGATATTAATTTCTATTCGTCTTTTGTTGAGATAGTCTTTTTCATGGAAAAAATAATACTGTATATCTTTTCAGTTTTTTTCTATAATAATCCATAGTATGGGTTGCTATTTGTATGTTGGAGAAACTTTTTCAACAATTTTTAATCCTGACACAAACAGTACCCTTTTTTTTATTTAAATTGCAAGAGCAGAAGTAGCAATAGTAGTACCCCCAAAAGTTTCAACTTAATACCCGCAATCGTTCTCGAAATATTGCTGAGGTGTCTTATTGGCAACCATAAACACAATGCCTTTTAATTTATTATAAAGCAACACTTAGCTGTAAAGCGTAGTGGGTCAATTGCATAATTGTGGGGTTTGACATGCCTGATATCCCTAAGGACATAGTTGCTGGACCGTTCTACTATGCCGAACAAAACGACTGTCTCAAAACTTTGACTGGGTGAGTTTAGAAAATGAATGGGCTTGAGAGAGTCCAATCTCTTGTTACTCTTAAAAAGGACACCAGGCACTCGCACTGTAATTGGAGCGGAAGGGGGAGGACTTCTTCCTTCATATATCTTGTAAAAAAATTTTAAACAATTAAAACAAATTGAAAATATTTTAAATGTATTTTGCTTTCAGTAAAGTACAAATTTTTGCTCGTTTTGAGTTTGGCTCGGTTATTTATTGTATGATTTAAATAAACAAAATACAGATAAAATGTTTTGACTTTTTCATCTTTAATAAATTAAAAATTCTGAAAACTTTAAGAAATATTTATCAGTATACGTATATTAAACTGACAATCGGCAGCCATTTTTTTCAGTAAAGTACAAATTACGTTCTGGTCTTGAGAATATATGAGGGCTGTCAAAGACATAATTTCCAGACCTTTTTAGTACACTAAACAAAATGGCTATTTCAAAATTCTAATTAGATGTATTTTGGGAATATTTTGGGAAAAAATTTCGATTAGATACGATTTGGGAACTGATGGACATAGAGGGGGGTTTGTTGCCCTCCAATCACTTTTGACTAATAAAAAGGATACTGGTCTTTTCAATTTCCAATTGAATGAGCCTTTTCCGAAGTTTTACGACAACAAATGGTCCTCTCAAAATTTCCATCAGATGAATTTCGGGAAAATAAAAGGCTTAGGGGGCGTGGGGGGGGCTTACCCACCCTCCGATAACTCTGAATCTTAAAAAGGGCACAATAACTTCGAATAACCAAATCAACGACCCCTCTCTGAAGTTTATATGATCATCCATTTCTATATATACCTTATATGCCCCAAGGACATAATTTACAACCCTTGCCCTGCAGAATTTGGGGGGAGGGGGTTCGTCATCTTCAAAGACATAATTCCGGTCCTTTCAATTACGTTGAACAAAGTAGATATCTCAATATTTTGATTGGATGTGTTTGGGGAAATGGTGGGCGTGAGAGGGGTTTGTTGCCCTCCAATCATTTTCGACTATTAAAAATACCCTAGCCCTTTCAATTTTCGATCGAGTGGTCTCTTTTCGAAGTTTCTACGATGACAAGTGGCCATCTCAAAATTTCATTCACATACATTTCGGGAAGATACGAGGTGAGTGTGTGTATTTGAGGGGGGGTTATCCACCCTCCGATCACTCTGAATCTCAAAAAGGGCTCTAAAATTTCTGACTAGCAAGGGCGAATATATATATATATATATATATATATATATATATATATATATATATATATATATATATATATATATATATATATATATATATATATATATATATATATATATATATATATATATATATATATATATATATATATATATATGCTTTATATGCCCCAAGGGCATAACTTACAACCCTTGTCCAGAGGGTTAAGGGGGGGGGGTGAATGTGTTTTGGAAAACGATGGGTTTGGGAGAGGGATTTGTTGCCCTCCAATCACTTTTGGCCATTAAGAAGAACATTAGTTCTTTCAATTTCCAATCGAATGAGCCCCTTTCAAAGTTTCTGCGACAACTACTTCGATATGAAGTGCCCTGTCTAAACACCCCCCCCCCCCACAAAAAAAAATACATTGTGCCCACATCACTCTTCACTTAGGCAGCGCTGCCTATGGTAAAACTACACTAGTAACAAACTATACATCCAGGGCCGAATTTAATTCTTTGGGTACCCTAGGCATAAGCGTCTTGGTACCCCTAGGCTCAAGCAATTTTTTCAGCGAGATTTACGGAGAATTTGTCAAAAATTCGGGGATAGCAAAAGTGCTGATCAGAAGACAGCTGATGAGTGATGAGCCTAAAGTAATACACGAGTTCTCGGTGATACCGAGCTCTCAGCTTCCATCCTAGGGAGACATCTGACATTTTATAACCAGCTACGGAATTCCTGTGTTGTTTTAACCCTCGAAAGGTAAGCTTCTCAAAACGTAGTGAAGATGGAAGCTTTAGTAAAAATTACTACTTGAATAAACATTGTCTTCTAAAACTCATCCTTTAAATATATTTTAAGAGTAAGTGGCAATTATCAAAATCAGATTTTCACAAAAATGTCTTAAACGGCAAAAAAGATCGGTGTAATTTCTTGGTGTGTAATTTCGTGGTATGCATGACTTCAAATGTTGTTCACCGCAGAACATCTTTTTGCAGTGGTTGCAAATATTGGCTGTCATTCGGCGAATGCACGCCGGACAAAGTCTGCAGGTCGTTCCTTTCCCTTCCATAGATGTCATTAAAGGCATTTCACCTGTCAGCTCCATTGTTCGACTGATATCTGATCGAGCACTGCTAAGTTAAGTTTTCTAAACGAAAGACCATATACGGCTGAGCCAACTCTTTGAACAGAGCATTCACGAAAGCCTTTCGTGAATGTGATTTTCCGCCAGATTTGGAGATAGAGAAGGAGTAGATGACATAACTGTTGATGCACTCGATGTTGATCAGCCCATAAAACATGCACAAGGCCCACCTGTTGGTCTTCCGAGCGACTGACATTGAACTACACAGTTGGTCAAGTGTTTCAACACCGCTTTTGGTATTATTATAGTATTCAATGATCCCAGGTTTCTCAGTTGGATACAAACTCTCATGGCAAGTTGACAGATGCAGGACTATTTTTGATGGCTTAGCACGTTAAGTAACTAGAATCAGCGCCTGATCAAAACAGAATATTGCGGTTTCTGTAATTCTCCCTTTGCTCACAAGCAGCTCTTCCGGAATACCTCCCTTGTTTTTTCAGACAGTCCCAACTTTAACCAGTAGACAGGGTTCTTTCAGTAGTTCTGCTGCAAATGGAATCGATTTAAACCTGTTGTCAAGCGTAGAAGAACAAATAGGTTTAATCGGAAAATAGCTAAATTCAGCATTTTCATATGCTACATCTGACGAAATTTTCTAAGAAGCTTGTAAACAATGTTAGAAAACTGATCTCACCTCATACTGCGAAGAAGTTTAGTAATTACACAGTTTTATCCAAAAATTCCTTTTCCTGAAACAGGTGAAAAAGTTACATAGATGGTAAGCTTTTGTAAATTTTAATACTGACCCTTAATATCTCTCCAACTAGTTCAGATGATATAACCTCAGTGACGGCAAAAGAACTGGCAAACCATAATATTAGCAAATGCGGGAGATGGGTTCGTGCATCTAATCCGTTTCCATGGTAACGACAAAAACATGTTTTGTGTCGTAAAATTTACGAATACTTACTTTTCTAGGGTTAAAATCACTTTTCTACGAAAAGGCAGCGCAGTAGCAAAGTGCACCTGGCACTTTTACGATAAATCACACCGGTCCAGTTTTGTTACGGAAAAAAAATCGATATGTGTTTTTTTGCACCCATCGGTATTGTGCGCCCCTAGGACCGGGACTAGTGCGCCTATGCATAAATCCTGGCTTGCGAATGTCCTTAGGGAAGCTGGTCAATTACTTTATTTCGACACCTTTATAACTAATAATACAGGCTGCAGGCTGCCGCCGGGCCCCAGCTATGTATACTGTCTGCGGTTTGAACACAAGGGACAATGAGAATCCATATATAGAAGTCTGCCGCGTGCCATGCTGAGGCCCGGCGGCGAAGCCGGGCCCCCAGCATGGCATGAATCTGGAAAGATTCTACTCAAACCTTACGCGTAGGGAATGAACAAGTCTGGATTATACAGATTAGGCTGGACTAAGAAACTGAAAAAATATCTTTATGATTTTTAGGGACGAGGCCAAAGTGGACGAATGGGAAAGTTCACCAGCGGATCCCCTCGGGGGGGGGGGGCTTAAAAGTGCGATGAGTTTAAGTGGTAGTAATAGTATTAGTATCATTATAATTCTCTATCGAGAACTGAAAGTACCAAATTCTTAGGCATGTTATGATGTTATATCCCTTATCTGAATATAGAATAACGAAAGGTTGCTTGCTAAGAAATTCTAGACTTTTTTTCAATGTACATTGATTTGGGGCTCAATCCAGGAGTTTATTTCTAACACTGAAAAAAGCAGAAAGACTAGATTCACTCAAACCAGCAAAGATTTTAAAAAAGAGATGTCGATTTCTCTTTCATGATTATGAACAACATAAAGAAGTACTCTCATATTTTGGAAACTAATAACTTTAGGATAAGCCAAGGGATCCAGATGAGTGAGAACCTTGAGTCAAATATGAAAGGTCAAACTAAACGCACAAAAAAGACAAGAAGTATCTTTGTAGTTGGTGGTAGGGGTTATTTTCCTTTGTTTTTTTGTTTTTTTTTAACTCCAAGTCAGCTACATTACCTTGTTTTCGCATGTCAATGCTATCTGTTGGACTGGAAGAAGGACATCTACCATAGCTGGCGTGATGCAGCTATTTCGACGAATTTCGTCAAAACAATCTTCACATAAGTAAATCGGCGGTGGTTTTTCCGGTGCCAGAATTAGAGAAATCGCATGATCTTCACAAAGTTTAACTGCTTCTGTATCGCTTCTATTGGGACAACTTTCATGTTGACAAAGTGGAGCTTTCCAACCTGGGAGTAAAAAGATAAAAACTTAAATCAGAAACACAATTGAGGGGTGGGGGGGGGCTGAATTTGAAATTTGTGTTATCTGTGGTTCTTCACGTTAGTTAAAGCGATATAAGGTAAATTCAACATCTTTTATTCCAAATAACTAGTAAATATTGAACATATTCCTTTCCACCCCAATCCCCACTGCTAAATGAGCTGCACCATCAAACTACTGTAACTATGCACATAGTAAGTTATTTCTTTTTAAATTGCTGAAACAAAAGAGTAGGCTGAACAAATGATAAAATACGATAACGCTAAACACTAATCAACACTAAACACTAACTAACACTAAACACTAAACAAGATAACATTAAACTAATTATAAATTATCGCAAAACAAATCTAACTGCTAGCAAATCCCTAGTGATATAATCTGAGAAATTGATCCTAACAGCATAGAAATAATACGCAAGAAATAACAAGCTTAGCACACTAGTAATCACCAGGGTACAGGGGTGTAATTTGTTATGGGGCAGGTTGGGCAACTGCCCCTCCCAGACATCAGTACCCTCAGACCCCAGTTTACCCCCAACCCCCATCTGAAATTCAGTCCCTTCCAATATGTTGTCAAAACTAAGATAAAATAGCATAATTCAAGCATCAAGAGAAACGGATCAGTTTTTAGTTCATATTTACCTTTGTAGTATTAGAAGTTAAATATGGTACCAAACAGCTTATTTTTTCAGTTTTTACTATCATTTTTACTTGATTCGGAAAAATTAGCTCAAAATTTGCCCCCCTTCTCCCACAGGATTTTGACAAAATTACGCCCTTGCAATGCGTTGTCTATTACGAAGCCTGTTGTGACATTTATTAACATCAGTAGCCCAAAGCACGATTCTAAGAGAATATGTAAAGCATCATTTGTACAGTCTCATATTCTTAAATGTAGGATTGTCTTCCCCCTACTTTCCAAAGAATTTCTGTTCTAAAAAGGAAAATTATTGTCTTAATATCGTCCTTTTTGGATAGCTGCACTTTACTGTTACACTAGATTTATAGATGAGCCATTCTATATTTATAGATATGCTATTCATATACCATTCATCTTTAAAATTAGATTACAGCATTTCTTTGGTTCTTCTGTTCGCACGAGACAATTTAGAATTGTAAAATACGACTTTTACTTCCCTTAGATTATCTTAACAATTTCCAAATTACTGTGTAAATTTTATTTGTTTATAAAACTGCGCTGCGTTTCGGCTTCACTGACAGTATTGCAGTGAAAATGTTAACGATAGTTTGAAATCATCAATATTTTGGGATATATTGTCTTACCTTTCATAGTATTGTCAAATATCCAGAAAGAGGTAAAGGTATCCTCACTTCTCTCTGGAAGACCATGGCATATATAAAGTATATATTTAAGGATCAGATGGGATCTTAAGAAGTTTGTAGAAATTCCAAACTTCAAAGACGATATTTTATCCAGCTTGATAATTTTTTAGAATAGAGCCCAAACAGGTAATGAAAAGGTTAATCTTCACTAAAGCGTATTTATTAAAATCTGTCTGCGATACACAGGAAAACATACATAAAAATACACTTTCTATCAATATTACACAACAGAAAGAAATTACCCTAGATAATCATCCATTTTTTTTAATCTTTACTATTCCCGTAGACTTTCAAAGTCACTTTGTCATATCTCCGAAAAAACAAATAACAAGAAAATTGATGAAATTCATCAAGGCTGTAAAAACACGCTTGAAACAAATATCAAAACTTATCCCCTCCCCCCCCCAAAAAAAAAAAAATATTCCAATTTGCATATTTTCACTTCGCAATGCAAAGAGCAAAATTGCTCAAATTTGCGTGTTCCATTAAACTATTACGAACTATTTCAAATATTACGAGCATTGCTAATAAGCCATATATCAAGCCAGTCTTGCTTTCTATTCCAGTTATTTAGAAGCCCATTAAGCATAGACTATATTGGCCTGTTTTCTACATAGCCCAACCAATCAGACTTACCAGAAGTTTCAGAATCTCCAGCTGCATATGAATCAGAGAAGTTTAAGAATAATGGCATGCCAAAAAATGAGAAACAAAAGAAGAAACTGAAATAAAGCGTAGATTAGAAACAAGACAAAAAGAACATGACAACAAAAAAAATTGGAAAGTAGCATGAAATGAGAATGGAGGAAGAAATGAAAAGAAATCAAACGGAAAAAGTAGCAAATATGAATCATCGTTTCATTGAACTTTTAATGATGGTGAAAACTACACAGAGAGAAGATAAACGAGTCACATTCTCAGAGAAAAAAAAATAAAAACAATCACTTACTCACAGAGAGAAGAGCAAAAAAGGAGATGAAACGAAAATATAAATAAAACAAAAACTATAGAAAACAAAACTAAATAGACTAATAGATTATATAGACTAAATTAATTTAGTAGATCAGTAGATTAAATAGACTGCAATGAAATAAAAATAAATAAATAAGCTCTAAGAAACCAAAGAATTTTGAACAATTGTTTTGAACAAACCGAATGAGTGGCACCTTCGAGCTGATTCGGGCAACGTATACCACACAATATGACTCGCAATTAAATAAATTAAAATCTGACCTTGCACAAGGAGTAAAAGGAACTTGAATATGATTTTTGGTATTGCGAAAATTATAATTCTTCTGACCAGAGGTAAAAGATGGAGGAACACTTAGGGGAAAGGGGAGGTCACCATGAAGCTGAGAAAAAGTAAAACATGCACACGTTAGACAATACAGTGACTCGAGATCAAGTGATGGGATACCTCTTGAACGATTAGTTTTGTTAAGGAGGTTTCTAGCTTTATTGTAAACCTTAGTGTTTGCATCGCTATCCTTGCTTAAACTTCGGAACAAATTTAATACCCCGATATGCACTTCCTCCGTGCTTACTTATCCTTTATCAAGCTGTTATTGGAATACAAATGTACGGTCTGGCATCCCCATCTTTCTTATGAAGTTAGCAGCAAAATTGAGTCAACTGAGAAGCGTTCACTCGGGATCATTTCTAAAGAGAGTAAAATCCCTTACTCCTTCCTCCCTAAAGGCACACGCCGTACCGCTTTAAAAGGAAGAAAGGATAGTATTTACTTGCGCTTGACTAGGTCCACCACTTGAAACACCCGCATTGAGGATATTACCCCTTGTGCTCAAAACCATGCTAAGCCCCATCTCCACCGAAGAGACTTTCAGCAGTCTCAGCTTACTCGTCGATCCATGCTATTATTGATAGACTTCGACAGAGTTTCATCCCTTTTATCATGAGCACCTTAATAGTCTTCGAAATCCGTCGGAACTAAATAGGGTTTGTTCGTCACTTTTTTAGTTGTCGTGTATCGTCACATTAATTACTGTCACTTCTTGTTCTGCCACTTTCTTGTAGTTTCTGCTTAATTGTGACACAGTTTGAGTTTGAGTCTTTTTTTTTTCAAGTATTCACTTCTATTTTTTATATTTGCTTTTTGTCCCAAGACTTTTTCTTATTCCTACTGATTTTTTTATTGACGTTATACTTGTTTGGAATTTAACATTATTTAACTTGCGAAGCGAACTTGGTTATTTTTTTTAGCTTGTGACAACCGTTTATCTTGTTACATTAAATGATTCAAATTGTATGTCAACTGTGAATGTGTGATATTAATTGGAATTCTCAGAATTCTAGAAGCTTAAGCCTCTTTATAAGTAAAAAAACATATTCAATTCGTTCTTTAGTTAGTCATGAATGCACTTTTTTCAGAGTCTCCAAATGGTTGATATTCATTATTACCTTTGGCGGTAAATAAACTCCTAAAATGAGCAGAATCTTAAGAAAATTTTCTCATTAAGTTAGGAAAATTTAGAATTCTAAAGCTTTCAGCCTCTTAAAAAAAGAAAACATTCAATTCGTTTTTTTCTTGAAAAAGATAGTCCTGAATGCACTTTTTTCAGAGTCTCCAAATGTGTGATATTTATTATCACCTCGGGCGGTAAATAGACCCCTAAGACGAGGGCAATCTTGACAAAAACAAATTCTCATTAAATTTAGTATAACTAAGAACTCTAGAGGTTGCAACCTCTTTCTAAAAAAAAACATATTCAGTTCACAAAAATTGTCTCGTTAAATTTAGCATAACTTGGAATTCTAGAGGTTTCAGCTTTTTTCTAAAAACAAATGTTCAATTCAGAAACATTTTTTCATTGAATTTAGCAGAGTTTTGAATTCAAGTGGTTTTGGCCTCTTTCCAGAAGAACATATCTACTTCACAAAAATTTTCTTATCAAATTTAGCATAACTTAAAATTCCTAAGAAAAACACATTCAATTCAGCTTTTTTTTTTTTCTTGAAAAAAAAAGTCATGAATGCAGTTTTTTGAGAGTTGATCGTACAGCACTATTGGTTGCAGAGTACTGGGACAGACATCGTACGAACGTTAATTTTAAACATAATATAATGTAAGTACATTACATTTTATTATAATGTATAAACACTCTTACACAATAAAATAAATTTATATAATATTTACATAATATAGCTTATTCTACAGAAGTTGCTATGTCTTTTAAAGCCTTGTACTTACGAAGAGAACAATCTAAGAAACTTTTATATAGTATCTCTCAGCCTCTCAGGAATCTCAAGGGGCCCTGAACTGCTGCCCCAGCAATTCCATTGAAGTTCTCTGCAGTTACGTAATTTCTATAGTTTTTATGTGTTTCCGAGTTCTGCTCTTAAGGGTTGAATATGCAATTCAACGCATATGGTTGAATTGCCTCCTCAAGTTCAACCATATGCGTGAATTCGTCATTCTCTTTAGAGAGCTTGACAATCATTTTTCGAGTTGCACTAGAGGTCTATTTATGCTCATAAACAATGCACTTTGCCTTTTTATTCTGAGACAATGATAGTCAGTAAATTATGGAGAAACAAGTGCATAATTCAAAACAAGCTAAAACATGCAAGATAAGGAATTTTCAATATATTGGCTCTAAATATAACTGCACAAGCCTTCACTATAGTTAAGTAGCCAATACAAGTTAGTATAGACAAGTCGTTCTTTATTACAATCTTTGGAATAGCTGGAGACGAATCTCAAGGATCAGGAATCAGGCATTTCCAGTGTATGCAATGATTTGTTCTTCTAATGATCGTCTTTTAATATAATATCGCTGCAACCCAGATTAAACAGCTCTCTATGATGTTCTAATACCCCCATAACATTGGAATTAAAATTAACTTTCAGTAACTATTGGCTATAGTTTATTCTTTAACATAAACTTCTCTAATCAGATATTTTAATACCTGTATGATTGAGGGGCTAAGATAGCTGTTTCTCACCCAGTTACCCCGATTTCAATTCTCCGACTGGGAAAGTTTTAAAAGGAAAATAATTAAAATAAATTTGTTATATATTATCTTATCTAGACATAATTACGTGTTGCATCATCATCTTACAATAATTCCTTATAACTCTTCAGTTACTAAGGACTACTGTCCGTTCTTTGATGTAAGATCTCTTACTAGGTTGCTATCTACCGTTGCAACCTGGATTTTTCTTTACTAGGTTTCAGGTATATCCGATGATCCGATGAATCCAACGATTCCTGATGTTATAATTGCATGAGCTACTAAAGTGCTACAGAAAAATGGAGCTTTTGGTAAAACAATGATTCTATTGTTTTTAACTACAAAAGGCACTAAATTTAGCAATTTCCTCAAAAATGAGAGCTAAACAGCTCTCTATGATGTCCCAGCCACAAGCTAGTTGCGGAAAAGAAAAACAGACAAGAGCTAAGAGCTCATTTGGCACTTGTGACGAAACTGGAAGAGCCAAGGGCCTAGAGCTCATATGGTATGAGCTCTAGCAAAATTCTAAGAATCAATAGACTGATTTAAAAGTATAATCAGAGGCTTAATACCGGTCGGGATTTAAAATAAGAGCTCTGAGTCAGGATGTCCTTCTAAATATCAAAATTCATTAAGATCCGATCACCCACTCGTAAGTTATAAATACCTCATTTTTCCTAATTTTTAAGATATACTTTAAAAAAAAACTTTAAGAAATCGAAAATCAAATTTTTGGCAGATACGATAGCATTCAAAATGAGCGATAAATTCTACAGTATTACACAAGAAATTCTAGACAAGCCTACTGTTTCTCTTTGTCTAAAGATCTGTAGTTTTTTCGACCACTGAGCTGGATCATTTTCCATGAAAGAAAAAGTTCTAAAAATTTATATTAAAAGAAAGCCTACCAGTGAATTTAGCATGCATGTTTCGGCGGTCATAGAGAGTGGGATTTAGGGATGGCCAGTAGTGAAACAGGAGATTTGCTGCTGGAGCTCTTGCTGATGTCGGACTATGGGCAATAACTGCCAAAAGATGACGAACGGCATCTGGCCTCAGTTGCAGTAAACACTCCAAAAGTTGACAGTGTAGTGCTAAAAAATTAAAGCTATTAGTTTGAAGACAGAGGACTAAAATTCCTAATTTTTCGGGTATAAGTAATAGGCTATGCGTTTCAATAATCGATATCAAGAATAACCAGTATCAAAATTAAAAACAAACTGATGGCACCCTGCCAGTCTTTTATATATGTTTAGAAATTTCTATGCTCTCTTCGGAGTTGGATAACACCCAAAACTCTATGAGTTTTTTAGTTCCCGCCTCATTGCTCTTTTTACTGTAACTTAGAGATTGTCAATGCAAAGGTTTGAGTAGTTTCCGGATCAACACATAATTCTAATGATGCTTGCTAAACAACAGTATTTTCAATAGAACTTTGATTAGATGATTATGCAATGCATAGAAAGAATGTATGGCAGTGATCGTCAAAATTTTAAGTGACTAAGCAACTTTATAGATCATAAACCTTAGTTTGATCTACTCAATAGAGCAGAAAAATAAAACGCTGTTGTTTAAATTATCCATTTCTTTACTAGCTGCAAAAATACATTCCTATCTTATATTAACGAATAAACAAAATATTTGAATACGAAAAAGATAGTAAAGGGTGGCACCATTTTTGTCATCAACAGTCTTCTTAATGTTGGGCTTATATGTTGTAGAAGTTAGTCAGTCACTCAGTCCGAAATCCATCTCTTTATTAGCTGCAAAAATACATTCCTATCTTATATTAAATCAACAAAATATTTGAATACGAAAAACATAGTAAAGGGTGGCACCATTTTTGTCATCAATAGTCTTCTTAATTTTAGGCTTATATGTTGTAGAAGTCAGTCAGTCAGTCAGTCCGAAATTTTCGTCAGTCAGTCTACTCTTGTACTTATTTTAGGTGAATTTCGTACTGGAATACGACATCTCCAACAATATTTTGAGCTGAACATTGCCTTCATTCATGCACCAACCCGAAACAAATTAGGATATCTTCTTAGGAAGAGAAGGTCAAATATTTTCATTACTTTGAATGAGTGATTTTGATGAAAGGTCACTTTCAAAACAAGTGAGTTCCATCTCCACTGCACCCACTCCACTTACTACAAAATGTTGTATAACACAAGTAGAGAATTCTTCAGCCTCAATCTCTTCAAAAGGAGACGTGACGTTTTATAATCACAATGTTTTTCAAGTCTTGAAAGCGTCGATTAAACTGATTTTTCGATTCTGAAAGAATTGCAATATGTACTTTTTCGTCACAAGGAGGCTGTGAAGGTCCTTGCATGTCAAGAGTCTGCTTCAAATAAGAAACTACTTATATTCGCACACGGTAAGATTTGTTCTTCACTGCTCCAGCTTTTGTGAATGGGACCACACCTGAAATGGTTCCACAAAAATCTGTATTTTTGCCTTGAAGCTGCAGAGTAAGGATATTTAGCTTTATGGTTATATGTACAAGGAAAGCCAAATTTCCTAGCCAAACCGAATCCCCTAGCTCAGGGAATGATTCACCTTGTTCCCTCAAAAAGTCACCAAAGCAGGAGCAAGTCTTTGAGAAATTATAAAACACTGCTTCCCTTAAGTCAATTGGCTTCTGTATTAAGCGATCACCATGCTTGCATTGTAATTCTCCAGTCAGAATCCTAAACAAACATCTCTGAATTACATGAGCTCTTACTTAATTTACGACTTAAACACTGTTTTCATGACATTGCTCACACTCAAAAAAGCCTATCACATAGTCTGCTGGTGTACAACACAATGGTCATGGAAATTTGGGATAGTTGTAGTTTTTCCAACACAAGGAAATGAATCCTTTCTCACCGCCTACAATAGCAGGAATCTCATCAATTACCAAGCTTACCAACTTTTGTGAATGAATATTTCAGAGTCAATGAGTTTTTAACATACAGAATATACTCGTATGCCCTGTCCCAAAGTATTTCACTGATGTGGTACACTTTCACCAGCTCTTCTTTTGGTTAGCAGTTGTCAAAAAATATTCTTACCAAAATGGCAGACTGATCTGTTTCAACCATGTCGTTTGATTCGGCACGTTGCCAAGTAAAATAAATGCAGTGATTTAAGTCAGTTTCCAGTTGTGAAACTATGTCTGAACCCATAAATTCAACTCTTCGCTAAAACTGTATTTGTAGTCGATTGCAATGATTGAATAGCAGAGGTTATTTCACCTTCGTTTTTAAAATTGTCGAATAATATATCTCCAGCTTCAAAGAATGTTGTTGAGATTTTAGTTGAACTACCTTCTCTTTCTTTAGGAAAGAATTCTAAGGTATTTCCAATTTAATACTGGAATAATAGTTTTTTTTGGGATATTCAACGTTTCTTTCTTCCTTGCTTTACTTTGGACACACCCACCCTGTCCTTTAGCTGGGTAAAAAAAAAACCATCAGTTTTGAACTGTGCATGGAAATGATATGTTTCTTTGTTTATTCCTGGAACCAGTGAGGTCCACTGCAATCATTGAAACCCATTTGTCATGACATACTGTTAAGACATCTGAGGTACATTTTTGACTCTTATTAGTACTGGAACCTGCGTCAAGTTAAGGTATGTAGACAAGACCTTTGTCTTTAATTTTTCTACTTTTTACGAAAGACTGGCGCAGGTGGAGAAATTCATGCCCATTGGTGTAAAAGTGCAGACAGTATCAGGATCTTGCACTCATTTTTCGCCACTACTCGTCTTCCTCGTGTTGACGGCGCAATTGCCCAATATCAACTGGCTCTTATTTATCATCTTTATATATATCAACTGGCTCTTATTTATCATCTTTATATATTTGTGCCTTACGAGAATCCTGAACATATCGTGGCAGGAGAAGGTCAACAACATAGAAGTTTGCCGACGAACCGGTCAGCCATAAGTTACGGACTTTCTGAAACACAGGAGATGGACCTAACTTGGCCATGTCCTCCGTATGCCAGAGGATCGACTCCCGAATACAGTATATGAGTGGCGCCCCGAGGAGAGGCAAAAAGAGGTCGAGCAAGACATACCTCATGACGACAGTATGACCGAGGACTGAAAAATGCGGAGATATCTCTTCAACCACAGTGGGAGGACGTCACGGCTGCAGCTCAGCTCCAAGATGTCTGGCGAAGTTTCGTAGACGCCCTATACGCAACCCCTGGCTCTGGAGGATCTAAGGTCTAAGGTAAGGTAATTTTTGCGGTATATATGTTTCTATGATGCCTATTTATAACAACCTAATAAAAAGGCGTTTCAATTTACGTTCCTTTTTACTATATATACAAAAAAAACCTTTAAGCGTCGCAGGTGCCTGTTGGTTAGGCTTTTCGAAAGCACAATTCGTACAGTATCCATAGCAACCAAAACTAAAATCAGTATGAAAACATAAGAAGCCTAACGAACAAATCCCAAACTTTCAAAGAGTTAATAAAGATAAAACAAAAACAGTACACAGAAAATACAAGACATATAAAACAACCTCACTCTTCAATAAAGAGACAGTGACTGAATGGTGGATGTGCGGTTCACTAGTTCTGCTTTTTTTTCTGTGAATCATACCCATGGGGTAGGTAGTGCAATTCAGACTAGTCCTGTTTATTGCCCCAACTACTGCATCTGAAAATTCCCCTTAAGCCACCAAAAAGTTCCATGCGAGAAATCAGAACCCCACAATCAACGATCTGGCGACCTCTGATACTATATTGATAGGGTATTATATTATCTAGATGTAGTATTCTTAAGGGATAAGACTTTTTAAAGAATTATCAAAGAAGGCTGCCAGTTATCGACGGCCCCCTAAATCTGACAACATAAAACTTTTAAGTTTATTGCTTGCAATGAAATTGTCTACTCCAAAAATAAACTGCCTACCAGCCTTTGTGAAAAATTTTCTTTGTTTTAACTCCTTTACATTCATTTTCTAAGTGCAGTGACAATAGGACATGATATATAACGTTAGAGCTACATAATTTACAAAAAAAAAAACAACAAAATAAAACCATCTAAAAAATAAACAATAAAACTTGCAGAAAACGCTTATCATTCAAAATCCATGCTCCCTTTTCCTGCCGATTCTCCACTCACCAAAAAAACAATATATGTGGTGTAAAGCCATGGACGTATTTCCCCGCATTTTTAATGTACAGATGGTAATATTCTTCAAAATTTTTCACCATCCATTTCCCTATATAAATACTTAGTATTTATCTTTATTTTCGCTCCATATATATTTTGCACTACCTGTTGGGGTGGCGCTTCGCGCCACCCCAACAGCCTAGCCCAATACCTACCAACAGCCACCCCAATACCTAGTTGGTGGGGGCGCTTCGCGCCCCCCCCTCCCAAGCCCCCCCGCGCGCGTAAGTCGTTACGTGCCATATTAGTTACGCGCCATTGTAGTTGTGTCCCTGTGTCCCACCTGTGAATATAGATATACATATATATATATATATATATATATATATATATATATATATATATATATATATGTATATATATATATATATATATATATATATATATATATATATATATATATATATATGTATATATATATATATATATATATATATATATATATATATATGTTTTTAACTACGTAAAACTTGCGAATATACAACATTCTTCGATGTCCCATTGTCTGTGCATATAAATAGATTGTCAGGTTTACCGACTCTTGAACATGCAACATATAACTGTCCATGGGAAAAACAATCCGTATTCAGATCTATACCTCATATTCTAATGATTGTCCTTGAGCTTTGTTGATGGTGATTGCTAATCGAACATTCCCTGTGTCGCCGTCGTCATTTATATATCCCCCTGTGCCCCCCGGCGTCCCCGTTGTAGTTGTGTCCCTGTGTCCCGGTCTTCATTTATATTCCCTGTGTCCCGCTCGTCACTTGTGTCCCGGTGCTTTGTTGATGATGATTACTAATCGAACATTCCTTGTGTCCCGGTCGCTTTCTCTTTGAGTGTCCCGGTCGTCATTTATATTCCCTACTAGCTGTTGGTGGGGGCCAACACCAAGTTGGTGGGGGCGCTTCGAGCCCCCAAGCCCCCCCCCGCGCACGTAAGTCGTTACGCGCCATATCAGTTACGCGCCATTGTAGTTGTGTCTCTGTGTCCCACCTGTGAATATAGATAGATATTTATATATATATTATATATATATATATATATGTTTTTAACTACGTAAAACTTGCGAATATACAACATTCTTCGCTGGCCCATTATCTGTGCATATAAATAGATTGTCAGGTTTACCGACTCTTGAACATGCAACATATAATTGTCCATGGGAAAACAATCCGTATTCAGATCTATACATCATGATTCTAATGATTGCCCTTGAGCTTTGTTGATGGTGATTGCTAATCGACCATTCCCTGTGTCGCCGTCGTCATTTATATATCCCCCTGTGCCCCCCGGCGTCCCCGTTGTAGTTGTGTCCCGGTCGTCATTTATATTCCTTGTGTCCCGGTCGTCATTTGTGTCCCGGTGTCCCAGTCTGTAATTTCTTTTTGAGTGTCCCGGTCGTCATTTATATTTCTTGTGTCCCGGTTGTCATTTGTGTCCCGGTGTCCCGGTCTGTATATACATTCGTTTTTGAATTTGTCTTTTTTTTTTAGTTTTTAGTTTTTTACCTTTTTTTAGTTTTTTTTTAGTTATACCTCATGATTCTAATGATTGCCCTTGAGCTTTGTTGATGGTGATTGCTAATCGAACATTCCCTGTGTCCCCGTCGTCATTTATATATCCCCGTGTGCCCCCGGCGTCCCCGTTGTAGTTGTGTCCCTGTGTCCCGGTCGTCATTTATATTCCCTGTGTCCCGGTCGTCATTTGTGTCCCGGTCTGTATATACATTCGTTTTTGAATTGGTATATGATGAAATAAATTTTTGTGTTTTTCCCCTTTTTTTTAGTTTTTTTTTTTGGTTTTTACTTTTTTTTAGTTTTTTTTAGCTTTTTTAGTTTTTTTTTCTTTTTTCTTTTTAGTTTTTTTGTAGTTTTTACCTTTCTAGTTTTTATTTTATTTTTTTTTAGTTTTATTTTTCTCCTTTATTTTTCAGTTTTTTTCCTTTTTTATTTTTTTTCCTTTTTTAGTTTAGTTTTATTAGCTTTTAGTTTTTTTTCTTTTTAGTTTTTTTTTAGTTTTTGCGCGCCCCCGCGCGCGTAAGTCGTTACGCGCCATTGTAGTTCTGTCCCCGTGTCCCACCTGCGAATATAGATAGATATCTATATATAAAAAAATAAGTTGTCTGTCTGTGTGTCTGTCTGTCAGGTGACGTCATGTTTCTGTGTCGACTGACGTCATGAAGTTAGTTGTCGTCATTTTTGCTATGACGGTGACGTCATTAACGATATTTAAGACATTTGTTCACGGAAAAATGTTTAATTGTAAAGTGACTGAAGAACCTACAATGGCAACAGCCGAGGAAGCTGCTCAAAGAATTTATGCCAAAAAACTTGCTGCTGATAGAGAAAGTAAGAAAAGAAAGCGTTCCGAGGAATCACAAGAACAGCAAGAAAACAGGCTTGCAGCTGATAGAGAAAGTAAGAAAAGAAAGCGTGCCGGGGAATCACAAGAACAGCAAGAAAACAGGCTTGCGGCTAAAGAACGCAAAACCGCGCAGTTAGATGAAAATCCACCTGGACAGCGAGAGTCAAAACATATCAAAACTGAAAATGATAGCGATGATGATTGGGTTTGGGATTTTGACTTGGATAAGGTCATCAATGCCTACCAGATTTAAGTTAAAAAAAACAAAGGTTCGTCGATATGTACTTCATAGTGACGCTGAAAAATAAAGAAGAAAAAGAAAACTGAAAAAAGAAAAAAGGTAAAAAACTAAAAAAAAAACTAAAAAGAAAAAACACTCAAAGAGAAATTACAGACCGGGACACAACTGACGACCGAGACAGAGGGAATATAAGTGACGACCGGGAACCTCAAAGAGAAATTACAGACTGGGACACCCGGACACAAATCACGACCGGGACACAGGGAATATAAATGACGACCGGGACACAGGGACACAACTACAACGGGGACGCCGGGGGCACAGGCGGGATATATAAATGACGACCGGGACACAGGGATTGTTCGAATAGAAATTACAGACCGGGACACCGGGACACAAATGACGACCGGGACACCGGGACACAGGGAATATAAATGACGACCGGGACACTCAAAGAGAAATTACAAACTGGGACACAGGGACACATCATTAGAATAAAGAGGTATAGATCTGAATACGGATTGTTTTTCCCATGGACAATTATATGTTGCATGTTCAAGAGTCAGTAAACCTGACAATCTATTTATATGCACAGACAATGGGACAGCGAAGAATGTTGTATATTCGCATGTTTTACGTAGTTAAAAACATATATTTATATCTATCTCTATTCACAGGTGGGACACAGGGACACAACTACAATGGCGCGTAACTAATATGGCGCGTAACGACTTACGCGCAAGGGGGGGCTTGGAGGGGCGCGAAGCGCCCCACCAACTAGGTGTTGGGGTGGCGCGAAGCGCCACCCCAACAGCTAGTATATATATATATTTTTAACTACGTAAAACTTGCGAATATACAACATTCTTGGCTGTCTTTTTTGTTTTTTTCCATTTTTTCTTTTTAGTTTTTTTTTTGGTTTTTACCTTGTTTATACCTTTTTTAGTTTTTTTTTCTTTTTAGTTTTTTTGTAGTTTTTACCTTTTTTATTTTTTTTTTATTTTTATTTTTATTTTTTTAGTTTTCTTTTTCTCCTTTGTTTTTCAGTTTTTTTCCTTTTTTTAGTTTTTTTTCAGTTTTTTTCCTTTTTTTAGTTTTTTTTCAGTTTTAGTTTTTTATTAGTTTTTAGTTTTTTTTCTTTTTAGTTTTTTTTGTAGTTTTTACCTTTTTTAGTTTTTTTCTTTTTTAGTTTTTAGTTTTTTACCTTTTTTTAGTTTTTTTAGTTTTTTAGCTTTTTTAGTTTTTTTAGCATTTTCTTTTTAGTTTTTTGTAGTTTTTACCTTTTTTAGTTTTTTTTCTTCTTTTGTATTAAGCCAAAGCCAAGGTTCGAACCTGGAACCTCTCGGACCTAGAACCTGGAACATAACACTTTACCAGCTCAGCTACTTCGACTTGAATACATTCGTTTTTGAATTGGTATATGATGAAATAGTTCAGACGTCATATAGCTCAATTCTTATACCCCAACACCTAGCTGGTGGGGGCGCTTCACGCCCACCCCCCAAACCCCCCCGCGCGCGAAAGTCGTTACGCGCCATATTAGTTACGCGCCATTGTAGTTATGTCCCTGTGTCCCACCTGTGAAAATAGATATATATATATATATATATGCTTTCTATAGATCTATGCCAGCTACTTGAATCTAGGGGTATTATTTCTGTAATAAAGTGTCTAAATAATTTATCCAAGAGGAATTTAATCAAACTTTTCTGGATTGTTAAGAATAATACAGCTCTTGATTATAATTTTAAAGTAATATGTGATACAATTTTCATTCTAACTAAAACGAAATTTATTTCAAAAAAGAAAAAGTTCGATAAGATTAGTAATAAGGATAACAGATTATATTTACCTATTAATTTTACTTGTAAGCAGATTGAAGATATTAATTTACCAGAAATTTTAAATCAGCGGCATGTGAAACAGGCCCTTCCTAGTAATTTAAATTATAATGATAGTCCAGTTTTAACTTATAAATTTTCAAAAACTATTGGGCAAATTATTTTTAATTATAATTTAATACTAAAAAAACTAGATAGTGATATAAATTAGAAACCGGTTTGTAATTGTAAGCAACTTGGCCCATTTGTAAATCCTACTTACAAACATGTTATAACAGGGGACTTGTCAATAATAAAGCAAGATGATCTTCAACTTATAATGAATAAAGGGGCTAAATTCCGTCTTTCTCATCATCTGAAACCATCGAGTGTTCTTGATGGCTTGGAAAATGATTTTGATTTATTTATTGATAAGTGGTGTAAGAAAGAGAATAAAAATAAAGAGAGTTTTCAAAGTTGGAAGAATTTAATTATTAGTAGAGTAAGAAATAAAATATATTCTAACTTAAAAAATAGTAACACTAAATCATTATTTTATAATGCGAAGATTAAACAAGCAATTGCTAATCTAAAGAATGAATTTGTAATTGTGCCAGTGGATAAAGCTAATAATAATTTTGCCATAATTTGTCAGAAGCTGTATTGTGAATACTTAAGGAAGTTTTTAACTAATTTCGGAGGTTCGAGGAATGTTGTCACAGCGCCATTTATTTTGAATTGTGTTTCTAATTGAGCGGATTTTTTAAAAAATTAGCCACATGGTAAAGATGAATTCTATAATTGTTTGGTTCATTCAGGTTTTTTGCAATGTGTTAATATTTGTGATTTGGTAAAATTTATAATATTTAGTTTACTTATTGTTGCTAAAGGGAGGGATATATTGGCAGGATAAGCTTGTTTTGGTTTTACTTGGTTGTTTTACATTTGCTGGTTTTTTTTTCATAGGCATGTATTTTGGGGGTGATACCTGACGCGGGGATGCCATGGATATTCTGTGGTAGCCACAACACTGTGCTGGGTAGAGAATTTAGAGTGGCGAAACCCTATATAGGCCAGTGTATTCTCCTGATGAGCCCTTATGTTGGGTGTTGCCTCTGAATTATTTGTCTATATTATTTTTTCTATTGTTCGGTAAATGACGACTTATACTTATTGACGACATGACTGCCTGTCCATGGATTATTCTTTATGGTTGATTGTGTGTGGCTATGCTGTTTGACCTATGTGATTGTATGGATGAGTAGGGTTAAGGCCTCATTCAAGTGCTGGTCTATATTAATCACTAATTTAGGAAAACAGTCTTCCTTTTCTCCTTCTGTTTTTTTTTTTTTTTTTTTTTTTTTTTTTTTTGTGTTTGTGCTGTAGCATTGGTGATTTCTCTTTTCATGATATATATATATATATATATATATATATATATATATATATATATATATATATATATATATATATATATATATATATATATATATATATATATATATATATATATATATTTTTAACTACGTAAAACTTACGAATATACAACATTCTTGGCTATCCCATTGTCTGTGCATATAAATAGATTGTCAGGTTTACCGACTCTTGAACATGCAACATATAATTGTCCATGGGAAAAACAATCTGTATTCAGATCTCTACCTCATTATTCTAATGATTGCCCTTGAGCTTTGTTGATGGTGATTGCTAATCGAACATTCCCTGTGTCCCCCTCGTCATTTATATATCCCCCTGTGCCCCCCGGCGTCCCCGTTGTTGTTGTTTCCCTGTGTCCCGGTCGTCATTTGTGTCCCGGTGTCCCAGTCTGTAATTTCTCTTTGAGTGTCGCGGTCGTCATTTATATTCCCTGTGTCCCGGTGTCCCGGTCGTCATTTGTGTTCTGGTGTCCCGGTCTGTAATTTCTTTTTGAGTGTCCTGGTCGTCATTTATATTCCCTATGTCCCGGTCGTCATTTGTGTCCCGGTGCTTTGTTGATGGTGGTTGCTAATCGAACATTCCTTGTGTCCCGGTCGCTTTCTCTTTGAGTGTCCCGGTCGTCATTTATATTCCCTACTAGCTGTTATATTCCCTACTAGCCAACACCTAGTTGGTGGGGCGCTTCGCGCCCCCCAAGCCCCCCCGCGCGCGTAATTCGTTACGCGCCATATTAGTTACGCGCCATTGTAGTTGTGTCCCTGTGTCCCACCAGTGAATAGAGATAGATATATATATATGTTTTTAACTACGTAAAACATGCGAATATACAACATTCTTCGCTGTCCCATTGTCTGTGCATATAAATAGATTGTCAGGTTTACCGACTCTTGAACATGCAACATTTGTGTCCCGGTGTCCCAGTTTGTAATTTCTCTTTGAGTGTCCCGGTCGTCATTTATATTCCCTGTGTCCCGGTCGTCATTTGTGTCCCGGTGTCCCGGTCTTTAATTTCTATTCAAACAATCCCTGTGTCCCGGTCGTCATTTATATATCCCGCCTGTGCCCCCGGCGTCCCCGTTGTAGTTGTGTCCCTGTGTCCCGGTCGTCATTTTTATTCTCTGTGTCCCGGTCGTGATTTGTGTCTGGGTGTCTCAGTCTGTAATTTCTCTTTGAGGTTCCCGGTCGTCATTTATATTCCCTGTGTCCCGGTTGTCATTTGTGTACCTGTGTCCCGGTTTGTAATTTCATCAGTTGACAAACATGACGTCAGTCAACAAACAACTTCATGACGCATACAGCTCAATCCTTATAATGACGTCAGTCGACACACAAACATGACGCCACTCGACACACACACACACACACACACACACACATACACACACACACACACACACACAGACAACTTATTTTTATATATATAGATAGATGTCCCGGTCGTCATTTGTGTCCCGATGTCCCGGTCTGTAATTTTGTCAGTCGAAAAACATGACGTCACTCGACACATGACGTCACTCGACACACAGACAACTTATTTATATATATATATATACTAGCTGTTGGGGGGGCACTTCGCACCCCCCAACGTGATTTGTGTACGGGTGTCCCAGTCTGTAATTTCTCTTTGAGGTTCCCGGTCGTCATTTATATTCTCTGTGTCCCGGTAGTCATTTGTGTCCCCGTGTCCCGGTATGTAATTTCATCAGTTGACAAACATGACGTCAGTCGACAAACAACTTCATGACGCATACAGCTCAATCCTTATAATGACGTCAGTCGACGAACATGACGTCAGTCGACACACAAACATGACGTCACTCGACACACACACACAGACAACTTATTCTATATATATATATATATATAGATAGATATATAGATATAGATATATAGATAGATAGCTCAGATGCTGCTCCCAGAACGTTCCTTCGAACTGTACAATGGGAAATTTTCAGATATAGTTTATTCCGCAAATTCTCATTCTAGACGGCGTTAAGAAGTATACGGTTAATTTCAGCTACATATTAAGTAGAAACGTCTATTGTATTAGCCCTTACACATTCTTTTTAAGTTCAAAGGTTTAAAAAAAAAAGTTGTGTCTGAAATCACTCAAAGGAAAAATGAAAATTTCCTAGCTGAAAGTTTTTGAAATTTAGATAGTTTCAATGAAACAAGTAAAATGAAAACAAATTTACTAGGTCAAATAGCCAACGAACTACATATCGTTATTTTTTCTTCACTTAAGTGTTTTTTGAACAATTTGTCTAAAAATGTTTTCAGAGGTCGTTGGCAACCTGCACGACCTTAAGCTTAATCATTTATCTCTTTCACCGTCAACTGTAACGTAAAAAGAGAACTAAAACAGCAACGAACAAGACATTCCTTTAATAAAGGCAGACTTAGTTTATTTTGTATACATTTGACTTATTTTCCATCAATGGATAAATTACTTTACATATTCAACATATTATTTGAGTAAATTATTATTTGAATAAATTACCTGATTAGTAAATTATTAATAAATAAAATAAATCATAAGATAGTATAGTAAAATAGTTCATATCTGAGTAAACTAATGCGAGTGCAACGTACAATCACAAAAAAAGTAAAGCAAAACGCACAAATCGTAGCACCGTGAACACCTGAAATGCAAACTACAAGTAATGAGTCGATGCCTACCATTGTTTGTGGTGAATTGAAGAACCATCATCAAAACAGCAGATATTGACTGAGTTGCTTGAACATTGGCAGGGTCATTATAATCCCCTGCCCCTGTAAATGAGAAAAAGTATTCTTTGAATCAAAATTTTGATAGTTTATGCGGCTGAAAAGATCATATCATAAAGAATGGCTAGAGACTGTAAAAAAGAAAAAAAAAGATTTTAGAATATTCTTCAGAAGATAGTGAAAACACAAAATCTGGCTGACCAACGACAAAATCGTCCCGAATAGCAAACAAATAAATGGAAAAGGATGTGCTAATAAGAAAAATTATCTGAAGGTAAAGGATAGAGGAAACGGGATTACTGGGAGGGAAAATACACATAAGAAGACCGAATATTAGCCGTAAGAACAATAAGAATAAATGATATTTTAAAAATCAAAGCAATATTTTATCTTTTATATCATCAGCTTTTACATCAAATAGTTTCACTACTGTGTGTAATTCATGAATTGTGTAAAGCGATTGTTTTTTTTTTTTTTTTGTTTTTTTTGTGTGTAGAAGGATTTCCATTTTCGTTGTAAACAACTTTCAATCACTTCTGCAGTGTCAGCCATTTATTAGGGGATGACTTTATAAAACAAATTTTCCAGATTTTAAAATAGTCAATCCTGGGGAATTCCATTGTTTTCTTTTTAGTGACATTTATTATTTAGAAAATTTATCTAAGAATTTCAGTCTGTTATAAATGGAAATGAATTTACAAAATAAGATTTATTGTATACGATGTAGAAAGGTTACGACAACTACTTCAATGACTTGAGCAGTTTCAAAAAGAAATGATGTGCCTATGATTAAAGGTATTTGGGAACTATGTGGTTGCAAGAAAAATCGTTTAAAAAAAAAGAAGCAATGAACAAAAACCAGGGTAGAGCAAAAAGATGGGTACAAGCAAATCGAAGATAAGCTTTTGGAATACAAGGCTTAGAATTATATTACTCTAATTTTTCAGGGATCGATGATTTACATAGAAAATCAAAAGAAAATGACTATACTGTTTCAAAAGCTAAAATAAAAGAAATATTGCAAAACAAAATATTTATTCTTTACACCACCCCTCTTATCAAACCTTTGAAAGAACGCGCGTTCTTGATATGCAACAGTATAAAAGTGAAAATAATAATTCTAATTACATTCTTGCAGTGATTGGTTGTTTCAGTAAATATGTTTCGTGCATCCCTTTGAAAAATAAAATAGGTGAGGAAATTGTTAATGCTTTTATGGATTTATTTAAAAATAGAAAACCTAAAAAGTAAAAAACAGATAAAGGTAAAGAATTTTTGATGATAAACGTTCAAGTATTTTTAAAAATTCACGAAATTCATTGGTTACCATCTGAAAGTGAATTGAAAGCTCAAATAGCGGAACGATTTAATAAAACTATTAAAGAGAAATTATGGATATATTTTACTTACAACAATACTAAATGTTGGATAGATGTATTACCGTCATTCGTTGACAATTATAATAATTCATATCATAGATCAATCAAAATGAAACCAATAGAAGCTAGAAGAAAAGTAAATGAAAACAAGGGGTATAAAAATCGGTTTAATATTTTAATCAAATCTTTTATTACAAAACGTACTAAAAAATTATCAGATAGTGACACAATAAACGCAAATCAAAGGAAAATTCAGTTTATCTTGGTCTCCCGTACGTTAAAGATCGTTTCAGACCAAATTTCCAAAATCCTAAGAAAAATAATATTTTCGCTTACTATAGAGCCAGAAAAACTATCAGTTCCCCAATCTACCAGGGTAAAGGCCCTATTCCGATAGGTGAAAACTCCGGCATCTACAGAATTCCTTGCTCTTGTGGTCTTTAGTAAATCGAAAGAACTGATCTATGACTTACGGATAGATTAACTCAGCACTCTACCTCAATTAATAGCACCCTTAAAAAGTGGAAAAACAGGACTTTTTTAACTCTGCCCTCTCAGAACACAAATTTAATAATCCAGACCATACTGTTTCCTAATTTCACATGACAAAGGTATTGTCCAGCACTACAGAGAAGCTGTTGAAATTTATAAATACCAACATTTAGGTCTAGCTTTGAACAGAAATTCAGGTGATTTAAGAATAAATGAGTAGTATTTCAGTCTTCTCAAAAGAAAAGCCGATACTTTAGTAATCCCTAAAATAAACCTTGAACCACTTCCCCAATCACATAATCAAATGCCTCATCAGCCTCTTAGGTCTAAAAGGGTATCCACAAGAAATGCAATGGTTAAAATCAGAAATCAAGTGACCTAGTTCTACAACTTATGCAACTGCTGCTTCGTTTGTTTGAGTGAAGGAATTTTTCTTATTATTTCTCAGTTGTTCGTTAGTATCCGACGATGGCAATTCATTTTTGTTTGTATTTTTTTGCGAATTGCGGATATTGGCAAATAACTCAATTTATTGTTGTTAGGTATTTGATTTTATTTCTTTCAGTTTTTGATCTTTTATTGAATTTTATTTAATTTTTTGGCGTTTTTTTTTCATTGGTTTTGTTAAATTTTATTTAATTTTTTGGCATTTTTTTTTTTTCATTGGTTTTGTTCATTGGTTTTGTTGTACTTTCGCGTTTGTTTTTTGGTTTTGCTTTTTCCCTGATCATATTATTTTGTTTGCGCTGAAGAGGAGAGGGGGCTGTTCTCTAGAAATAATTCACTTTCTGTGTTTTCTTCAGTATTTTCATTTGGCCTTTAAAAATCCATTTTTGATTGTTTTCTTTCTTTATGATTCTAAAGCAGCTGATCTTGAAAAGAAACTAAAAAATTAGATAAAGGTATGATTTTAAAGGTTATAGAAAGAAAAGTGAAAGATAATAATGATAATTTAAATATTGATACCGAACTATCCACTAAATATTAAATCATATTAAATTATTACATTTTATCAGTAGTATTTGAAAAATGGAATATAATTAAACTCTTATTTCACAAATTCATCAAGTTCTTATTTCACAAGACGTGTTTTGATATTAAAGCTCACGATGGGAAATTGTAAAGATGTTGGAAATTTTTATTTAAAATAGTGTGAATTCAATTGAAAATGGGGTTAATTGATGGGGTGATCTAGGTGGGCATAGAACTCGTGTTCATGTTGTAAAAAGGTATAAAAATGAGACCAAACTTTGATTTCCAAGGACCAGTTTTCATGTTGAATTTCGGGATGGCAAATGTTCAAAATGTTTTGTGTTTAATGTTGAAATGGTGCAAAAGGGACTGAAAATGACGTACATTGATGGGGTGACCTAGGTGGTCCAGAATCGGCATTTACTATACTACTACCATACAAGTATAAGACCGTCATTGAAGGTCTTCTATGAGCTGAATCAAACACTTTCTCACAATCTATATAACTAAGGGCTAAAGGGGTTTTAAGACACAGGCGCTTCTCAATTATTAATTCATGAGTAAAACTTCTGTAATTAAATATTCTGCCCTTCCAAAAGCCACTCACAATAAACGATCGTTCAAAAATTAGATTGGGCATTAGTTCTTTCCCTGACGGTTAATACAGCCTGTCTACGAAATCGAATGGTATTAAGAAAACTTGATTTTTTCAAAAAGAGAACGAATTTGAGTTAAAATTCTTATTATTAAACTGTTATAAATACGGTTTATACAAACAATGCCACGATCCCTGTTTAGAGCGAGGTCTTCATGTGTTTTTTTTTTCAAAATGCTTCATAAAAAGATTGTGCCAACAGCAGTGTCAAAATCGTTATTTTTGTTTTGGCTTTGGATATTTATCTACTGAAAGTTCGTTTAGCCTTTCTCTTACCTGTAAACAGGTTTTGTCTATGTAAAATTTTCCACAAGTACATGGGCTTATATACGCCATACCTAAAAATAGGAATGCTGTAGATTTTTATTTTCCTTTATAAGGTTTTTAAAGAGTGGGGGGTATGTTCATTATTTTATTTGTGTTGCTTTTTTAATCTTTTTTTCAATAATTTGTTCTATGAGGTCAATAGGGTAATTATTATAGAATGAAAATATTTCATATAATTCATCTCAGGGTCACATAATGCATAAACACATTTTTAAACTCTGTTAACTGAAGGCTGACCACACTTCTTTTACTGGGGAGGAGTTTGACGAGAAATACAAATAACAACCTAAATAGGTGGATTTCCTATATATATTACTGGCTTTCTTTCATTGTTTGCACACAATTGTTGGTCTTTTTTTTAAACAGTGGCTTTTTTTAACCACTGATTTTCAGCATTTATTTCTATAGCTTCATGATTTTGACTTGTAACTTCATAAATGTTTGTAACTTTAACATCTTAATAGTCTTAATAACTAAAACCCCCGCACATAAAATGAAACCTCACCTATTGTATACGGAAACAGATGGCAACAGAGGCATTGTATAATATCCGGCTGCAAACATGTTGGGAAGAAAGCTAAGCACGTTGAAACAGTGTAGGGAAGAGTGTCAATAAGGTCCTGCTCTAAGAATGGCACCAAGGCTGAAACAGCCAACAATACAGCTTGTCCAAAGCCTGCAATAAGGAACAAATTCAATTATTATACATTTGTCAGCAGATGGACTGGTCACTTTAAAATATATGAAAATAAATAAATTATATTTTTTCAGAACATACCAGAAAACAGTGCTGCTATTAAACAACAAGATAAGAGAAAAGAATTTTATATTTTAAATTATTGCATTTTCTCTTTATTATAGGTCACGATTTTTATTTACATTTTAATTATGGACATCCTGAAAACATGGAACGTCAATTTTTACAAACACGGAAAAGCAATGGAATTTCTGTTAGTCCAACCAACGAATATATCTGCGTAACGGCATTTGCAAATTATACATTGTTGTAACTCAGTGCACTATATAAAGTTTTAGCAAATTGCCAAAAAAAGATACACAATATTTTCCCAATAGTATGCGCTAGTTGTATAAAAAAAAATCCACTACAATTTTCTAGTTCTGACCAAGCATTTATAGTCAATTTTTGTCAATTATGTTTAATAAACTGATTAGTAATGAGTACACCATACATCTTTTTCCATCCATGACATAAGGCTATTGAAAAATTTTAAAACTGGTCTATCTTATCTTAGTATTTAGCAATTGTAGAATATTAACCATTTTCAATCATTTTTTTAACAGAATCATGTCAGTTATGAGTCATTCGGCCATCCGAAAGGCCATTCCTATGTGTATTAAATAAAAAAACTTGTTTTTTTAACTGAAAGTAAGAAGCGACATTAAAACTTAAAACGAACAGAAATTACTTCGTATATGAAAGGGGCTACTTCCTCATCAACGCTTAAAATTTTTAAAACAGTAATATCTTTTTAAAACAGTAAAAAACTTTAGTGTAAAGCACGGGGCATTGATGAGGAAGCAGCCCCTTTCATATACGAATTAACTTCTGTTCGTTTGAAGTTTTAATGTCGCTTCTAACTTTCAGTTAAAAAAACTGTTTTTTTTATTTAATTTCTGAACGTTTTTGAATCAATGCATGTTTTGATTTTGGCTCTCCGCAGAGGAGTAATTAAAATGAAATTTGCATTTTTTTTTTTTTTTTTTTGGCTAAATGGCTTTCTCATAGTTTTTATTGAATGTTTTGAGAAAAAAAAAGAGCGGGAGAGGAAGCCTAGTTGCCCTCCGATTTTTTGGTTACTTAAAAACGCAACTAGAACTATCAATTTTTTACAAATATTTTTATTAGTAAAAGATATACGTAACTTATAAATTAGCTTACGTAAAAACTTTTATTACATATATGAGGGGGTTCACCCCCTCGTCAGTACATCGCTCTTTACACTAAAGCTTAAATTTTGTCCCAATTCATTAAGAATGACCCCTGAATCACAAAAGCCGTAGAATAAATAGTTGAAATTACTATAAATACTTTAGCGTAAAAAGCGAGGTATTAGGAGGAGGAGAGCCCCTCATATGCATAATGATTTCTGTTCGTTTTAAGTTTTAATGCTGCTCCTTACTTCCAGTTGAAAAAACTTTTTTTATTGGTTTTTTCATTGCTTTTTTTAAATAATGCTAGAAAATCCTGCGCTCCCTTCTTGGAAATTTTCTTCCTCCATGAAAAATTCCTCGATGGAAAGTTTCCCCAAGATATCCCCCCTCTTTCAACCCCTCCCCACAACCAAAAATCCCCCTGAAAACGTTTGTACACTTCCCACTAACCATTTCTATATGTAAGCACTGGTCAAAGTTTGTAACTTGTAGCCTCTCCCATGGGGACTATGGGGTAGTAAGTCGTCACCAAAGACATAGTTATAAGGTTTTTCGACTACGCTGAATAAAATGGCTATCTCAGAATTTTGATCTGTTGACTCTGGGAAAATAATTAGCGTGAGATGGGGCCTGGGTGCCTTCCTATTTTTTGGTCACTTAAAAAGGGCACTAGAACTTTTTATTTCCGTTAGGATAAGCCTTCTTGCAACATTCTAGGACCACTGGGTCGATACGATCACCCCTGGAAAAAAAATAAAATAAACACGCATCCGTGATCTGCCTTCTGGCAAAAAATAAAAAATTTCACATTTTTGTAGATAGGAGCTTGAAACTTCTACATTAGGGTTCTCTGATACGCTGAATCTGATGGTGTGATTTGTGTTAAGATTCTATGACTTTTAGGGGGGTTTTCCTCCTTATTTTCTAAAATAGGGCAATTTTCTCAGGCTCGTAACTTTTGATGGGTAAGACTAAAGTTTTTGAAACTTGTATATTTAAAATCAGCATTAAAATGCGATTCTTTTGATGTAGCTATTGGTATCAAAATTCCATTTTTTAGAGTTTTGGTTACTATTGAGCTGGGTCGCTCCTTACTACAGTTCGTTACCACGAACTGTTTGATTTTGAACGGTTTCAACTAGATGACCATTGTAACCTTTTTTTTGATCGGTTCAAAATGTAGGGATTCTAAAGAAAGTTAAATTTTGGATTGAAGGCATAAGCCAACCAAAAAGGGGCACGAAAAGGGAACACGAGTCTTAATTTTTTCCTAGCCGGCTTGAAAATCAAGTCCTAAAACCAAATACATCCCGAGGCACAAGAAAAAATTTAACATGAACATTGATTTACCGGAAAATGGGGCCCACAAAGTGTCAACAAAATTTCTTCCCATGGCTTAGAACTCAAATCAGTAAGTTCATAGACCAAGGGAAACTTAATGTATAAAAATAAAAATAGATCCAGGAGCGGCATAAAAATGGCCCAAAAAAAGTTGTTGTTTTTTCTAGTCAACTTAAAACGTATATTAGCGAGTCCAGGGGGAAAAGAGAACCGAATATGCAAAAAGAAAATTGAAGAAAATAATCCGTCTGCCCAAAAATGGACCAAAAACCTTGCATATACAGTTTGGACATTATGACCGGTTCCAGGGCTACGGGGATACCAATTTACAGGAAGAACATAAAAAAACAAACTCGGTTCAACAGGAAATGAACAAAACCATTTTGACCCACTTTGGGCCGAACTATTTGGCTACCAGCACCCAAGAACAAATTCAAGTATGTGAGACACATTGACTTTTTTAGTTTTGTGTTTTGTTGTGAATGTCTTTATTTCCATAGCTGTGCTGGACCTTCCCTCCGCGCTGATGACATAGCCAGCCGCTTTTTCTGGATTTCAAACTGTTAGGGTGTGTCCATTGATTTCCTGTATCCCCATACAGCAGCAGCAACAGTCAATACCTATTTCTATCCCTTTATTAAACCTAGTCTTGTTTTCAAGATCGGTGTTCACACTGGCTGGTTGGTTTCTGATTGACGACACCCAATTAACCTTAGACTTTGTCAACTCTTTATATCGTCTCCTTTTCCAACAATAGTCTGTAATAAGAGAAGAATGTGGGCCTATTGTAACTATTGTTGATTTTCAAAGAAAACAGGATCCGTCTTTTTTAATTAACATTTTTAAACCCTTTCCATTACCCAGACATAATACTATAGCTGTGATCCAATTTGTCCTATTTTCCAATTACTAGCTCTTTTCAAACACAGTCCCCATTCTTACGCGTGTTGCCTGGGCGACAGTAAATTTATTAGTATTCTTATCATTTTTTACGAGCAAATGCATATCAGTGGCACCAGTTGTGAGGGAGAGGGAGTTTTTACTCACTAAACATTCACCCCCACCCTAGATTTCCAAAAGTACCCTTTTTTGGTATTGTCATTGGAAAACACCTTGGATTTGAAATACATACTGTTACCCTTCCCCTCAACATATCCGTGACAGTGTGATTGATGCGCGTAGTAAACGGCATGGGAACAAAAATAGCAACTCAGATTGTTTTGATAACTTAATGTATAATTATTTAAGTTTCGTTTCATTTCGATTGCCTCGCGGACAGTTCCTAGGTCATTGCTAATTAGAATTGTTTCGTCAAATAAAACATAATGGTTTGGATTTTCAAAAATATGATTTCTTAAAGCTGAATCGAAAGATATGGAGTTATTTCTAGATGTTGATGCTTTTTCAATACTTTCTTTGTGTTGCTGTAATCTTGTTCCTAAATTTTGGTGGGTTCGACCAATGTAATAAATTCCACAAATACATGGTATTTGATACACCCCTCTTAGACGAGTAACTGGGGATTTATCCTTAACAGAATTGAGAAGATTCATTATACTTAAACTACTTGTGAATACAACACGTAAATCGTTTTTTAAACAAACTTTTTTCAGTTTTAAAGTAATTTTCGGAATATAAGGTAGGTAAATCGTGCTTGTGGGATTATTTGAATCGTTTTCTGGTGTGGGATTTAAGGCTTTAGAAGAATGCATCTTTAATCTTTGAGCAATAACAGTATTTATGAGAGAAATTGGGTACCCATTGCCAAAAAGTATGTCTTTAATAAAATTTAATTCTTTTTTAATATACGGCTGTGAACAGATATTAAGTACTCTATCCACAAGAGATTTAACCTGTGGAGGATGGTTAGATTTGAAGTGAAGGCATCTATTATTATGCGTACGTTTTCTCTAAATCGTAAAATCAACTGTGTTCACACTGCGTATTATCAATACATCTAAAAAAGGTAATTTTCCATCTGTTTCGGTCTCTAGAGCAAATTACATCGTCCATGAAATTACATCATACTGAAATTACATCATCCATGAAAAGTCCCCAAAACACACGATTAAGAAAATACGAATCCAAGGTCCAATTTTCAAGATTCTCGACAAAAATATTTGCGAGTAGGCCTGACAAAGGTGCTCCCATAGGAAGGCCCCTCACCTGTTTGTAATATGAATCTCGAAATCGGAAGTGCATGGAATATTTGTTACATAATTTAACCAAATGCATGAGAACATCAATGTCTAGACCTATCGCTGACTCTTCGATAAGATGATAATTGTTTACCAGTTTATTTTGTAATAATTGTTCAGATTTTGAAACATCA
The DNA here is from genome assembly GCF_032884065.1 of Artemia franciscana. Taxonomy (NCBI): domain Eukaryota; kingdom Metazoa; phylum Arthropoda; class Branchiopoda; order Anostraca; family Artemiidae; genus Artemia; species Artemia franciscana. The sequence goes on along the minus strand of NC_088867.1, from coordinate 23,387,834 downwards.
ATACTAGTATACATGGAAACTATGTCAAAGCTGCTTAATATAGAATTTTTAGAAATGTCTACCTGTTTCAATTTTTTCTACAAGATCAACTGAATTTTTTATGTAAGATTTTTAGGAGTGAAGCAATGGTTTAAATGCAGTGCACAAACATTTTCCAATGTTTGAGGCAGGTGATTTTATACTAGCTGCAATGGGTCTTAGAGGAATGCCGTGTTTGTGCAATTTTGGTAATACATAAAACTTTGAGCAAAAAAAATCATGAGGGAAAAATTTATGGTACAACTGTGGAGTGATTCGGTCAGTGTCTTTCAGAGTTTTTAATTATTTTATAACTTTTTGAGCAAATTGATCAGTCTGGTCATGGGTTGATTAGACATAAGTGTTTGTATCATTTAAATATGACTGAATTCTACTATCATAATCTGTTTTATTCATAATTATTAAGGACGACGTTGCTTTTATCGGCTTTAGTGATTACTATTGAGAAATCATTACGGATTGTTCAAAACTATTGTGTCATAGGATTTTTCCATTACGTTATTGGGAAAATTAAGAAGCTTTAATGAAGTGTTGTAAAGAGTGTTAATCAAACAATGTCTAACTGTATCCGGATTTGAAACAAGAGTACTACATTTGTGGAGACAGGATTTTAAAGATGCTACCAAGTCTGCAACTGGAACCAGTTTCGGTACAAACGAAAATTTTGGCCCCTGTTCAAGGACTTTTTCTTCAACATAGCTAAGCTTTTTAGATGAAATATTTAGAATCAAAGGTCCAGGACTTAGCTTAGGATTGTAAACTGGGTCGACCATTTGAGACTCACATTTCAATCTTGTAAACTTATTAGTGAGTCTCTCTTTTGGCACACGGAAATAATGTTGGAATAAATTCCTTTCCTTCCTAACAATATGCAAAAAATCATCAGTTGACATACTCTGGGACAAAAAATTTTCGAGTGATTTCCGTTCTGAGGAAATTACATGTCTTCTGTGTTTTTTGTCTTTAATAATATGATTCAGCGTTTTTTGCTGTAATTTATGCGTGAACTGTGACTCTCGTAAAGTGTTTAAGTGAAATTTATGCCTTAAGGATTTAGGAATAATTTTATTCCTTCTGCAAGATTCCAGAAACGTTTGTTAATTAATAATGTTCGCGTGTTTTTCCCTAAACTAATAAAATGAAAAATATCTTTGGTCAAATGCTCCCCATAAGCGTGACGTAAATAAGGCCTACTCTAAAAAAGGTATTTTTCCATCTGTTTCGGTCTCTAGAGTAAGTTGCAGGTTTCTATCGTAAGCATTTAAATATTCTAGAAAACCTCTTAGTTCACTTTCGCCATAAGTTCACTGTCTTGGGGAAAAAAACCTCATTATTCTCTCTACTGAGGTTGTATTAAGGAAAGGGAGTGTGGTCTTCGTCATAATTTAAGTACCCTGTCCGGCCTTCCCTAATCCTCTGGGAGTATAGAGCTCTTGCTCTGAAGCTAGGTACAATAGTTTTCATCTTAGTTTATTTTCCATGCCATTGGCAGAGCCTCAATTCATTTAATTGACTTTCCAAAGCTTGTCGCAAAATAGGTAACCGTTAAATCAGCTAGAGTCGCCCCTGCAGTGGGTAACAGTTTGTAACTCTAATACCAGCATTACTGCTTTTTCTGATTGTTACTATCTGCTGCTTGATTGTTCACGAGTTACCTATTATATTTGTAAAAAAAATAATATCTTTTGTGCATATTCATAGCCTTGGAAGCTCGGCATCGAACCTGAATCATGTGATAGCGTCCAGACTATTAAAAACATAAATATCCAAGCGACAACCACTATTCATAATGAAAAAGTCGATGATGACTATTTGCCTTTGTTTTTCTTAATTAATTTTTCCTCTGTCATAAGTACGTAAATGTCGCTCTGTCTAATATGAAAAATAAAACTGGTGAAATATAAATGCCACTGTCCATTACTACCATACAACCATTACTGCCATTATTACACTGTCCATATTACGACCCTTTGTCCCCTCTTGCTCCCTCTTATATGAGAGTGCCGTTCTACGTTTTCAAAACAATTGTTTCAAGTCAAAGGGAAAGTCTGACTTAAATAGCTATTATCATCAAATTGTGATATGCCAAAAATCATCTGCCAGCATTGTAGTCCCTATTGAACGTATCTGTGCTTGTACTAGATAGCCTTTCTGGAATGTCCTTTCTTAAAATAAGAAAGTAAAAAACAAACCAAAACTTTTACCATGCTTATGGAATGCTCGCAATCACATGTCTTCTCGCGTTGTTTACTCATTATAGAACAAAAAAAAGGGGGAGTAGAATTCTCATTTTCGAAGGGCTTGGCTATGTGGTCTAGGTCCTCCTTATAATCTTGGAACTTCGATGCTTGTAATTAATAGTGCTAATGAACCCAAAAAAACTACATGAACAATAGAATATAAATATATTAATGGACAATTTCACATACCAAAGATTTCAAACCTAGGAGTGTTTAGGTTCTTTAGTCCGCTGTCCTTTGAAACCTTGGTGAATGGTAGATACCATTTTAGTCCCCTATGAATGTACAAAAATATAAAGTTACGTCTATACTCCTACAAACAGAAAACATAGGATTTTTAGACTAAAACTATAAGTGTTTTAACTACGTGAGTCAAAGTTTAACTGAGCTCATCTATCCAGCTATCGGAGTACAGGATTCACGACAGCATTCCTCAGCCCTAGTCGCGTCAGCAACTCGTTAGTGACAGCAATTCAGTCCTTTTTCCACATCCCTTGGTCAATTAAATGGTTCTATCCAATTCAATATTTCGGCAACGGATAAAAACCTGTTGTGTTGCTTTATAAAGACATTTAATCACATTAAAATAAATCAATATGACATGAAGACGGGCTTTATGAACGCAGATTATACACCAGACCTCGCCTGGATCAGTCAAGAGTTTGGCAATAGTGATGATTTCAAAATAGGTGCAATCATCATAAAGGTAAATAATATAATGCTTAAATGTTAATTATTAACATTTACGTAGGGAATTTACGGTAGGGACTGTAAAGTCTAATGCCGTATCCTTTACCTTTAAATGTTAATTATGAATGGTTAAATGCAAATAGAGAGGATAGTGGATAGAGGATAGTAATGGAATATGACGAGGTTCTTAGTAATGGCAAATTTATAATGTTTAGCAGCATTTTCAATACTATATTAAATGCTAATTCCAAAAATCTAATTCAAGTTTATCTAGCGCCTATAATTGTTTACATTAGTTTCCTGTAACCTTATGTTTTCTGAAACTTTGATAAGTTTTGTCCTATGTTTCAAATTTTCTCATCGACACTTTACCGAAGGATTTTCTAAAAATGAATATGTTTATTTAAGAAAGACCATTTTTTGTTCGATGGAACAAATAGTAGAACATTAGAAAATGCATCAGTTTTCTTTTCCTGACGCTATATAGTCGTAATACTAGATAAACACCTTCAATAAAGTTTCGCGAGTCCTGCAAATCCCTATGTACTATTTGATTCATTTTAAACTTAAATTTCGTGCCTGTCAGGAATTACTTACATGAAAAAAGAATGACTTACTTTGGATACCCGACGTGATGAGTGGAATCACCTCAAGAAGCTGTGCCAGTGCTGCATGAAAGCCTCTATAGTCCAGAGAGGGTAAGCAGTTCAACCGTTGCTGCTCTTTTTCTCGCTTTCGGAGGAAAACGAATGGTTGGCCAGGAACATCTTTTAAAACTCCTACAAAATATTTATCGTCAATTTTTATTCGGAACAAAAAAAAACGGAGAACAAAAACGGTTTTAATATGTGTTTTTACACTTCGGTCAAATCAGCATTTTCTCTACAACAGTAATTTTCTATTATTCTCCATCCATAGTCATCAGTGTGTATAAATGTGCCTTCAAAATCATTACATGTCTTCTCTTTTTATTTATCTGTGCTTGAATCATAACATTTGAGATCATTTGATCATTAGTAATTCCAAACTGAAATTCCTCAATACTTGCTTTGCAGCTAATGTATTTTAATCTTCGCCAGCCAACGACCATTTGAGCCTTCTATTTAGGGAGGAGTGTCATAATTGAAAAGTTTGTGTTTTAAGCCCATTATCCCAAATTTGCATTGGTTCATCAAGATTTGTTTCTAAGCTTCCCTGGGAGTTTAGAATGGTCCCCCAAATTCTCTTTGTCTGCGGACACGATTGTACGGGCTTAGCATAATGGTTCTAATAAAAGGTAACACTACTGTTACTAAAAAGAAAAAAAAATAATGATGAATGTGGGCAATACCTATTCTATGCGGATAAATAGGAACAAGCAGCATCGCAAGAGAGAAGTTGGGCTTCATTCAGATTTATAGACCAGCGAGCCAATTATCATAATTTCCTTGAGGAAGATCCATCGACAAACTAATACAATTAGATCCAATAGCAACTAATAAAAACACTACAAACATGAGATTCTTCAATCTCCACTTCGTTCCCAGAACGAAAATGTCTCTCATTTTGTACGGTGCAGTTGTTGTTATTATTTCTACATTAATTGCCTCTTGGATAATATTTGCAAGTTTTAGGATTTTAAAGATAGCTGGACTATCTGGAAGTCTGAAGAAGCATTTAAAACTAATTTTGCATTTAGAGATACCCTATTGCTGTATTTTTAATGTAATATACTTGTATGGACTAACGAAATTTGACTGTAAGCTATCAGCATTATTAAGTCAAATTTCGCTTGTATTTGTAACTCACTTTCACGCCACTTTTCTCATTCTTATGACTGCTACAAATTTTTACACAAAAAGAGGATATTTGCGACGATGTATTTCAGTGTTGAGCGTTCTCGTATTCAGTTTAGTACCATTTTATTATAATCTGAAACAATTGGCCCATCACAATGTTTACTGCCTCTGTTCCGGCAACTTTCAAGCCTGTGAACAAGTTCCGCTGTCGAAGAAATGGACGTTGGCAATATTGCCGATTATATTTGCGTACCTTTTTATGGCATTTTATCTAGTCATACTAGAGAGACGTTTGCATAAGAAACAGCTTCTTTCAGATCCATACAAGCCTAAATGTTATATTGGCATCCCTCTTGCAGTATGTTGCATTTACTCATTGGATTTGACATTCCGTAAATTTTTACTTTTGAAAATAATACCACTGCTTAATTTTGGCTGGCCTTCCATGATTTATGATACACTTACACCACTCTACAACTTCTTAGATAATTTATTTTTCCCGATAGTTTTTCTGATATACAATAGACACTTGCTTTTTAACAGAGCCCAAGTTATTCAACCTTATCCTATTGCGGAATGAAACATTCCATGTGATAATACAACTTCTTTGCATAAGCTAACAAGACTATACCAAGTGGAGACAGACCTAAAACAGTCGCAGAAACCTAAAATCTATAATGATTTACTGAAATTGTATGTTTTCCTTGAATATTAATGGAATTTTGATTAGTTGCCTCGTTATTTTATGAAAATAAATATATGTATGAGTTTCTCAAATACTCTATGAGGCCAGCGAAAAAAAAAGGAAAACGCTGGAATTAGCTATATATACATGCTAGTTAAAAAATGTATAACTTAAATAGCCTTTTATCAAACATAACTGAGTAATGATTTCTATGCCAGTTGGGTAACGACAAAACGAATGTCACTCATCATCTTAACGAGTACCCCAAAAAACACCTCAAGCAAAATTGCAGTTCCATTTACGCGCTATACGTCAGCTAGATGAAACAAATAGTGATATGCGTCAACTAGAGTTCCAAAAGGGATAGGTCCTTTTATTTGTCAATGAAGCAAATATATACAAAAGCTCTAGATATTTTGAGGACAGAGTCATCATCATAAGTAGAATAACTAAAGTATTAAAATTACAACAAAATATATTTATACTGAACGAAATAATAACTTCCGGTAACAGCATGTTTCCAGTCCATTGACTGAGAGGGTTTGTTAACTATATTGACTCCTTTAATATTGCTTTGAATTTTTGATAAAGGTACTACAATCTTCTTTTCTTCTAATAAGAAAATACCAACGTCGACTAGATCTCCAGTGCAAGGGCCCGGTGAAGTTTTTCTGAAATAATGGTCATGGTCTAAACTTTAGGAGCATCACAAATGACGATCTAACGTATGTCCTGAATCCTCAATTAACACACCGAAAATCCAAACTGCCAATCCTTTCCAACTTCCACACATCATTCTTAGGGATTCTAGAGATCCGAATGACAAGAATGTAGCCTTTTATCACAGATATTCGATCGTACACGGACATCCAACAACAATATTATAGCTGTTGACCAGGTTTTGTTGAATAAATTTAACCAGTTCATCCAGTAATTAGGCTGATAAAACGACAATTCGACACTCCCTTCCAAAGAGGTTGGACCATATACATACCATGAAAACTCATACCTATTAGTTTAGCTCTTCGATCCCGACACCTACTCTTAATTGTATTCAATTTTAGTTGCGATCCAGTAACCGTCTCTGCCATGTGTACTGACGACAAGAATATAAGGGTCCTGCCTTTCCAAACTCTACAAAAGTCGTATCAGATCCTGGTACTACTCATCAAGCTCTATTCGGCTCAACTGGGCAACTTCCTCTTACTTTCCACAAAGACTGCCTTACCAGAATTTAGGGTCCAACATCCCTTTACCTTCCCCCATGGAAATTGGATCACACATGGATCTTCAAACGCACAACAAAGACATTTACTCTTACTTTTCACAAGGTTTATTTGAAATCTGAAAACTATTATGGTAGATGGTCTAATGATAAGCATTTAAGGAAATTCCCCTCCTCCATCCCCCAAAGAAACCAGACGAGATAATAGTCCCATTAAAGACATAACTAGGACACTAGTTCTTACTTACGACAAGATTTGGTCATGATTCGATTGTTCCTTCAGGTAAATTAGTCTTTTTAAATGCTTTACAAAAAAGAAGTATTTTAAAGAGAGATAAAACCCAAACTAAAACCCAAAGCCAGCAGAAATGTCATACAATAATTCATATCCAAAACAAACATAAACAACAATGAATGAGATAATTAAGTCCAATTATTGAAATGAATAATCAATCACATTAATAGAGCTCCATTTGCGCTTTATCGAAAACAACATACATTTTAAACAGTTTCTTTTAGGTCCGTTGTTAAACTGAAAATTAAAAAACTACCAAGATTTCTAGAGACTAATATCATTGTATTTTAAACAATCAATCCATCTTTAAAGTCTTACTAGCGGCGTCAACTAGGGTAGAGTACAGGGTGTAATTGAAAGATGACCTCTTGTATTTTCAACATAAAAATAATAAAGATTTTTCCCCATAGATTTTGAAAAATTACATTTTAGCCTCGTCTCCCTAATTCCCGTGAAATGACACCACCACCGAGTCTAATACAAAATCATTTTTTTTTTTTTCTTTTGAACACATCTCTTCCAAACATATAGAATCAATTCACTGGTGAACCATTTGCTTGTGAATCGGGGTCCTTCTTACCTAGGGAATTTAAGATATAATTTTCAGGTCCATCAGGGAAAAGAATGTCGGCACATTTTTAGGGGTATTTTTTGTAAACTAATATCCTTAGCCCAGGAATTTAAGACTAAGTTTCAAGTCTCTCGGAAAAAAAAACTTTTGGTACTTTTTTTGTCCCTTCTTGGGAAGTGACAATTACTTTATTTTCAAACTTTTTATTGTACATCGGGTTCCTCTTGACCCAAGGACTTAAGATATACGGTTTAAGCTGATGAGAAAAAAATAGTCTTTTTCAGGCTGTGTTTTCGCCCAACCTTACCCGAAAACGATTTTTTATATATACATTTGACTCCTCTTAGCCTGGGTACATGTAGCTTTAAGTATAAAACTGATAAGGGACGGCACGGGTTTTAGCTCCTTTGCAGGCAACGTAAACACCCCCACTTCTTCAAATCAGCATGTGTGGTCACCTAAGTCCAGGCAAAGATCGTCGAAAAATTCAAGATAGTCGAAATAAACAAGTTTGTTGGCCTTTTTGGGGCCAAATTTCTGAGGAGACGCGTATTAGGTGGGAGTCTTTGTCTTTTGATTCTTTTATCACCCTCCTCAAGTTTTAAGCATTAATTCTCAATACCTTATGGCACTTCTCGCCCTTTTCAAAATTTTGCCTTTCTTTCTTTTGGTATGTGGTATGCGTACAGCCCTCCCTCAACTTCGTCCCCATTAGGCGTATTTTATCATCTTTCGATTATTTTATCCCCATTCTCAAATTTTAAGCATTCGTTATAAATAACTTATGGCACTTATCGCCCTTTTCAAAATTCTCGTCTTCTTTCTTTTGGTATGTGGCCGAATACTGGATTGGTCAAATATTTATAGTTAAAAAATCTTGTCGAGAAAATGCCCAAATTCCACAAAAAGCTAATTGAAAAATATATAATTTATCTCCAAGAACAAGCAATGCTTGGACATTGCCTATGATATGCTGACGACAAGAACTTACACACGTCCCCATAAAGGAAAGAATATATAAGGATAGCTCAGAGCTTAACTTAAAAACAATATTTTACTGATTTTATTATTTGATTGGGGTGTAAGAATCTGTTCTGGCTGAACACTGAATGACAAACTTCCGATCCCCTTTGCCCCACCATTGGGTTCGAACACCTCTAAAACCATCACCTGGTTCAATCATCTAAGAATAATAATACATTGAAGGCACATGGCCATGCACTATGGGCAATGCTTGGACATTGCCTATGATATCCTGACGACAAGAACTTAGTTACTGACGTCCCCATAAAGGAAAGAATACATAAGGATAGCTCAGAGCTCTAGTTTCGACCTAGAATCTAGAGTTCTAGATCTAGTTTCTAGGTTCGACCACCTCTAGAACTATTTCAGTCTACAATTTGGTCTAAGCCTTGTGCTGTATGCGCCATCAAATTGCTGAAAATTCGGTCAAACCGAAAATTATACTGATTTAATTTCGGAATTTGAGATTTCTTTCTTCACTTTTCCAGAATTAATACTGCTACTACTAACAACTCACTGCAGCACTAAGACGTCTGAGGTCAATACAGCTAAGCACGCTTCTCCGCCATCCCAAATCCTAGAATTAATTCCTAGAAATATAGATGGGATAGAGAATTCTGAATCTCAGATTTAAGAGATAATTTTTTAAACAAAACCAGCAGTAAATAATCCCAAAGAACTTTTTGACCTATGACAGTTTGCTTTTGGCATTGTATATGCTGTTATTAGGTTAGAAAAAACAAATTCCCTTTTTCTGCAAAATTACTAGAAATTCTGCAAACCTCCGAGGAACTCTTCTTTTTCGCTTTATAATCAAAATACCAAAAAAAGATTTGTTTTTCATATCTTACCCATGCCAAGCTACAGACCGTAGATCAAGATAAAAAAAAACGGATAACAGCTGTGCAAAGAGTACTGTTGCACCGCAACATAATGAAGATTGCATTAAAAATGACCCACTATAAGAGATAAATTTCAACTAGTATCATCATAATTATTACAGTCATCTAAACATATTTGTATGAAGTATCACACTTGATATCCTACTTGAAATGGATAACAAAATAAAATTAATTTGCCCGTGCATCATCCAGTATTGCACCAACCTTTAGCTGGCTTTGGTGACTAAAGGGCTGCATGAGCAAGACTTTGCTTTTTTTCAAAGAAATTCAAAATAAGTACAAGCTAATGCAATATTACTTTTCTCAAAAGCATAAAACATATCATTTGTATATTGTTTATCTGAGAGTAGGAGCAGTTTGGTTCCAGAAACGATTTTTTTTTAGCCTCAAATGCATATCAGAAATCAGTAATATACACAGTTGTCCACACCATGGTTGCAGTTGCTCTGGGCATCATGGCTTGGGAGTGGAGGCGCTGCACCTGAAGAATTGCCAACTTCAGTCCAACTTCTCACCTTGATTCGGCTTTATCAGCTTGTATTTGAATCGGGAGAGGGGTGCTGTAATTCATTTTTCCCCAGGCACCACTAACCCAAGGACAGCTCAGCCATATTACGGCTCCATTTTTTTTTTTTAGAAAAAAGTTGACTGCATCAATTAATATGCCAAGAAATGTTGCATAAGAGCTTGTCAATTACCTAGAGTTTACACAGAATTTGACATAAATAACTTTAGTATGACACAATTTTATTCTGACAAAACCATTATTTTGTTTCCTGTAGATTTTTCCCTTTGTACAATAAACCTACAAATAGAATACACCATTGAAACTCTTGAAAACCCTTTTCCATAGTTAATGGGCGTGTATGACCCCCCCCCCTCTCCTATTCAAAGGCTTAAGATCTCATTCTGCTTCTTACACTTCCTATGATATTCACACAAATGTTTAATTAATGTTAATTCCTAATTTTTTTCTTGATTGGGGAAATCAGGTAATGCATAACTTTAGATAACAACAGAAAACATATATTTTGGTTTAAATAACTTACCAAGGAGAGAAGCTGACAGCGATTTCAATGTATTGGCAATATCATTTCCAGATGGAAGTGGTTGTGTCTGATGAATCAATCTTATATAATAATCCTGTAGATTTTGTACTTTTGCACTAACTAAAAATAAAACGATTAAATGAACTATAAACTTTAGCATTAGAGAACTAACTAGAAATGTTCTCAGTTTTAGAACTCGTGCAAATTAAAAATTGTCGTTTGTCACAGAGATAAATCTATTTTTACGTGCAACATAACAAGAAGTCAAATATCAAAATTATTATGGTAAAATTCTAGTTTAGTGACTTTTGGCTATCTCGGAAAGGGGTTAGGCTAGGGAAATGAAACTTTCGGGGATGGGTTTACAGGCTAAAGTATATCCCGGGAAGGTATTTTAAAGTACATACCTCCACTCCTTCTCCCTCTAGAGGGCCCTGAAATTTGCCTACATGACAGGTCTATACCTATTGAAATTTTGACAAAACAAATTTTACCTGAATTTTCAGTTACTAGTTGCTTTTTCTCTGCCTTTAGTTCTGAAAATATAAATCGTGTTATTTGAGCAGAATTTTGAGCCATATCAATGTTTTTTTTTTCAAAATTTAGGAAATGTATTTGCATATCTATAAAACTTTATAAAATGGAATTGAGCAAAGTTGTGAAGCTGAAAACAATTTTGTTTCAATTCAATTAAGCAGAAGATCTATTTTGCAAGATTTAACTTTTGTAACACACACATTTTTAAAGGTCATCAAAGGTCAGGGTCATTTAGACGGAGAAGGAGTGGAGGTAGTTGCTTCAAAATACCTTCCCGGAACATACTTTAGTCTGTAGATTCATTCCTGAAAGATTCATTTTCCTAACCTAAACCCTTACTGAGATAGCAAGAAGTCAATTAACTAGAATTTTACCATGATTATTAAAAGATTCTTCTTGTACAAAATGGAGCATTCCAAGCTATGGTCCTACACTGTAATTTTCAAATTGTGATTAAGAGCCTGGCTGATGAATTTCCTGACAGATAAAAACTTGGCAATGACCTAGCGGTTGTTGAAACTTGCTGTAGAAATTTAATGAGCAGCCCTGTCAGCATCCTCAATGATATTGGATATGATGCCTTGGACTTAGATTTGAAAGTAAACAATTACAAATCCATGTTAATGTCAACCTTTTCCTTAAATTGGAAGCCCCATTTTCTTCATTGTATTCCTCCTGAAACTTCTGTGTCCCTCTTTAAATTACTTTTTGTCATATTTTCTTTTAACTTAAAAAGGGGCATCCATGTTAAAAAACGTTATCCATAAAGCTAATGCAGTTATCTCCTTCATCAAGCTCCTAAATAAACCTGGCATTTTCCCTCCCATCACTTAGGGGTCAGTACTTCCTTTGTCTGCATTCACATTGAATGTGCTTTCCCAGTTTGTTACCCTAGCTTCTCCCAGGAAGAGTCCACTAAAATTAAATCCATTTGAAAAGAGTCCTGAAAATAATTGTTAAAGAGAGTAAAGTTCCGTAGTCTCATCTTCTAAAAATAAGCTATGTTAGAAACACTTGATTGAAAGAGTTATATTGTGCCTCTGTTGCCCAAAACACTTTTTCCAAAAGACACTCCCCACCTAGATTCCATCTGTCTCATGCTGCTATTGTCCCAGTTTGCTCTCCAGACATGAAAAAACTTCACGTCTGGAGGTTTGAGATGCCTCCATCGAATTTGAAATGATTTACTGAACCTTCTTTTTAAGGAGTCAATAAAAAAAAGTTTTAGGGATAACAGCTAAGGAGGGCATTCGAAATTAAAGTGCTTTGTTGAATGAAGCTATTGTCCAAGAACTCTCTTCTTGATGTTTCAACCTTTACATATTTGGGCTGGGCTATGTGCCTTAAAGTCTACTTGTCAATTGGACAATGAAAGCACAATACAAGAGAACTCTAGAGAACTCAAGAAAACTCTAGATGGCTTGTTGAGAACAACCATCAACGCTACATCAGATCTTTCATTAATAGACTGGAAATAGTCATGGAGAATGACTAGTCCAACCCTATTCTGGATCAGTTGGAGGTGCACCATTTTTTCAGGACACTAAAATGCAGTTGACATCCATACTTGACAATGGGTCGGATGCAAAATCTGTACAGTGGGGTGACAAAACTGGGCAGTAGAAGGTTTAAGCAACAAACAGTGATCCCCAGCCCCCTTGCATAGATTGTTCTGACCTGATTAAGGAGACAAAGCTTGTCAAATTTTTATTTGGCTATAGCATCATTCAGGAAGATGAAAGTGGTGTGCATGCATGATCAGCAGTTCCTTTGTTTTTCATGCATTGAAACTGACCATTCGTGCATCAATAACCTCACTTCCCACTTTAATTATGGCAATGCTATTCTTGTACATAGCACCAATCAAATTAATATATTTATCTGCTAAATCAAACACAGATAGGCTTCATTAAAGTTCTTCTATGGGCTGAATCAAATCCTAGTTCATAATCAACAAAACTGAAGGCAAAAGGGGTCTGATAACTCAAACACTTTTTAAAACATTAATCGAATGGTGAAAATCTGTTGAAGTTTTCTCTCCCCTTCCCAAAACCACACCTGTTCTTCTCTTAAAACTTCATCTACAGGATCTCCAAGTCTTAACAGCATCATCATACTCAGTAATTGTTTCTAAAGAAACCAAGCTATTGCCTCAATAATCACCACACTGACTCCTATCAGCTTTGTTATAGAGGGATTTGATTGAATTTTTACTAAAACCACTAAGTACTTTCCCTTTTCAAGAATCATCTTCTCAGTTTTCAATAGTTTAGCTCTAACCTTGCAACCACCGTGTTCAAAAACTCATTTACCACACTATCACCACCTGGTACCTTATTAAGGTTTAGCATGTTCTTAAAATGTTGCACTCGTCTCTCTTTAGACCTTTCCTTGTCACTAATTGTGGCCCTATTCCTATCTTTCTATTCCTATTGTTACAAACTTGTAGAATCAACTCTTTGAAGATACGGTGACTCCTGATTTAATAGAGAAATTCTTCGCTATTATATATCGATATTATATATTAACAATATTATATATATCGAAGAAAATTCATTCAAGCAAAATCTTGACAAAGAATGGGTACAGCAAGAGTTCCTGTACAACTGGGAAACTGTTGAGTCCTCAGCACAAATATAGCAAGCAAATGTGTCAAACAACCTACAGAAGTCATATTGGAGCATTACACGGATTGTCATCTTTGAGATTCACTCTAAACAATGACTTAAGGTAATTTTAAGGTAAAATTCAGATAGCCATTCCCTCATTCTCTCTCAGTTTTAAGTAAAAAAAAATATTTTCCTAGTAAGACATCTGGCTGTATCTGGTGGGTCTTCAGTAATTTTAACGCTTAACCTCCACTTCAAATTTCCTTAATTCATATTTCAATGCTTTCTCTACTTTCATTACATTCCTCTCATTTCATGTGATTTATCACTCAAATGCTTCTTGCACAAGTCCCTCCATCTCTCTACCAGACTTTAAGCATTTTTACTAATATCCCTAGCCACGTTTCAAAATTCCCTCCTACGATACTATCTAAAACTTCATGGACTATTTTCCTAAAATTATTGCATCAATATAGTGTCAGATTTCAGACTCTCAGTTTAATATCAAACTATTTCTGCAGAGTTTCTCTTAATATCTTATCCTGGAATCTACCAACGTCATAACTTCCTGCAATGCAGTTACCCATCCTAGATTTTAGCTTTAGATTAATCCTAAACATAATTAGATGGCGATATTTACTTTTAACATCAATAACAGCACTTCTATATGCCCTAATATATTGTATTGATCCTGCCAGTTTTTGATTTACAATAACCTTAATTACCTTGTTTGAATTCACACTTTGCAGTTAAATAAGGTCCAATATTCAATCTGTTTGGCTCCATTGTCAAGATGGCGGTTAAAACACTTAACACAAAATATAAAAAAGAGGGTTGTGACTACGCCTATGGCCCAGTGGCATGCCTTCCAACTAGACAAGTGTTAGGATAGATGCAGTTTAAGCCGTAACAGTGACCACAGATATGTAAGATCTAGGAGTTCATTCTTTTGTGATTTAGAGTAGAAAACATTACAGCATCAATTTCTGATAGACTACGCAAGTTGGTTGGATACGAAAAGCAGCATCAGAATCCTACTGTAACTCCTTTATGAATGTATACATACATATTAATTACTATTTATGAGACACAGATGATAGGCAATTCCTGTCATATCTTGAGAGGTTTGGCTTCCTGTTCAATGTCAAGTCTCCCTTTGACAACGTTTCGCTTATATGCCTTTGCAAGTTTTTGGTATGTTATTTTAGTAGTTTTAATAACATGACAGGTTGTACCCAGGGGGAGAAGGATTACAGAGTTAGACCCAAGTTTAAACCAAACCTACCCCTCCCCGTTCTCGAAAAAGATAGAAAATGCCAGTTAAACTTCACATCAACAACACTCCAACAAAACCCTTATTAAAATTCGGTCATCAAAAGCTAGTTAGATTTAGAGTAGACAACATTGCATTATCAATTTCTGATAGACTATGCAAGTTGGTTGGATATGACAAGCAGCATCAGAATCCTACCGTAACTCCTTTATGAATGTATACATGCATATTAATCACTATTTATGAGGCACAGATGATAGGCAATTCCAGTCATATCTTGAATGGTTTGGCTTCCCATTGATTGTCAAGTCTCCTTTTGACAACTTTGGCTGATGTTGAAGACATAATCTCCTCACCTAAACAGTTCCAATCACTGATTGGCTAAAAAAAAGCCTTGTCTGATTTTGTAGTTAGCTCTGGGCTTATAAAGCTTCTTAGTGGCTCTGTGTTGGTCTTTCTTTAGGTAACTGAGTAAGGAGCAATAAACACAATCAATAAGGTTGGTCATCTTATAATCATGTTACCTAGGCATATTACCAAATTTACCTAGGCTAGTATACCACATCCCCCCGTTTCTACCAACCTGAGCATTAGAAAACTTTCACAAAAATGAAATATTTCTAATTGATGCCCTTTCTATTTGTTCTTGTAGTAGTAACAGTGGCACATACCCCCACCCCCAAGATTTTTCTGGCACATGTATTCCTTTTTTACTCTTCTTTTTAGAATAAATTTGTCAAATTGGTCAATTATTGGTACCTTTGTGACATTACCTCACCCCCCAAGATTTGACTCATTGAAGCCCTTATCACATTGACCCTCCCCTTTATCCACTTCTGGTAAGTAAAATCCACCTGAGTCACTATTAAACAAGTATGACTGATACATTGTATTTTCTAGTTATAAAATGAGGAGCATTCTATATTGTAAATACCTTCCCAAAATAAGCACAATTTAGCAGATTTCTCATTCGTTACAAGCCCTACCCCTTACTAAGATCCAAGCCCTGTAAAATTTTAAGCTGCAATTTTCATATTTTTAAAATTATTATGGCCTCACAAAAAAGCAGTAGTCCAAAATCAGTGCATGAATGGGGGACTAATGCATCTTCTCACCTCTACAAAAGCACTTAAGCCAGCTTAACACTGGGTAGCAAAAAGTCTCCATGACCTCCAGCATTATTTCAGTTTTTTTGCAGCCCTATACCTATGCTGGTCACAACATAGTTTTTCTCACTTGGTAATGCTCTTCAGTCAAAAAGAGTTCAAATCCTGCACAAGCAATCTGTAGTCTATAGCCTCCAAGTCATTATTTATTTATTTATTTATTATTACAAATAGTGTAAGCATCAATACTTGTCGCAAAAACACAGAATCATAATACTAATTTAAAGTAAATTGGCAACAACAAACTAAACAGCAAAAACTTCTAAATAACACGACACAACAAAAGCGTCTAAAAAAACAGGCGTATTTACTAATGCATTCTTAAAAATTTGAACACTCTCTGCCTTGACAACCTCCAAAGGCAAACCATTCCATGGTCCAGCAACTCTACTAACAAAAGATAATTGACCAATTTTTTTCAGTGGTTTTGGGGGATATAATTTATAATCATGCTGACGAGTAGAGTGATAATGGCTAAATTTAAAAAATTAATTTGGATCAACATCATCCACTCCTTTAATTATACGAAACACAATTACAAGGTCATTGCGACGTCTACAAAACTTCAACGATGGGAGTTGAAGCCTAGAAAGTCTCTGTGGATAGGAAAGGTGCTGAAGGTATGGGACCAATCTAGTGGCCCTTCTCTGAACCTTTTCTATCCTGTACTCATCCATTAGACTTAATGGAAACCAGACAGAAGTATTATACTCAAGAAGAGGGTGGACCATTATATATTCATGCCAGAAAATATCACACTACTAGGGTGAGGCAGCCCATAATACATGACTTAGCTAGGAAAAGATTTTTCAGCCCAAAAACGCCTATCAAAACAAATTAAAACCAAAAAAAGTATACATCATCAAAATCCAGTTTAAATGATATATTGTTTACTCAGCTATAGCATTCTTTGGGATGTGCAACTCCTCAAGATCACCTTGTAGTACTGTCTTCCATTTTGGCTCTGATTAGACAAACTTGTGAATGGCTCACCCTGATTCCACTATAAAGCCATGCAAGGAAGATTTCCCTTATGGGGATAGAGACTAAGGAAGGGCTTATGATTGGATAGAGATTCCAAATTATCTTTAAGCATTGGAATAGCTCCAATCTTTTATACCCAACCTATCTTCATTTAGCTGTTCTAGCCAAGTGGATGGTACATTATATTTGGAATCATTAGTCTGAAGGGTAGGGGTTAAATTCTTTGTTTGGGACAGGGGTCAGTGCAGTGACTATGTAAGCTCAACTAGGGTTGAACCAGCTCTAAATAGGTACCTGGAGAAGGAAAGCAGGAAGGGTGTACAAAAGTATAGGATGGCTGACACCCATCCCCCAATTACACTTCCTTGTTCAAGGACCTAGAATTAGAGATCTGCACTGCCAGCTCAGAACTCAAGGGTCTACTGCTGTATCCTTTACCTTTTTTATCATCACCAGGTGTCTTTTCAAAGTAGCAATTAATAATGGAAATAGCAAATATGCAACAAGTTTCAAATTTCTACACTACCACTACTCAATAGTTGGATGATTTTGGGCTTTTAGATAAATTGTTTTAGTTGTAAATGATTAGAACTTCATTATTATTTTTATTTTGACAAAATAGGTCTATTATCTCACTACCATCAATATCCACTTGAACATAACACAGCTAGGCAATTTCTTCAATTGGCTTAATTGCCAATCTTTGCCCTAGGGTAATTCTCCAAAGTGAATTGTAAATAAAAATAATTATAATACCTGTCACTGAAACATGTTCAACTTACCTTAAATTAAAGCTAGGAGCAATCTATGGATTTCTCCTTGTAGAGCTGCATAATGATGACTTGAGTTGCATACAAAGTACATTAGTGATCAGGTGCTGTTCCATGTTCAATAGCATCCCAATTGAATTCATACTCTCTGGAGGACCACATGGCATCTAGCCTTCATTTGAAACAAGATGGATTCAGCAGTTATGGTTTCATTCAATTTGCTTCAAAGCTGGAGTCAACACGGACTGGGAGAGGGCAGAGTGGAGACTGGACTTGGAAGCTAAGCCAACATAATTACATCACTCACCACCAGTGAGAACTACAGGAGGATCTACCACCTTATCTCGCTGGCAAATGTGATTTTAGGTAAATTTAAGGTAATTGTTAACAATGCATGATGAAAAGAATTGAGTTTGGACTATAGACAGTGTAGACTGCTTAATAAGTTTCAGGTGATAACCTCTAGTTCTTGAGTTGGTACCAACCCTAGGGAATAATGCTGGGAGAGTATTAGCCCTCAATAACCTATAGGCTAAAATGCCATTTCATCTTTTCCTTCTGTACATAAGAGCAGAGAGATTCAACTTTGATAGTAGGCTATTACACGGTAGGAAAACTCCTGCATGACAGATATCACTTTAATGGCATGTCTCTACACATCATACACATCTTCAGGAACTTTTAAGTCTTTTTTAAAATATGGGGAGGCAAGAGACATCTCAACTTCAGGCTTAGGAAATACAAGTCCTTATATAGAAGACTGATGACTTTAGGTAAACTTGAATTGGAATCTTTGAGAAATAGTAGGCTAACTCTTTAGATGATCAATGAAATTTATCATGCTAATTTTGACTTCACTTTATTCAGAGCAATTATTGCTATTATTCAGCAGATTTGGTAGTTTCAGTGACAGATATGTAAAAAAAAAATGTTCTTATAGCCCATTATAAGAATAATAGGCTATTTTTCTTATAGCCCAGTCCCTGTCTGGAGTCAACAGGGACTGGGAGAAGGCTGAGTGGAGGCTGGACTGGGAAGCTAATCCAACATAATTACATCACTCACCACCAGCAAGAACTACAGGAGGCAAATGCTGGCAAATATCTTGCTGGCAAATGCAATTTAAGGTAATTATAGCTACTGATAAATCTTTTAAAGAATGTATTTAATTTATTATAATAAATAAATTTCCTAATATCTAGGGCAATAATGCAAAAAGGTAGAGATGGCTAGAGCATGTTCTGCAGATGGATGATGACAGATTTCCCAAAGACTGTCCTAATTTTTTTAGCCATCTATGGCTAAAAAAAAATTCAATAGGTATAGACCTGTCATGAAGGCAGATTTTAGGGCCCTCTAGAGGAAGAAGGAATGGAGGTGGGTACTTTAAATACCTTCCCAGGACATACTTTAGCCTGTAGACCCATCCCTGAAAGTTTCATTTTCCTAACCTAAACTGGCTTACAAGAAAGCCCAAAAAATCTGCAATCTCTAAATCTGCATCTCAAGGGTAGAGTTACTTGTATTAAAGAAAAGGAAACTTACAGGCAGCAGCTCTAGTACCCATGAAGAAAGCTAAATTTTTGGTTAAAAAGATCAATATAAAAATTCACTAATTTTTTCTATTTCAATTAAGAGATTCAGAAAATAAATAGATGACGGAAAGGATGCCTATGGGTCAATGTCTCTTGGTTTATTTGAAAATTTGACTACTGCTTATTCGTGCCTAGGGTTCCACTGAAGGTAAAATATTATCATTGAATTTGGAATTAAAAACTAAAAAATTTCACATGCTGACTAATGGTCTACGTTGCACAATTGCTGATCCTGTGACTCGATGCCTTCAGCCGGGAGTTTAGTGCGTGCTTGGGGGCGAATCATTCGACACTTACATTCAGAGCTGGGACAACAATGGCTGAGTTTACAAAATCGAACCACAGACCCATATTCCAAACCAAGTATTCGTCGATACCAGGACTTGAACCCCGAACCCCTGACCTCAGAATTTCAATCCTGAAGCACTAGCAACTCGACATAAAATGTTAGAGCTATTCCACTGCTGCGGGATACTTTGAAGTCTCCATTCCATCATATGTTCCTTCCTCTGTCCCTATCCTCTTAGGGAGAATCGTCCTTGCAAGGCCTCATAGTTGCGTCAAGGTGGACCTTTCACGAGTTTGCCTATCCGAAACTACAACCGCAAACAGCGCTAAAATGTGACCTTGAAGAGTGAAATCCCTTTAGGAAATTATAGCTGGGTAATCAACACAACATTTGCACTGGATTTAAATTTATATATAATTATTCTAGGTTTTTTTGAATTTGGTTGGCTTTTTGGGCTGAAAAATCTCTTCCCTCCTAAATTATGTATTATGGGCTTCCTCCCCAGAGTGATAAGACATGTGCAGTCATGAATATATAATGAGTCGGAGGTAACAGAACACAAATTACTTCTGCAGGTTTTAAACTCTTGTTGATCAAAGAGCATCATCAAGTGTGGAAATCTAGGTTGTGACCAATATGGGTCCAGGACTGCAAAAAATAATTCTAGAGGATCCAGGGACCTCTTCGAATAAAACTTTCTTCATAAGGTAACAGTGTATCCCCAAAAATCACACGCAATGCATGCTTTTGTATTCCCTCAAGTTTATTAGTCTGATCTTTTGTAAGACCAGTGTGCCAGATAGGACAGGCATATTTTGGAATTGGTCTCATGTGAGTTTTTTAGTAAGTAAATATTGCATCTTTGCTTAGATTAAACCGAGGTAATTTTGCCAAAGACCTTAGTAGAGAGATAATTCGGGAAATTAAATGATTTATATGGTTGTCTCATGTCAATCTATCGTTAAAAATGACAACCAGAATTCTCAGTTTCTGAGCTACTGGTATACCCTCTTCATGTAAATCTGGTACCCTAGGCTTTAAAAATGAAATCCTAATTATTTCTGATTTCATTCTATTTATGGTGAATTTTTTGCTAAGAAATCTCACTCTAGTCTCGTTACCATTTCCTGTAGGTCTAGGATTTCGTTCTGCTTCTGTAGTACTATCATTATTAAATTGTCTACGAACTTTGTGCCACGTAGCTATCATGTTGCAAAGTAACAAGAATAAGGTAGGGCCTAGCTTAGTTCCTTGAGATATACCACATGTTAGGGTCGTTGTATTTGACAGCTGGTTTTTGTATTTTGTCTTTTGTTTTCGTTCAGATAGAAAACTTTCCACTACCTTGATTAAAAAAGGGTGAAAATTTTCCATGCATTTCAGTATTTCCTCATGGCTAAAGGTAATAAGAACCTTCCTGACATCTGCTTGTAGAAGTTCAATAAATGCCTCGTTAGTTTCAAAGTTATCTCCCATTGTTTCAAAAATCTTTACAAGGTAGTGGCTTGTACTACACCCCTGTTGGAAGCCGTATTGTCGGGGGTCTATTATTTCGCTGATTCCTTATAATAGCCATTTGTTTAAGAAAGTTTCATGAGCTTTTGATGATAATGGAGTTAGAGAACTTGATCGCCGATTGCCCAGTTCCTTGGGGCTCATGACTTTCGGGACGGGGATGGCGACCGCCTCCTTCAGTGGCTCTGGAAACCTTCCTTTGATCAGGGAATGGTTAATAATACAATCAATGGGTTCTGATAAGTTAATGGCATTTTCTTTGAACAGACTTAGTGACGGAACCACTGGGTGGGTTAATTTACGTGTAGAAATTTTTTCTAGGACTTTGAAGACATAAAGGTAGTAATACAGGAATTTCAGCAACATCAAGGCAAAGAATTCTTTTTAAGCTCTCGGGTTAGATCTACAAATTTCTGAGAAGCACTCATTTAGATTATTTACAGTGACGTGTATTCCCTCTTCTGTTCTTATGCGGAAAGTCGTGGAGCGTTGAGGGTTTGTTAATTCTCGAATTGTCTTATGAAATGTATGAGAGTCTGAGTTGATTATTATGGATAATTCTTCACTATAGGCCCTTTCTGCTTTCTTGTATTCGTTCACAACGATATTCCTCAATTTATTCCAGTGCTCCTGGATTCCTGACTTGTGCTATCTTTTGCGCTTTCTGATAAGTTTCTTGTTCTCGGGTGTGACCCACGGTTGGTCAGCAGAAGATTGTTTTGCAAGCTTCTCTAGAAAAAAAAAGTGGTAAGCATTGGTTATTTCAGAGTTGAAAAGTTCTGTCATCTGATTGATATCAGATAGTCTATACAGATGAGCCCGGTTTTTGCCTATGGACCATCTAGAAAACCTTCTTTTTCCTTCTGCTGTGAGAGGCCGACACATAAAAGTCTCTTTATTAGCTGTTGGCTTTGTGTCCTTAGGTTTCCACTGTATCGAAAAATGGGAACTTTTGAGAAAGATGGGTACAGATGGCAATCAAATCTGTAAAAATCAGATCGATAGTGAATTTCTCCGTAGTAGGTACTCTTACCAGCTGTTTGAGATCAAGATACTGACTGATCCAGCACCTGTCAAGATCGTTGAAATCGCCTAGTAGCGCTATGCCGCTATTCGTATTGGTTTGTCGGATTTGGTCGATGGATGTATGAAAGTGATGTATTTGGGCTTTACGGTAGCCAGCATGTGGTGGAAAGTACAGGATTCCAAAAATAAGGAATGAAAAAGCTCGTGGCATTTTTTGGCGCTTAACTTTTAACCAGAGAAGCTCGTAGGTATGCATGTATTCATTTGATTTTAAAGATATTGTGTTCAACGTCTGCTTTTATGTAGACACCAACTCCACACCCGTGTGTAGTAATATTGCCTTTTTATTAGTATGGATTCTTCTATAAAGATCTATGATGCTCTGTGAAGACCACGTCTCTGTGATGCAGTATACTTCGATCTCTTGGCTTTTAAGCCGAACACTAAGTTCAGTGATTTATTGAAGAGTGATTGAGCATTAACAAGCATTATAGTTGGAAGGTCGAAGCTTAGGGTTTTTGAACTGCTAGGATATGAGGTAGATATTTTGTGACTTTTAATTTGAGGAGTTGATGGCATTAAAATGCACCCTTTAAGATGTATCTCTCCGTCCGTAACTACAAAAAAATCAGAGAGCCTCATTGTATAAGTTTATGTACCAATTAAGTTTTTTAATTTGTCTATTGCTCAGATAGTATTTTTTACTGGGAAACATAGAGACTTTTTTCATGTGTTAGTTTTTAGCAGGGGAGGATTGTCATGAGAATTTTCAGCGGGAATAACCTTTTGGTAATAATTTCCTTTTAACGAGAAGGCATTTTCCACGGGGGGTATTTTCTAGGGGGTTTTCCGTGGAGGGGTGAACACCTAGAACCATAATATCATTCTGAGGAAAACTTTATTAACGATTTGGACCCTCTCTATATCCAACCTGGCAATAGATAGAATAATGAAAAGATAAAACATAAAAACTTAAATTTTTACATGACAACCTAGGATAGAATGAAATAATTCAATAAAATAATTAAGGAACGTGAGAATAAAGGCCGTAGGCTAATCTAACCCTAAAGATTATCTTATGCAAGCAACAGAAAGTGATGCGTGTGTTAGGGGGGGGGGTAAATTTGTGCTTCGATAAAACTCTAGTTTTGGAATTCTACAAATATCGGAAAAACAACCAGCCAGTTTGGAAGATATCTTGAGCAATCTATGAAGTACTAATTTTACCTGTCATCTTCAAGTTCGCTCTTCCACTTTGTAAAAAGTTTTCCTTCAGTCGATTTTTCATTTCACAAGTGCACAATTTATTAACTTTAGTCAAATAAACTGGACATGACATTGATAACTTTTGCTCTAAAGTATATCGACATCGGTTCTAGGCGTTTATCCCTCCCCACCCGTAGAAGAAAAACAGAAAATATCCCTACACAAGGAAAATACCCCACCCTCACCCCCATATATAATACCATCCCACAAGGAAAAACATCCTCGCTGAAAGGAAATTTTCCCAAGAAATTACTTCCCACTGAAAGTTCTCCCATACAATCTCCCGTTCCCCCTCCCCACAGAAAACTCCCTCACGAAAAGTACCCCTATGTTTCCCAATAATGAATACTATCTGAAACCTATGGACACATGACAAAACTTAAAAAGACTCTTAAACTTCTTCAATGGAGTTCTCTGATTGTTTTGTAGTTTGGTAGGGAGAAAGATATTTCAAAGGCTGCATTTTAATGCCAAAACATTCCAGCATTCATTGAGCCGACAGATATAGAGAGAATTAGTTCTAAGCGAGAGATGAAAAGACGGGTGGAGGTAGAAACTGATGTATAGCCCCCAGGGCCGTAACTAGGATTTTTGTTGGGGGAGGGGGTACAAAAGAAATTGCAAAAAAAGGATCAAAAGATTGCAAGATTGATATATAAACACTTACGATTTACGGAAATATTTATGGTCTCCGCTGTTATTATGAAAGTAAAGGGCAACATCAAACCCCACAAGGAGCAGAATTCATTCCGTATAGAACTGCTTTTTCCCATCCATGCCTTTACTTCAATGCCGCAAAAACTTCAGAAGGTGCTCATTAGATGATAAATTGAGACTTCGTCCTTTTTTTATAAGTCAAAAGTGATTGGAGACCAACAAGCCATCGGGGGGGGAGGGTCGCATTTTCCGAGGGATGATTTTACGGGGGGGATTTTTCAGGAGTGGGGTATCTAATTTTCTGAGGGGCAATTTCCAGGCGGTATTTTGCAAGAGATATTCTTTTTTTGAGGAGAGGGGGGTAAACACTGGTCAACGTGTCATCAATCGCTCTAGAGTATCTTTACACTTTCCACCTAGGTTAAGCAAGTCACGCACCTAAATACCGAAGGGTGTCTTAAAAAGAACACCAGATTAGAAAAGCCGGTTATTTTTATTTGTTGCGGTTCGCCAGATTCCTTTTGCACATTATTGAAATTATGTTTCGATCCTTTTTTTTCCAGGTTAATGTATGGGGTTTAAATTCATAAATGCATGGCAAATTCGATTTACAGTAGATTCAAATCTGCCGTTCTTTTTGATCCAAACACTTAGAAGAAGTAAAGCCAGGTTGTGTTTCACATGGATTAGAACCCTCGTTTTTTTTGTTTTTTTATTATTAGAAGACGAATATTATATCTGAGATCATGATATTGTAAGCCAAAGCAACAATGTTCGACAAATATGATGGCGAAACGTCAGTGCTTCAGAACCGACTGGGAACATTCAAGATTTATTCTGGAAGAATCATCTCACGATAGTATAGTAAACTAATAGACTTACTATACTAAGGTAAGGTCATATCCAAGAGGAGATGGAGGGGGGATGGTACCATATTTGAACATTACCTCCTCCCTCCCTAAAAAAAAATCAGACTCTTAAAAACGAACCAAAAATGCATGTAAATACATTTTTATACGTTTTAAAATTTTGTATCCCTCAGAAAAAAGCAACCCCCCTTCCTAAACCAAAATTCTGGAGACGCCCTTGGACTGAAGTAAGATATCGTAACAGCGTAATGTAGTCGAGCAGGTAGTTTTTATGGATGAAGGATGACAGATTGTCAGAGATCGTCCTTTCATCTAGGGTCAAACGAAAAGCAGGTCATCCACGAGTGAGGAGAGAAGAGTTCGTAAAAAAGGAATTGAAGAAAATTGGAAACTCTCGGGAGGGTATAAAGTGGGATGCTTTGAATATATTGGGATGGAGAAGGAGCATGTGCAGCTGTACTGGCCTAACACTTGGTGCTGCATTAAGCTGTTTGCAGCACCAGTAGTTATAGACCTACTAACCCTTTAGGATCCTTTTGGACAACCGGAATATCCGTAATTTTGCTCATAATTTCCACAATAAATATTAATACTGAACGATTTTATTAATTAGTAATAAAGAAATAACTTGAACATAGAAAAGTTTCACAATCAATTATGGCGAGGGCATACATTTAAGCCTTTCAAAAGCTGCTTTCTCTAGTCCTTCCCGGTGGTCTGGATGAGCAACTTGAATCAGAGCATGTGCTCTTTGTCTAAGACTCTTTCCAAAAAGATAAGCAATTCCATACTCTGTGACAATGTAGTGAACGTGTGCTCTTGTAGTAACAACACCAGCACCTAAAACAAAAGGCCAGAGTCAAAATAAATGAAAGAGGTGGCCAGAAAAAGAAGACGGAGAAAAAGCAACAAGAGAAAGAGATAGAAAAGTAGAGACAAGAATACCCTGAAATTTTACAATAAGAAATTCCAGCAAATCCCCAGAGACCCATATCCATACACGTTATCCACAGAACCATATCCAAGGTCATCTAGGTTTCTTTGAAGTACCAAGTCAAGAGCGTCAAAATTAAAATATTTTTTGCCCTCTGGGGCAATCTCAGGTCTAGTCACACCTGAAAACCGACATTTCTTAAATTACTTCCTTTGGTTGTTTCAAAATTATCAAGTTTTAGGGTAGTATCACGTTTGCGTCATTGTTGTCGCGTTGAGCCATGAAAGTAACAAAGTAAAACTAATCAGTAGCCAGCCTATATAGACCAGTTGAATTCCCGACTGTTCCTAATTTTTTAAGATACTTATGGCTGTGTAAGTTCCCACTTAATCAATTGGCTTGTTTACCATTCAAAAGGTGTAAACTCAGTCTTTGTCTGGCCTTTCAATCAGTGAAAAACACGTGTTGTTATATATTTTTATATTTTGGGCGAGTTGGAGGTAAGGTTCAAGCAATTACTCCTAATCTATTCCTAGATACAATGTCGATGCCAATATCACTAAACGAGGAGCTATAGGAGCCTCTGGTTTCCAATCTACACTTTTGACTGTACTGATATTGCTTACCTATGTTAAAGTTAATGTCAAATTCCAAATTTATAAAATTCGTTTAAGAACTTAAGCGTAAGGGAAATAATTACGTTCGAAAAAAGGAGGAGGTACATCAGAGAAACCTACTGTAGTATTTTCAAGCACTTAAATACAAATGTGTGAAGTTTCGGATTTTTGCCAGAAGAAAGGTCACAGATACGTGTTCGTTTTCTTTTTTTGTTAACCCTAGGGACGACTGTATGGAGCCCATGGTCTTAGAAGGTCAGAACGGGACTCATTCGAATGTAAGTGAAAAGTTCTAGCACCCCTTTCAAGTGGCCCAAAAGTTTGGAAGGCAAATAGCCCGGCTCCTACGCCTCTTTTTCCCCCAAAAAACATTCAATCAAAATTCTCAGATAGCCGTTTGATTTAGCATAGTTGAAAGGTCCAATAACAATGCCACTAGGGATGATAAAATCCTTCAAAATCCTTCAGGAAAGGGTTGTAAGTTATGCAACTCGCATATTATTTACATATAGTATTTGTTATCGAGAAACATTATCGAGGAATTTTTTTTTTGGAGTGGGATTTTCAATAAGAGAATTTTGGCGCGGAGAGAAGTTTCCAGGAGGATTTTGCAAGGAAAATTTTACAAACGAACGGGGAAGGGAGGAAGTGATTTCCTCGTATGGTTTAAAAAACGTTCAGAAACTAATGGTTTAAGAAACCGTCAACTTAAAACGAAAGAGAGGTTATTCCGCATATGAGGCAAGGCTACCCCTTCTTCAACCCTCTTTACATTAAAATTAGCAATTGAGCATACTTATTATCATTTTACACGAACAACACAGTTAAAAGTGAGGGAACCTGGTGCAGAAAAACTTATGCCCTATTTACCATAGGATAGCTTTTAGAGCAGGAGGGAAGGGTTACTAAATATCTTATTACCGAAAAAATCCAACCCTGGTCAATACTGTATGCCTCTTCCCCTCTCTTAATATTGAGCGTGAAGCATCTCCTCAGAAAAATTGAGCCATGAAAATGTACTTTTTTTGTGTTCATGGTGTTCCCACGATGACACACAAAAGTAAGCACGA
This sequence comes from Artemia franciscana, assembly GCF_032884065.1. Classification (NCBI taxonomy): domain Eukaryota; kingdom Metazoa; phylum Arthropoda; class Branchiopoda; order Anostraca; family Artemiidae; genus Artemia; species Artemia franciscana. The sequence continues at coordinate 23,360,160 of NC_088867.1, read as the reverse complement.
ACTCTTTAACACAAAGTTGGTGACCATGGTTACAGCGGTAGCAACAACCTAGTATTGACCGAACCAAAGCCCAAAGTAACTAAAAATTCAAAAAGGCGTTTTTTTTAACAAGATGAGTTTGAATTTGGATAATTATGTCAAGATACGATAACTCGGATATTGGTTTTTATCTAAAAAAAAAAAAAAAAAAAAAAAAAAAAAAAAAAAAAAAAAAAAAAAAAAAAAAAACTTATCACGAATATTATGCATTGGCACTGTTTCTGTTTTCTGTTTCTGTTTTTTCTTGCCTGTTTCTGCCTGTTTCTATTTCTGTTTTTACAAAAAACAGAACAGAAAACAGAAACAGGCTACCTGTTTTTGTTTAACCTGTTTCTGTTTCTGTTCTGTTTTTTTTTCATCTGTTTTTTTCCGTTTCTGTTTTTTTTTTATCTGTTTTCTGTTTTTTTTTCAAATGCCGCGCTGTCTAGCGGGCATGATACCGAAACGCATGATACCTACCCGTACCTACCGTACCGAAACGCACATCTAGCGGGCATGATACCATGATACCGTTGATTTTTGAATTTAAACAAAAAGGGAATAGTTGTGGGAAAAGTCAAAGTCATGGCCAATTGTAGAAAAAAGCTAAGACCGATTGTCCAATTAAGTGGGCAACCCAGTCAAGGTTAATTTTACCCCTTTGATTGCCGTTGTGACTGTCTCCCATTTATGCTACACCTCTCCGTGCATGCATGTCCCTTGACAATGCCGAAATAGTCAACCCGTTGACTACGGGTTGACTACTTGAAAATTTTCCTCTCATGTATGTCACTCCACAATGCTCAACTAGAGTCAACCTCTCATGCTAATTCACGGCGGGGTAAATCTGAGCGGAAGAGAGAGATAGAGAAAGAGAGAGAAGCTTGAACGCTATACAGTGGACATGGGCTAGATGGGAACCCCATATGACAATGTCTCTACTGTTGGTATATGTATAGCGGATGGCTATTACCGCTTGAGCAACGGTCTAACCATTGACGGCTTTAAGGATTCGTGCTTTAAGCGGCAAACATGGGCTCAATGAAACCCCATATAAAAGAGGAATATAGCGTTGGTATTTACTTAGAGCAATGGGTTACCGCTAGAACAGCGGTCCAACAAGCCACGGCTTGAAGGCATCCGTACTTTAAGCGGTGAACCTAGACACCTTTGTATGTGTGTAGCGGAGGGTTATTACCACTTGAGCAATGGTCTAACCATAGAGCGTTATAGAGCGTTGGTATTTGCTTAGAGCAATGGGTTACCGCTATAGCGACGGTTTAAATAGCCTCTAACTTAAGCGGTGGACATAAGCTAGATGGGATGACTCTGTGTCTGTCTGGTATATATTAGCAAGCAGCGGTCTAAGTAGCCTCGGCTTGAAAGCATCCGTGCTTTAAGCGGTGAATATAGTGTTGGTATATGCTTTGAGCAATGGTTTACCGCTAAAGCAACGGTCTAAGAGCAACTAGGGTAAATTGTCAATTATAAATGACATTTAAGCTTGAAAGGAATATAGCATTGGTATCACCCGATTGGACACATTTTATGACAAATTTCGCCCCCCCCCTAAAAATACGCTAGTGTGTTGAATTACACGAAGTTGCTCATCTTTTGTATGTGACTACAAGGATTTAACAAGAAGATGTTTTCTTTCCTATTAGAAATAGAAGAAGTAAGGAAAAAACAGGAAAAACAGCTGTTAAAACAGCTGTTTTTTTTAAAAAACAGCTGTTTTCTGTTTTTTCGAAAAACAGAATAGATTACAGAAACAGGTCACCTGTTTTTGTTTGACCTGTTTCTGTTTCTGTTCTGTTTTTTTTCCAACTGTTTTTTTCTGTTTCTGTTTTTCTCAAAAACAGAAACAGTGCCGATGCTTAATCACGATCTTATTAGGAAAAGATCATGAAAGTGTAGAACAGGGTGCTTTTTGAAGAAGTGGGATTTTGCGTGAGTTTTTTTTTGTGCTTTTTGCCGATTGATGAATCAGAAAAGATTAGAGGAAAGTAACATTCAAGAAAGATCACCCCTTTAAGAACCGGTATAATCTTTGATTCACCCCGTTTTGTTGTTGCAGGAAGGGCTAAGATAGGTTTTCCAGCTTCAGGGCAAATGGCTGCACCTCTAAGGAAATCTACTTGCCCACCAAAGCCTGAATACATTCGAGTGCCAATGGAATCAGCAGCAACTTGTCCAGTAAGATCAACTTCAATGCAGGAATTAATGGCGGTCACTTTTGGATTTTGAGCAATAATCGGAGAGTAGTTTACCCACTGAACATCTCCCATTACTAAAAAACAAAGAAAAGTATTATTCGCCACACTACGCAAATCTGCCAATATCTTTCATGGTTGCGGGGCAACTGTAGGGCCAACCTAGTGAAGAACCAACTCTAACCCATAGTTAAGAAAGTTTAAAAATCGATGCCATTTGAAACTTATAATCGAATTATAATTATTATTTTGATTAATTCCAAAAATTCCCAGAAATCTAATAAAATAGTATTGGATCGAAACGATATCACACAAGATTGAAGCAAATGGATTGAGGTTGTACCCGTATAGAAACTTCCATATAGACCTAGATATTCCACATTGATCCCAGTTTAAGCTTTTTTAAGAAAAGTTAAAAGCCAATTTAAGAAAAGTTGGCTTTTCTCTGGAATTTATTTTATTTCAAGATTTTTCAAGTTAGAATTGCAAGTTTTTGTATCCCCCTGAAAAAATACCCCCCCCCCCCCAAACAAGATCCTTGACAAAGCCTTGACCGTGATGACGTATTTTTTGAAATAAAACGATATTTTAACACACAAATATAAATTTGGTCAATAAATTACAATAAATGCCCAAAATATACTGACTTGTTTTTTGTTGTTTTTTTTTCCCAGGAATTCACGGTTCTTTTTTAATTCTTTAGTTGATGATCAAAACATTTTTCAGACTTTCTTAAGTATTATCTTTCGAAAATATTTTGACACAAAAAAGTAAATTTGGCCAAAAAACTATATTTTTTAAAAAAGAATTCACGGTTCATATTTATTTTAAATTTATAATCCAAATAATTTTATCGGAATTTTATATTAATAATTTCCGAAAAGAAACTGCAGTGGTGCTGTAACCTGACACATGAGATTATTTCCAATTGTCACCAATCATCTTTAATAAGTAGCCACCACTTCCCAGTGTTTACTGTCTAAAAAAAGTTTGACTAAATACTTATTCGATTAGATCAGAAACAGCAGTCAGTCAAATATACAACTAACAACATAATCGTTTTGTAGGTGACTGTGGGCCCGCTGTTGAAAATAAAGAGGCATAGGCTACAATCAGAATGTCTGTAACAGCTTTATAATATAGGATACAACCCCAAAAAACATAAGGGGAGGGAAGGTGTTGCTTTTAATAACTTTTACTATATTAAAAAATACTTGGCAGAAGTGGCAATCCTGCTTCCATATTCAGCACCGATGCCACGATCTACAACCTTCATGCGCACTGGTACTGTTAAAAACCAAAAAAAAGAGAATGAAAGATGACAAGTAGTAACAGCGATAACGAAAGGTTTTCCTTAGCTCACTCTTCGGCTCCAGATATGCCTTTTTATGGATTCTGCAGTCCTTTCAAGCTTCTTTTATGTTGCAGGGAAGGATGAGCCTCATTCCAAAAACTATCTCAGCCCCCCTAACCCTGTGAGCATTAATAGTACGTTGGTACTATTTTCACTGTTACTGTTAAAACAAAAAAAGAATGAACGATAATAAATAGTAACAGCGACGACGAAATTTATTTTCCATGACTCATTCCTTGGTTCCCTATGCACCTTTCTATGGACTCAACAGAGTCCTTTCAAGCTTCTTATATATGGTAGGGGAAGATGAGCCTCATTCCAAAACTATCTCAGCCCCCCCCTCTCACTCTGTAGGCACCAATAGTATACGCAAAGATGCTATTTTATACTCACAAACAAAAGGTTTGTTATCCAAAAAGTCATAGAGTTTCTTGGAACCAATGCAAAAAGAGCCAACTATTTTTCCTGGTAAAACTTTCTTATGGTGATTTGTAACACAGCCTGCTTCAACCAGGTCAACAACACCGTCACTAAACATTTCAGAATGAATTCCCAGATCTTTGTGATCCTTTAAAGCTGCTAACACAGAATCTGGAATGTTGCCAATACCTAAAATAGGAATGATTTCAAATATTATGGGATCATAATCTACAGTTGGTGTTACTATTAATATATGATCCTAATGTACTTGTTGTTAGTAATAGCTAAATAATTTCTTAGACCATACTCTTTTACATTTACTCTTAAAACGGAAAGAAAAGTGTAAAATGAGTAAAACTTTTAATTAGGACAATAAACTTAAAAAACTTTTTTAAATGAACTTAATCAAAAATTAGGTAAGAACCATATGTATTTGCGAATCTCTAACAATAAACTAACCTGAACTAACTATTAACATTCAAAATAAAGCTTAAAATAAAACGAACTTTAGAAGTGAATTGAAATCTCAATTAAAAAGTTTTCACCAGGTAAATTTCAAATGTCAATGAAAAAGTCTAACCTGAGTTACACGCAAGATATTACAACAAATAAGACTGTTTCATTTTGTACGAACCTTGTATTAGAAGATAACTACAGTTACAGCGTAGCCAGTGCGGTACAACTGTAAACTCTTACCTGAAATTTAGAATGTCCCGGAACAATAGGGTACATTTGAACATTTTCTGCTACATACAAATCGCCGGGTACATTTTGGCTTCACTTACTCCTTTCGGACTCGTATGGTCTGTTCAGGTTTTAGTTTATCGAAAGTTTTCTTCTTGTTACGGTAAATTGCTAACCTCTGTTCAGATGGTGCAAATTAATCTCTTGCCGCAGAATTTGGTCAAAAGATCGGTAGAGTTGTTTTCAGAACGTTGGCGACACTGAACAGTCATACAAAGTGTGATACAGAAGTTTCCCTGCGTTATGCCTGTGTGTGATTGCCTTATTCAGAATTGTTTCGAAAAACATCATCCATTGTTTATCATATGTGAGTTTCGTCCATTTTTCCTTTCTATGTTGTTTTTTAGTATGTGTACATTTATTCAAATTACTTTGCTTTTTATTTTCTCTTATTTTTTCATCGATAAATGCTTCTGGGTGTGGAACCACAATATTTCTACATTTAGTAGCATTTGTATAGAAATTTGTTTCTTTTTTCAAAGTCCACCGTCTTAATGCAGAGTTTTACCCATTTTCTGCTTTCATTTCATTTTCATTCTAAGCATCTATTAATGCTTACAGAGCCATAGGTAATCATACACAGGCAGGGGGGGGGGGCTTAGGGGCTGATTTACGAAAAAATATTCCAAACAATACGGAAAACCTGGGATTTTGCACATTTTAAGATAGGGACATGTATAAGGGAGAAGCGGTGGAGGTTTCAGCCTTCTTCTTTTTAAATATTGGAATATTCTATAAAATTAGTTTATCAGTTTTTTCCGAATCAGTCTCCGTCCCCTGGGGGACGGTGAGGTGTGATGCTGGCCACCAGAACTTTACCACTGATGGCCAAGACTTGGGGCTTTACCACTTCTCACAGGTGAAAAAAGCCCAGAAAAATAGGAAGTCATTTTTAGACCTTAAATTAAGATGCTGCAAGCATCGGTAGTGGCAGTTGTCAAGTATGGCACGCTTCGAAAGCTAGATGATAGCCTGCACTAGATGTTTTACAGTAAACATGTTTAAAACTAGTTTTAGTACCTGTTTGAGCCACTGAACATCATATAATAAGCAGTATGAAGAATCTGGTTCGATCCCATTATATGGGCTATAAGAAAAAAATACAGTTCAGATATTAAGAGTGTTAGGTTACGATTCCTCCCTCACCCCCTCCTCGAAGTTATAAATTTCTAGAATTTACGGGCACTTTTTATTTACCTTATCAAATAAAATGTTTTACTATGTTATTATTCCCCCTCGAAAAACTCCAGGGTACGTCTCTGTTTTGGCAATCGAGCATGAGCCAAATAAAAACAGGTTATCCTCGAGTTGGCTGGGAAGGTATCTTAAAAGGATTTAAAGGAAACTGAAGATCCGTGGGAAGGAGTAAAGAATGAAGTTCAGAGCGGAGTGGGCTGATTTAAGAGCATTCACAGCTGTAATGGCATCAGGCGGCTTGCCGTCGTGATGAGTCGTAAGCATTAGTATTCTCAAAATGCCAGCAAGACGCTTTAGTATTTTTGTTATTTACTTGAAGCACTGAATCTACAATTAGCGAATCATAAGACACCCATCCTGATTCTTACAGAAGTATGATACAATATCATTATGTCAGCGTCAGTGTGATATGAAGAACAGCACCATTTCTTTGATCGCATTTCGCTCTTACGGTAGCCTACATTTTTGTTTATTTCAAGTTTTCAAGGGGGAGGGGGCTACATAACCCCGGTGGCACTCGTGGCTAACAAAATTAGCTGATTTTGATATTTCTTTATTTTTTAGAAGCAGTGTCTTTTATCAAAAACAACCAAAAACTAGTTAAATGTTTATTTAAATCCATGTAAATGTAACCTTTTATCTGTTTATTATATGCCAATTACATGATTGTTTTCACTGGCAGTCAGAAAGCTTGTACAAGGTTTATACATTAGGAAAGTTATAGCATGCTTTTAAATTCAGCATAGTTTGCAAACAAAATTAGCTGATTTTGATGTTTCATATCAAATTCATGCTTTCAAAAAAATTAATGATATTTCAAAAACATGCTTTTAAATTCAGCATAGTTTGTCGGCTAAATCATAAAATGTTAAGTCATGTGTTAAGATGGATGCACGCTTGAATAACCATGGCGAAAGAAGCAGAGTCAAACGTTCCAGAGCTAAATTCTTCAGAACGTTTTTGCCTCTTATTCTACGCTCAGAATCAGCCAACCCCCAAAAAAGTAAAATTCCCCTTCACTGTTTCTTTAACGTTCATGAATTAGTTCCTTATATCAATTTAAGACACCCCCCCTCCTCAACTTCAACTTCCTTGATGGATAAAGATGGACGGTTGGCCAGCAACTTATGTCTTGATAAACTACCTACTGAATATACTTTTACCTCTGCGGTTCACCAATTTGACGGCAAAACATTATTTTTGCCGCTAAATTACGCCATTCTTCATAAAAAAACGCAACATTCATAGGGACGTGACTTTTATAGGAGATTCCATCTCCTATAAAAGAATAAATTGAGCCACAATTCCAACCGCTTTTTTATGATTTTTTTTTAACAGAGAAAAGATTTAAACAACTTGAACTTCTAGTTCGTCCGATCTCCTAATACCCTCCTCTCTTTAATACGCACGTGTCTGTCAGAGTAAACTACAATTTTAAGAGACTTCTGAAAATATTTACAAAAACCATCCAAAGCTAGAAGGAAACAAGTGACATACAAAAACATACAAATGATTCGGTCTGTTTTACTTCAGTTTTATTTCTGGTTTCTTTTTCATCCAACTCAAGTAAAATATTCGTTTACAATGAGGTAGGAGTTACTGATGTAATTCCAATCTCTTTTTATTGATTCATGGTACTTACCTGATATTCGACCACACTTTGTTCTTGATCTGTAATGAAACTGGTTTTCTGTATCCATTCGGAGATAACCAGCTGATACTGAGCGAGATAAACGCTTTCTATACAGGTATATTTCAATTAAATATTTAATGTATAGAGGTGGTTAGGTTATTTTTTTAATATTATGCGCTCTGGGCAGCCTACTTCTCTTAATTCTCTGTTGTAGTTTGCATATTTTTTTTCTAGTAAAGTCTTTTATTTTCATCGTATTTTGGTATATATCATTATGATTAACCTAAATTAACTTCTTTAGTGTGGTCGGTATAACAAGCAAGTACCTGATTCATTTAAAAGCAAACATACCCATCTGCAATGTAGCGTCGTTGTCAACCAAATTTTCGGCAATTAGTTCCCCGATAGTTTTTTCTACGTCTGTCATCTTGGTCGTATGTCTCATACGCATAGGAGAGTCATGTTCTACCATAGAATCAAAATCAGCAGACTACCATAAAAATAGTTATACAAGCAGGGTACGTCCCTTATAAACTTTTCAATACCCTACATGCATGTAACCCTCTTCGAAAGTCTAAATTTTAAGCCTCGAGCTCTTTCCTAAAAATTCTGATGCTTTTCTTTTTTGAGTATGTGTAAAAATGATTTTTGTTGACATGTACCTATTTTTTTGAAAACGGTCATATTAGTAGTACATAAGTTACATTTATGTGATAGTCTAAATTTCCAGAGAATAATGAAACGATTTGAAAAACTTTTATAAACAAGCTAATGTACTAACTCATTTAGACACATAAAGACTAAAACTAAAAACACAATGTCAGGATAGACGAACACCAAAAATTACAAGGGTATGACTTCCAATACCCTGGCCTCTTATACTATTTTTGCCTAACACTCTTAGATGTCTGATTGTTGCAAAACCTTAAAAAAACTTCCGATTTCTTCCAAATCGTCTCATAATACATTATTTTCATGTTTCATGTTTTTTCTTTTACTAAGCAAGCGAATTTGCCCCCCCCTCCTTCAATGACTTTTAGTGTATTTGTCCATCACGACATATTTGTGAAACTTTAAATTATGGCTGCAATTACAGATCATGCTGCCTATTATTAAAACTATCAGCAGTGTTCAAAGGCAATAGTTTAAGGGGACAATTCCTCTCCTAGATTTTGACAAATATTCTTTTGTATATTCATAAAAATGAAAAGAGCAAAAATACCTCCACCTTAGATTTGGAAAAACATCCTTTTTTGTATCTTCACTATAAAAAAAACAACACTTTGTCCCTACATTTTCGTGAATTGGCCCCCCTGTAAGCATTAGATATCTATTAATATCTCCCCTTTTCGTTGATTAAATAAAAAAAAACTAGTTTTTTTTAACTGAAAGTAAGGAGCGACATTAAAACTTAAAACGAACAGAAATTACTCCGTATATGAAATGGGTTGTCCCCTCCGCAATCCCTCGCTCTTTACGCTAAAGTTTTTAATTGTTTTAAAAAGTAGAATTGTTGCAGGGTCAAACTTTAGCGTAAAGAGCGAGGGATTGCGGAGGAGACAACCCATTTCATATACGGAGTGATTTTTGTTCGTTTTAAGTTTTAATGTCGCTCCTTACTTTCAGTTAAAAAAAACTAGTTTTTTAATTTAATTTCTGAACGTTTTTGAATTAATGCATGTTTGATTTTGACTCTCTGTATATAAATTATTAAAATGAAATTTGCATATTAATTCTTTTTTTGGCTAAATGGCTTTCTCTTAGTTTTGATCAAACAATTTTGAGAAATAAGGGGTGGGGAAGGAGGCCTAGTTGCCCTCCAATTTTTCGGTTACTTAAAAAGGCAACTGGAACATTTAATTTTTAACGAGTGTTTTTACTAGTAAAAAATATACGTAACTTAAGAATTAACTTACGTAACAAACTTTTATATTCTTATATTTTTAATTATATATATGAGGGGGTTTGTCCCCTCGTTAATACCTCGCTCTTCACACTAAGTCTTAAGTTTTGTCCCAATTCTTTAAGAACGACCCCTGAATCAGAAAGGCTGTAGAATAAATAGTTGAAACTACTAAAAATACTTTAGCATAAAGAGCGAAGTATTTATCTCCTCCTAAATACCTCGCTCTTTATGCTAAAGTATTTTTAGAACCCCTAATATGCATAATAATCTCTGTTCGTTTTAAGTTTTAATGCTACTCCTTACTTTCAATTGAAAATGAAAACTTTTTCAACTTTTCATGTTTATATTTTCATTGTTTTTTTTAATAGCAATGCTAGAAAATCCTGCACCCTTTTCATTGAATTTCTCTTCCCCCATGAAATATTCCTCCAAGGAAAGATCCTCCCACATAGCCCCCTCCCCTTAACCCCAAACTCAAACCAAAAAATCCCCCTCAAAACGTCGGTACACTTCCAAATAACCATTACTGTATGTAAACATTAGTCACAGTTCGTAACTTGCAGCCCCTCCCCCAGGGACTGTGGGGTAGTAAGTCATCCCCAAAGACATAGTTATTATGGTTTTTGACTATGCAGAACAAAATAGCTATCTCAAAATTTTGATCCGTTGACTTTGGGAAAAAAATGAGCGTGAGAGGGGGTCTAGGCGCCCTCCAGTTTTTTGGTCAATTAAAAAGGGCACTAGAACTTTTCATTTCCGTTAGAATGAGCCCTTTTGTAACACTCTAGGACCACTTGGTCGATACGATGACCCCTGGAAAAAAAGAAGAAAAAAAAAATTATAAACACGCACCCGTGATCTGTCTTCTGGCAAAAAATACGAAATTTCCCATTTTTGTAGATTGGACCTAGAAATTTTTTTTACAGGGTTCTCTGATACGCTGAATTCGATGGTGTGATTTTCGTTGAGATCCTATGACCTTTATGGGGTATTTCCCCATGGGGTATTTTCCAAAATAAGGCAAATTTTCTCAGGCTCGTATCTTTTGATGACAAAGACTAAATTTGATGAAATTTATATATATAAAATCAGCATAAAAATCCGATTATTCTGATGTATCTTTTAGCATTTTTTTAGTTTCGTTTACTATTGAGCCGGATCGCTCCTTACTACGGTTCGTTACCACGAACTGTTTGATTTAAGATAATTCAACAATGATTTCAACGAATGTTTGTGAATTTTTTTAACCAGTTGTCCTGAAATATTCCTAAAACTTTTCCAAATACGGAGGCTGGATGATAAATGAATGATTGTGCTTGGCCCAACTCCTGAGAAACTAAGTTTAGCTGTCGTTTCTGGAAGTGCCGCTGTCAAAAACATGCGACTAGTCTTCTATCACCATTCCCCTTTGAGCATACTACAGGTAGACAGCTGCTGAATGCTGATAAATCCTCTCCTCTCCCAAGATTGACCAAAAAACATGTCCCCATTTCTCTATGAAAATTATTGCCTGCAATTATAATTCTTTTGCGTTTTCAACCTTCCTAAAGCATATTCTGACAGCATCCCGAGATTCTAATATATACATCTAATATTTCACCTAAATTAAGACATTTTGTTGATTTTCCGCTTAGTGAAATAGACTGTATGGATTCAGGCCCAAATAAACTAGCTTTGGCTTGGGGAAAGTCAAGAAATCTTTTTTTTTTATTTATTTATAAACACAGCAGCATAAAGTTAAACTAAGAATGGGTGGAGGTGTGGTTTGTCAGTTTCAATACGTCAAAAAAAAAAAAAACACTTAATTTCGAAAGCAAAAAATATAAAAGCTCACTACGTTTTTACCCCTAAAGGACAAAAAGTGGGCACATTAAGCCTTCATTAAGTTTGTTTGCCATCAGCTCTCACACGGGACGATCGGGACGATCACCTAAGCAAAGCGAGAACCTACAGATTCAGGAAGCTAGGAGTCGTTCTAAGATACAAAAACCTCCTCCCTGAGGAGTTCATTTTAAACCATTCATATCATTCATCAGACCAGTCTCTTTGTCTGTACTCCAACTAGCCATATCGCTGTTCTTCAACCGGTCCAGAATCAAGCAGCTTGCACAACAACTTCTACTGACTCTGATACGAAGCCCCTGGAGTTGAACCCTGACCATTCCAACGTGAGGTCTATGCCAGTGTTTTGCAAATACATTCCTTGCCCTCCATCAGAGGAGTTGCCAAAGCTTGTTTTGGAGAGATCAAAGCCTTTGCAATTCAATTATCAGCGTACAGGTCGTCAAGACCATCTTGTGCAGGATGCATCCCGCTAGGAATGCTCAAATATTAGTTTCGCCCGACGATCTGTTGCCATGCGGAATGGCCTTCCAACAGAGGTACTCGCAGAAAATCCTCCTCTCGAAGCCTTCAAGAGATGGTCTGAAAGACCTATATTAATCTAATTGTAGAAGAAAAAACTAATATAAACTACAAAAAAAATAAAAGCATGAACATGATACAAAAAAATAGGGATGCATAAGTAAGTGCATTTCTCTGCACTTACCTATGTACATTAATACATAAATTCCTGCTTATGAATTCAATAAAGTATTTATTACCAAAATTAATCATGTCATTAACGTACACCCTTTACATTGGAGAAGAGTCCCAAGACACAGAGAGGTCTTATTTGGGAAAAACTTCCTTCCTTCTTTACAAACGTTATCTTTGAAAGGAAACTTCAGGACAAATAAAAGCGTATAATAGAAGGGATCATCTTATGTTAGAAATAAAATACGTCGCAACATATAACAACCTTACCAATGATATACTTCACGCACTGAACAGCCATCCGAGAGACATCTACACTGACACCCATACTGCAAAACCCATGCTTATCAGGGGGCGAGACTTGTATAAGGGCTACATCGATAGGGACAATTCCGCGTTTAAATAGGAGTGGAATTTCAGAGAGAAAGATTGGTACACAATCGGCTCTACCTTCATTGACATTCGCACCCCCCGGATATTCGCACCAATGAAGAAAGAGTTGTCCCGGAATATTCCTGAAAAAGACGAAGAAACTATTAGAGTGAATTAAATTAAAAAACAACAAGTTTTTTTTAACGGGAAGGAGCGACATTTTTAGGAGCGACATTAAATCGAACAGAAATTACTTCGTATATGAAAGAGGCTGCTTCCTGATCAACGCCCCGTTCTTTACGCTAAAGCTTGACTCTGTCTCTTAACTCTACTTTTTAAAACAGTAAAAAACTTTCAAACTGTTCACTTAATGCAATTATATAACAGTTACATAAATTTTTTGAGGGAAGGGTGCTTCCAACTAGTCTCGGGAGGAGAGACGGGGCGGTACACATATATGCATGTTTTAATTTTAATGACCTAGCGGAAACATTAGGTTCCAAAACGGCTGCAATAATTTAAAGAAGGTATGCTACAAAATACGTATTTTTACAGAATATTAGAAGATTTGTTTCCGTTACAGAGATAGAAAATTTGGTTTCTATTGCTAGTTGTTTTTGCAAAGAACATTTTCAAACATCAAAGATATGGCAAAAACAACACTGAAGGCTTCAGGCCCAGGCTTCCAGCATTTCAGCGACTGAAAAAATGGTATATAATAGGCTGCACTTTGGAAACATTTAATATTTGAAGTATCTTGAAAACTAAATAAGACAAATAAGGATACAGCTATGCATACTGTCTGCGGTTTGAAATCAAGGGATAATGAGAATCCATATATAGAGGCCTGCCGCGTGCCATGCTGGGGCCCGGCGGCGAAGCCAGGCCCCCAGCATGGAACGAATCTGAAAAGATTCTACTCAAACCTTATGAGTAGGGAATAAAAAAGTCTAGATTATACAGATTACGCTGGACTAAGAAACTGAAAAAATATCTTTATGACTCTTAGGGATGAGGCCAAAGTGGATTAATGGGAAAGTTCACCAGCGGATACCCTCGGGGGGGGGGGGGGGGGGCTTAAAAATGCGATGAGTTTAAGTGGTAGTAGTAGTATTAGTATTATTATAATTCTCTATCGGGAACTGAAAGCACCAAATTCTTAGGTATGTTATGATGTTATATCCCTTATCTGAATATAAAATAACGAAAGGTTGCTTGCTGAGAGATTCTAGAATTTTTTTAATGTACATTGATTTGGGGCTCAATCCAGGAGTTTATTTCTAACACTGAAAAAAGCAGAAAGACTAGATTCACTCAAACCAGCAAAGATTTTAAAAAAGAGATGTCTATTTCTCTTTCATGATTATGAACAACATAAAGAAGTACTCTCATATTTTGGAAACTAATAACTTTAGGATAAGTCAAGGGATCCAGATGAGTGAGAACCCTGAGTCAAATATGAAAGGTCAAACTAAACTCACAAAAAAGACAAGAAGTATCTTCGTAGTTGGTGTTAGGTTATTTTCCTTTGTTTTTTTTTTTTTTTTTTTTTTTTTTTTTTTTTTTTTTTTTTTTTTTAACTTCAAGTCAGCTACATTACCTTGTTTTCGCATGTCAATGCTATCTGTTGGACTGGAAGAAGGACATCTACCATAGCTGGCGTGATGCAGCTATTTCGATGAATTTCGTCAAAACAATCTTCGCATAAGTAAATCGGCGGTGGTATTTCCGGTGCCAGAATTAAAGAAATCGCATGATCTTCACAAAGTTTAACTGCTTCTGTATCGCTTCTATTGGGACAACTTCCATGTTGACAAAGTGGAGCTTTCCAACCTGGGAGTAAAAAGGTAAAAACTTAAATCAGGAATACATTTGAGGGGGGGGGGGGGGGGCTGAATTTGAAAGTTGTGTTATCTGTGGTTCTTCAAGTTAGTTAAAGCAATATAAAGTAAATTCAACATCCTTTTTTTTCAAATAACTAGTAAATATTGAATATATTCCTTTCCACCCCACTCCCCACTCCTAAATGAGCTACACGATCAAACTACTGTAACTATGCACTTAGTAAGTTATTTCTTTTAAATTGCTGAAACAAAAGAGTAGGCTGAACAAATGATAAAATACGATAACGCTAAACACTAATCAACCCCCGAAATTACGCCCCTGCAATGCGTTGTCTATTACGAAGCCTGTTGTGACATTTATTAACATCAGTAGCGCAAAGCACGATTCTAAGAGAATATGTAAAGCATCATTTGTACAGTCTCATATTCTTAAATGTAAGACTGTCTTCTCCCTACTTTCCAAAGAACTTATGTTCTAAAAAGGATAATTACTGTCTTCATATCGTCCTTTTTGGATAGCTGCACTTTTCTGTTACACTATATTTATAGATATGCCATTCTATATTTATAGATATGCTATTCATATACCATTCATCTTTAAAATTAGATTCCAGCATTTCTTTGGTTCTTTTGTTCGCACGAGACACTTTAGAATTGTAAAATACTACTTTTATTTCCCTTAGATTTTCTTAACAATTTCCAAATTACTCTGTAAATTTTATCTGTTTATAAAACTGCGCAGCGTTTTGGCTTCACTGACAGTATTGCAGTGAAAATGCTGACGATAGTTTGAAATCATCAATATTTTGGGATATATTGTCTTACCTTTCACAGTATTGTCAAATATCCAGAAAGAGGTAAGGGTATCCTCACTTCTCTCTGGAAGACCATGGCATATATAAAGTATATATTTAAGAATCACATGGGATCATAAGAAGTTTGTAGAAATTCCAAACTTCAATGTGACAATAGGGGATGATATACAACGCTAGAGCCAGACAATTTACAAAAAAAAAACAACAAAAAACAACAGAACATAAACACCTAAAAAATACAAAGTAAAACTTGCAGAAAACGCTTATCATTCAATGCTCCCTTTTCCTGCCGATTCTCTAATCACCAAAAAACAATATATGTGGTGTAAAGCCAGGGACGTTTTTCCCCGCATTTTAGCGTAAAAATGGCAATACTCTTCAAAATTGTCCACCATCCATTTCCCTCTATCAATACTCAATATTTATCTTTATTTTTACTCCATATATATTTTACATATCTCAGATGCTGCTCCCAGAACGTACCTTCGAACTGTACAATGGGAAATTTCTGGATATAGTTTATTCCGCAAATTCTCATTCTAGACGGCGTTAAGAAGTGTACGGTTAATTTCAGTTACAAGTCATATTAAGTAGAAACGTCTATTGTAGTAGCCCTTACACATTCTTTTTAAGTTCAAAGGTTAAAAAAATTAAAGTTGTGTCTGAAAACACTCAAAGGAAAAATAAAATTATTATTTAAGAATTAACGACGCTTCTTGACTACTATGGTCCCTGCGTCGGCCCTGCAGTGCATTCCTGCAGCGTGATTCGATATCTGGGTCCCGTATTACCAAGCTAAGGTCAAATCCACTGCGCCACCACAGGACAAGGAAAAATGAAAATTTCCTAGCTGAAAGTTTTTCAAAATTTAGATAGTTTCAACAAAACAAGTAAAATGAAAACAAATTTGCTAGGCCGAATAAGCAACGAACTACGTATCGTTATTTTTTCTTCACTTAAGTGATTTTTGAACAATTTGTCTAAAAATGTTTTCAGAGGTCGTTGGCAACCTGCACGACCTTAAGCTTAATCATTTATCTCTTTCACCGTAAACTGTAACGTAAAAAGAGAACTAAAACAGCAACGAAAAAGAAATTAAAGCAAAACGTAAGCATAAAAGTAAAGCAAAACGCACAAATCGTAGCACCGTGAACACCTGAAATGCAAACTACAAGTAATGAGTCGATGCCTACCATTGTTTGTGGTGAATTGAAGAACCATCATCAAAACAGCAGATATTGACTGAGTTACTTGAGCATTGGCAGGGTCATTATAATCCCCTGCCCCTGTAAATGAGAAAAAGCGTTCTTTGAATCAAAATTTTGATAGTTTATACGGCTGAAAAGATCATATCATAAAGAATGGCTAGAGCCTATAAAAGAGAAAAAAATGATTTTAAAATATTCCTCAAAAGATAGTGAAAACACAAAATCTGGCTGACTAACGACAAATCGTCCCCAATAGCAAAAAAATAAATGAAAAACGATGTGCTAATAAGAAAAATTATCTAAAGGTAAAGAATTTTGAAAGTAAAGGATCGAGGAAATGGGATCACTGAGAAGGAAAACAAACATAAGAAGACCAAAGATTAGCCGAAAGAACAACGAGAATAAATGATATTTTAAAAATCAAAGCAATATTTTATTATTAAGATTGTTATCTATTTTATTTAATAGTTCGTCTTTTCTACCAACAGCTTTTATATTAAATAGTTTCGCTACTGCGTGTAATTCATGAATTGTGTAAAGCGATAGTTTATTTTTTTACGTAGAAGAATTTGGATATTCATTATAAACAAAATTCAATCACTTCTGCAATATCATCCATTTATTAGACGATGATTTTATTAAACAAATTTTCCAGATTTCAAAAAATAGTCAAGCCGTGGAATTCCATTGTTTTCTTTTTAGTGACAAAATTATTTTCTTATTTACAAAATATGTAGAAAGGTTACAGCAACTACTTCATTGACTTGAACAGTGTCAAAAAGAAATGATATGCCTATGATTAAAGGTATTTGGCAACTATGCGGTTGCAAGAAAGATCGGTTTTTAAAAAAGGAAGCAATGAACAAAAACCCTGGGTAGAGCAAAAAGATGGGTACAAGCAAATCGAAGATGAACTGATAAAAGGTTTTACAATCATATTACTCTAATTTTTCAGATATTGATGATTTACATAGAAAATCAAAAGAAAATGACTATTCTGTTTCAAAAGCTAAAATACAAGAAATATTGCAAAAACAAAGTATTTATTCTTTACGCCACCCCTCTTATCACAAATTTGAAAGAAGACGCGTTTATATACATGTATTGATATTGACTGATTATGTATTGATAAACAGTGGCAAGCCGATTTAGTTGATATGCAACAGTATAAAAGGGAAAATAATATTTTAATTATATTCTTACAGTGATTGATTGTTTTAGTAAATATGTTTGGTGTATTCCTTTGAGAAATAAAATGGGTAAGGAAATTATTAATACTTTTATGGATGTATTTAAAAATAGAAAACCTAAAAAGTAGCGAACAGATAAAGGTAAAGAATTTGTTATGAAAAACATTCAAGTATTTTTAAAAAATCTGAAATTTATTGGTTTTCATCTGAAAGAGAATTGAAGCTCAAATAGTTGAATGATTTAATAGATCTATTAAGGAGAAATTATGGATATATTTTACTTACAACAATAATAATCGTTACATAGATGTATTACCATCATTCATTGACAATTATAATAATTCATACCATAGACCAATCAAAATGAAACCAATAGAAGCTAGTAGAAAAGAATATGAAAACAAGGTGTATAAAAATCTGTTTAATATTTTAATAAATTCTGTTATTGCAAAACGTATTAAAAATTATCACATAGCGACACAGTAAACGCAAATCAAAGTGACACAAATAACGCAAATCTTGGTCTTCCGTACGTTAAAGGGGTTTCAGACCATATTTCCAAAAATCTAAGAAAAAATAATATTTTCACTTAATATAGACCCAGAAAAATTATCAGTTCCCAAATCTACCAAGGTAAAGACCCTATCCCAATAGGTGAAAACTCCGGTGTCTAGAGAATTCCTTGCTCTTGTGGTCTTGGTACACCGGAAGAACTGATCAACGACTAACGGATAGATTAACTCAGCACGCTACCTTAATTAATAACACCCTTAAAAAGCGGAAAAAAAACAGAAAATTTTTACTCTGTCCTCTCAGAGCACATATTTAATACTCCAGACCAAACTGTTTTATATAACCAAGATAGCCTAATTTCACATGACAAAGTTATTGTCCAGCACTACAGAGAAGCTGTGAAATTTATAAATATCAACATTTAGGTCTAGCTTCGAACAGAGATTCAGGTGATTTAAGAATAAATGAGTCGCATTTCGGCTGTCTGAAAAGTGAAGCCGATACTTTAGAAATCCCTAAAATAAACGTTGAACAACTTCCCTAATCACATAATCAAATGCGTCATCAACCCCTTAGGTCTCAAGTGGTATCCGCTAAAAATGCAATGGTTGAAATCAGGTGACCTAGTTCTCCAATTTATTCAATTGCTGCTTCATTTGTTTCAGTGAATATTTTTTTTCTTTTACTTCTCAGTTGTTTGTTGGTATCCGTCAATGACAGTCCATATTTGTTTGGATTTTGTGCAAATCGCAAATATTGGCAAATACTCACTTTATTGTTGCTAGGCATTTGATTTTATTTCTTCTAATTTTTGGTCTTTTATTTAATTTTTTTCAAGTGGTCCTGTTGTATTTTCCGCGTTTGTTTTTGCTTTTTCCTTGATCATATTCTTTTGTTCGCACTGAAGAAGAAAGGTAGTTGTTCTTTAGAAATATTCACTTTCTGTGTTTTCTTCAGTATTTTCTTTTCGCTTTTAAAAATCCCATTTTTGATCGTTTTCTTTCTTTATGATTCTAGCAGCTGATCTTGAAAAGATATTAAATAAAAAAAACAAGCTTTTTTACCTGAAAGTAAGGAGCGACATTAAAACTTAAAACGAACAGAAATTACTCCGTGTGTGAAAGGGGCTGTTCCCTTCTCAACACCCCACTCTTTTTTAAAGTTATATACTGTTTTATAAAGTAGAATTGAGAGAAAGTGTCAGTTTTAATGTTGCTCCTTACTTTCAGGTAAAAAAAAAAACTTTTTTTATTTAATTCCTGAACGTTTTTGAATTAATGCATGTTTTGATTTCGGCTCTCCAGACATAAATAATCAAAACGAAATTTGCATAATAATATTTATTTTTTGCTAAATGGCTTTCTCATAGTTTTAATCGGAAGATTTTAAGAAAAAGTAGCAGGGGAAGAGGCCTAGTTGCCCTCCAATTTTTGATTACTTAAAAAAGTAACTAGAACTTTTAATTTTTTACGAACGTTTTAATCAGTAAAAAATATACGTAACTTACGAATTAGCTTACGTAACGAACTACTATATTCGTATTTTTTTATTACGTATATGAGGGGATTCATCCCCTCGTCAATACCCCACTTTTTAAACTAAAGCTTGAATTTTTCCCAAATCCTTAAGGATGACTCCCGAATTACAAAGGCCGTAGAATAAATAGTCAAAATTACTAAAAATACTTTAGCGTAAAGAGAGAAGCATTACGAGGACCCTTATATGTGTAATAATTTTTGTTCGTTTTAAATTTTATTGCTACTCCTTATTTTCAGTTGAAAAAACTTTTCATGTTTATTTTTTCTGTTTTTTTAAATAATGCTAGAAAATCCAGCGCCCCCTTTATTGATATTCTCTTCCCCCATGACAAATTCCGCCATGGAAAGATCCTCCCAGGTAACCCCCCTCAACTTCTCCCCCCCCCACAAAAAAAATACCCCTGAACACGTCTGTACACTTCCCAATAGCCAATACTATATGTAAACATTGGTCACAGTTCGTAACTTGCAGCCCCTCCCCCAGGGACTGTGGGGGAGTAAGTCGTCCGAAAGACATAGTTATTAGGTTTTTCGACAACGGTGAATAAAATGGCTATCTCAAAATTTTGATATGGTGACTTTGAGGAAAAAACGAGCGTGAGAGGGGGCCTAGGTACCCTCCATTTTTTTTGTCAATTAAAAAGGGCACTAGAACTTTTAATTTCCGTTAGAATGAGCCCTCTCGCGACATCCTAGGACCACTGAGTCGATACAATCACCCCTGGGGAAGAAAAAAAAAATAACAAAAACACACGCATCCGTGATCATTCTTCTGGCAAAAAATGCAAAATTACGCATTTTTGTAGATAAGAGCTTAAAACCTCTATAATAGGATTCTCTGATACACTGAATCTGATGGTGAGATTTTTGTTAAGATTGTAAGACTTTTAGGGGTGTTCCCCCCTATTTTCTAAAATAAGGCAAATTTTCTCAGACTCGTAACTTTTGATGGGTAAGACGAAACTTGATGAAACTTTTATATTTAAAATTAGCATTAAAATTTGATTCTTTTGATGTAGGTCCTGTGGTGGCGCAGTGGATTTGACCTTAGCTTGGTAATACGGGACCCAGAGATCGAATCACGCTGCAGGAATGCACTGCAGGGCCGACGCAGGGACCATAGTAGTCAAGAAGCGTCGTTAATTCTTAAATAATAAATAATAATAATCTTTTGATGTAACTATTGGTATCCAAATTCCATTTTTCAGAGTTTCGGTTACTATTGAGCCGGGTCGCTCCTTGCTACAGATCATTACCACGAACTGTTTGATTTAAAAAATTAGATAAAGGTATGATTTTAAAGGTTATAGATGGAAAAGAGAAAGACAATAATAATAATTTAGATATTGATATCGAACTCTCCACTAAACATTAAGTCATATTAAATTATTACATTTTATCAGTAGTATAGGAATAATGGAATATAATTAAACTTTTATTTCACAAATTCATCAAATTCTTATATTAAAACTCGTGATGGGAAATTATAAAAATGTTGGAAATTTTCATTTAAAATTGTGTGATTTCAATTGAAAATGGGATGAACTGATAGGGTGATCTAGGTGGGCATGGAATCAGTTGTGAAAAGGTATAAAATGAGACTTTGATTATGCTGACGATTCAAGCATATTAGATGAAAGTGTGAGCAGAATGACTAAATTTTTAGAGGGTTTGCGAATTCAGGGTGCTAGAATAGGTTTTAAAATTAACATTAAGAAGACTAAGTCACTAAAGCTAGGGATAAGTGAAGATGAAAAGGTGACGTTGGGTAACGAAAAGATTGATCAGGTGGGCAGCTTCACTTACCTTGGTAGCATTATTAGTAAATACGGCGGGAGCAGTGAAGATGTTAAAAGTAGAGCAGCTGAGGCTCAGGGTGTTTTTTCAAAGTTAAGAAAGGTTGGGAAGAATAGGAAGTTAAGTCTGGAAACCAAGTTTAGGATATTGGAAGCAACAGTGATGACAGTGGTCAAGTATGGCTCTGAAGCATGGGCGCTCCGAAAAGCGGACGAAAATTTCCTTGATTTTTTCCAGAGGAATTGCCTGCGGATTGTTCTGGGTACCCAGCTGACTGAGCGTATTTCAAACAGTAGATTATACGAAAAATCTGGTTCAATCCCGCTTTCTAGGGCTATAAAAAAAGAAAGGTTGAGATGGCTAGGCCACGTTCTGCGGATGAAGGATGGCAGATTGCCGAAGCTTATCCTTTTTGGCCAACCGTCTGGGGCTACACGGAAAGCAGGTCGTCCTCTTCTGGGGTGGGAGGATGTCAAAAACAAAGATTTAAAGGAAATGGGAACTTCCTGGGAAGGTGTAAAGACAGAGGCCTTGAATAGATTAGGTTGGAAGAGGAGCGTGCGTAGCTGTGTTGGCCTCAGGCGGCTTGGTGCTGCAGTGAGTTATTATTAGTAGTAGTAGTAATTTTCATGTTGAATGTCGGTATGGAAAATGTTCAAAATATTATTTAATTGATATTGAAATTATGTAGAATGGACTGAAAATAATGTAAACTGATGGGGTGATCTAGGTGGTAAAGAATCGATTATTACTATACTACTACCATACAAGGATAGGACCATCGTTGAAGCTCTTCTTTGAGCTGAATTAAACACTTTCTCATAATCTATATAACTAAGGACTAAAGAGGTTTTATGACATAGGCGCTTTTAAGTTATTAATTTAAGAGTGAAACTTTTGTCTACAAATCCTCTGCCCTTCCTGAAGCCACAGACATAAAACGATTGTTCGAAAATTAAATTGGACACGAGTTCTTTCCCTGACGGTTAGTACAGCCAGTCTACAAAATCGATTGGTATTAAGACGACTTGATCTTTTTTTTCAGAAAGAGAACGAATTTGAGCTGAAATTCTTAGTATTAAACTGTCATAAATATAGGTTATAAAACAGTGCCACAATCCCTGTTTAGAGCGAGGTCTTCATGTGTTTTTTTTTTTTAAAAATACTTCATTAAAAGATTGTGAGTAAGCAGCGTCGAAACCGTTATTTTTGTTTTGACTTTGGATATTCATCTATTGAAAGTTCGTTTAGCCTTTCTCCTATCTGCTAACAGGTTCTGTCGATGTAAATCGACAGAACCTGTCGAGTGATGAGCTTCATGTTAAGGCGCTTTCACGTTCGCTCTGCTGCAGGGCTAACTTACTCATTCGTAAGTTCGGGAGTTACGACCCTTCTGTAAGATGCTTTCTTTTCACAGCTTACTGCACTCCGTTGTACGGTCTAGCTTTTGTACAACCTCTGTCTGTTAGGTGTGAGAATTTTCCTCGGGTTTTTTTATAACAATTCTTTACGATGGCTTCTTAATCTTCAGTCGAATTGTAGTACATCTGGAATGTTTGTTGGTGGTGGCCTCCCATCTTTTCCTGAGCTGCATAGAAAATCTTCTCTTTCTATCCAGACAAGGATACTTGCTTCGAATAATCCCCTCATTTTGGAGCTTTCTGAGCCACTTTTTCGCCTCTCTCTGCCGCTTTGGCTGACTTGGTCAAGTGTGATTTACACACAACAATTTTGACATGTTTAAATGTACCATTGTTAATGAAAGAACTTTTTTTTTGGCAGATTGTTTTTTGTGTGTTATTGATTTATCTGTTTTTGTTCTTTTTTTGTAAGTGGCCCTAGTTCGTCTTAAGTTTAATGAATAAATAAAATAAAATTTTCCACAAGTACATGGGACTACATGCGCCATACCCCAAAATAAGAATGTTTTATATTTTTATTTTCCTTTGTAATGTTTTTTAAGAGTGGCGGATGGGTTCATTATTTTATTTCTGTTGGCCTTTTCAAACTTTATATTTATAATTTGTTCAATAAGCTCAATAGGGTAATTATTATAGAATGAAACATCTTTTATGTAATTTAGCTCAGGGTCAAACAATGCATAAACACATTTTTTAAACTCTGTTAACTGAAGGCTGACCCCACCTCTTTTACAGAGGAGGGGTTGGTGAGAAATACAAATAACGACCTCAATAAGTGAATTTCCTATGTATGTTACAGGCTTTCTTTCTTTGTCTGCACACATTTGTTTGTTTGTTTTTTTAACCAGTGGCTTTTGACTGATTTTCATTATTTATTTCTATAGCTTCATGATTTTGACTTGTAACTTTATAAATGTTTGTAACTTTAACATCTTGATAATCTTAATAACTAAAACCTCAGCACATAAAATGAAACCTTACCTATTGTGTACGGAAACAGATGGCAACAGAGGCATTGCATAATATCCGGTTGCAAACATGTTGGGAAGAAAGCTAAGCACGTTGAAACAGTGTAAGGAAGAGTGTCAATAAGGTCCTGCTCTAAGAATGGCACCAAGGCTGAAACAGCCAACAATACAGCTTGCCCAAAGCCTACAATAAGGAACAAGTCAAATTATTATAAATTTTCAAGATATGGACTGGTCAATTTAAAAAATATTAATAAATAATTTATATTTTTTTCAGAAAATACCAAAAAAACGGTGCTGCTAATAAACAACAAGATACGAGAAAGAAATTTTATACTTTAAATTATTGCATTTTTTCCTTATTATAGTTCACGATTTGTATCTATACTTTAATTATGGACATCTTGAAAACATGGAATGTCAATTTTTACGAACACGGAACAGCAATGGAATTTCTGTTCGTCCAGCCTACGAATATATCATCGTAACGGCATTTGCCACTCGATGACTGTCGGAGCCATACCTAAATGACTGGAAACTTTTAGGGACCATCCCTGGGTAAAAAGAACTTCAAATTTGTAGAAGAAATCAATGGGCATGAGAGGGCCTAAAAACAGACCAAGTAACTTTTTTTTTGATCGGTTTAAAATCTAGGGATTCTAAAGAAACTTAAATTTTGGATTGAAGGCACAAGCCAACCAAAACTTGGCACGAAAATGGAACAGAAGTCTTTATTTTTTCCCGACTGGGTTGAAAATGAAGTCCTTGAACGAAAGAAATCCCGAGTCACAAGAAAAATTTTAACATTAATATTGATTTACCGGAAAATGGGGTCAACAAAATTTTTTCCCATGGCTTAGAACTCAAATCAGTAAGTTCATAGGCCAAGGGAACCTTAATGCATAAAAATAGATCCAGGCTTGGCATAATTTTTTTTTCTAGTCAACTTAAATGTATATGTGGGAGTCCATGGGGAAAGGGGAACCAAATATGCAAAAAAAAAAAAAAACTGAAGAAAACAATCCGTCCGCCCAAAAATGTGGCCCAGAAATGGACCAAAAACCTTGCATACATAATTTGAAAATTACGACCGGTTCCAGGGCTACGGGGAAACCAATGTACAGGAAGAACATGAAAAACAAACTTGGTTCAACAGGAAGTGAAAAAGGAAAAATTTGACCCACTTTGGGCCGAATCATTTGGCTACCAACATCCAAGAACAAATTCAAGCATTAAGACACATCGACTTTTTTAGTTTTGTGTTTTGTTGTAAATCTCTTTATATCCATAGCTGAGCTGGACCTTCCCTCTGCGTTGATAACATAGCCAGCCGTTTTCTCTGGATTTCAAACTGTTAGGATCTCAAACTGCGTCCATGGATTTCCTGTATTCCTCATACAATAGCAGGAACAGTCAATCCCTATTTCTGTCCCTTTATTAAACCTAATTTTGTTTTCAAATTCGATGTTCACACTGGCTGGTTGGTTTCTGATTGACGACATCCAATTACTCTCAGATTCTGTCAGCACTTTATATCGTCTCCTTTTCCAACAATAGTTTGTAATAAGAGAAGAATGTAGGCATATTGTAACTATTGTTGGTTTCCAAAGAAAACAGGATCCGTGTTTTTTAATTAACATTTTTAAACCCTTCCCATTACCCAGACATAATAATATAGCTTTGATCCAATTTGTCCTATTTTCCAATTACTCGCTCTTTTCAAACACAGTCCCCATTCTTACGCGTGTTGCCAGGGCGACAGTTAATTTATTAGTATTTTTACCAGCAAACGCATATCAGTGGCACCAGTTGTGAGGGAGAGGGACTTTTACTCACTAAATATTCACTCCCCTAGATTTCCAAAAGTTCCCTTTTTTGGTAATGTCATTGGAAAACACCATAGATTTTGAAATGTATACTGTTAACCTCCACCTCAACATTTCCGTGATGGTGCCACTGATACACGTAGCAAACGGCTTGGGAAAAAAACTAGCAACTCAGACAGTTTCGATGACTTAATTTCGCAATTTTCAGGTTTATCCGTATTGAGCCTTGCAGTGTAATAGTACAGGCCAGGAGATTTTCCTTTAAAGCTATTATTTCTTTAATACTGAAGCAAATCTCTGGGCACAACCGATTCCTTACTAAAGTTTACTAGCAGTTTTGAGCTATGGGTCTCGGGTCTCCAGGGAATGATAGAATAAACAAATTGGGGTGTTAGAAATATATAGATACTGAAAAGAAGCTTGTCGACGCTGAAGAAACGAAATAAGCCAAGAGTGCAAAAATATTTTGAACGGGTAAATTACCTGTAAAATCTGTTTACATAGTACTCTGTATGTTGAATCACAAGTCTGCCAAAACCAAGGGAAGATCTAGCATGTATGAAAGGAAGGAGAAGAATTTGACAATATTTTTTAGGCTGCATTCCAATATAATGTTAAACATCAGCAATTACGCTTAAACGACAGAAACAGCAAAATCGTTAGAAGCAGAGGAGGTGAGGAGCAGAGCTTCTCTGCGATGGTCAATTTATTCTCCGAATCATTTCTGAGCTTGTGGAAAAGGGAAGGCCTAATTGTATTTCCTTGAACTGCTATAGCTACTATTGGATACTGCTTGATGAAAAACTACCAATGACAACTCTTAGCGAAGGATTATGAGAAAAATCCTCCCACAAATAAACTGACCCTTCATCTTAGAGTCTATTTGCTTCTAAAATATCTCTTAGACTAAGCACGTTCAGAAGACTGCAATACCAAAGCAACACTTTGGTTTTGTTTCTTCGCTATCGGTCAGTAATCACATGATCAAAGGCTATTCCTCAGCGTTGAAAAAACAACAACAAAATACTATCGAAAGAATGGACTAAATTGGCTTTGCAGCCAGTTGGACCTTATCCTTTTCAATCGTAGACATCGTGACGGATGAAAACTCGGAACAATATCTTATATAATCTAGTTGGTATTATAAAGCTATCCCTAACTTTTCAGGATCAAAATACCATAGATGACATTCTATTAATTATTACGAAACTATCTCATTGTTTTACATTCTCGTTTGTGCTTGTTTCTTCACTATCGGTTAAATGATGAAGTTGTCAGCCTATCGAAGTTTTTAAAACGGTATGTGCAAACAAGAACGCAATCAGTTATCACATGACCAAAGGCTATTTCTCAGCGTTGAAAAAAAAAAAAAAAAAAAAACAACTACAAAATAAAATCGAAAGAAGGGACTAAATTGACTTTGCAGTCAGTTGAACTTTATCCTTTTCAGTCGTAGACATCGTGACGGATGAAAACTTGGAACAATATCTTATATAATCTAGTTGGTACTATAAAGCTATCCGTAACTTTTCAGGATCAAAATACCATAGGTGACACTAATTACTACGAAACTACCTCATTGTTTTACGTTATCGTTTGTACCCGTTGCGCAAACACTTAATTCTGTCAGATTTAAAGAGATCAAATACAATGTGCACCAATTTGCACAAATTTCTAGCCCAAAGTGAACAGATATTTACTTACAAGTCCCTCTCCCGTGATAGACATCAAATACACCGGAAACAAATAATAGGTAGCCTACACCAACTAGCAAAAGTGGCAAACCCCTCATTGCCAAAGATGATTATGAGCTAACAGCCGTTTCTCGCCCAAAGTGAACCGATTCTTACTTATAAGTCCCTCTCCCGTGATAGGCATCAAGTTCACCGGAAACGAATAAATGGGTACACCAACTAGCATAGTTGCGAATTCCTCATCGCTGAAGTTGACTGTAGCCTAACAGTAGATTATCTCAGTAGAAGTCCCCTTCTAACAGTAGAAGTCCCCTACATGTCTTACCACTGGAACCAAATTGGTTTTACCATCAAATACACTGGAAACAAATAATAGATACACCAACTAGCAAAAGTTGCTAACCTCTCATTACCGAAGATGCTTATTACCTTTCAGCTGACTGATGCTTACAAGTTCTCTATAGGTCTCACAATTTGTATCGGCCTAGATTTCGTTTCAGTGTGTACCTTACTACTGAAGTTGTCAACCTCTTGAAACTTTCAAACTGGTTATCTCATGAAGGAATTTTCGTACCAAAAAATGGATGTCATATACTTTAATCAGCTCATCAAGAGCTATCGACTACCGTCGAAAAAAAAATTCTATCTGTCTTAGTTCAAAAGTCAATTTTTTTACCGTAGGCCAACTTTCTAACGTCACCACTTAGAAAGGGGCAAAGGATAAGCTCTAATTTCTTTAACAATGAGAGAGCTTTTAAAGTTTATTAGGCGGATATAATACCATTTCTCTACTGCAATCCCAAGTCCGAAAAACCGAATGATAAAATCAGCTGAAATCACGAACATAAATGGGTAGAAACAATAGATGGCAGCACTTTCGGACCCGTGGGAAAATGCCACATTTTTGCTTCTGTAAATTTTTCTATATATCACTCAAAGAAGATATATTGGCTGTGGGGTCGGGTAACTGCCGCATATATTTAACACTTATAGATTTTAGTCCATCTTCAATTTGAAAGTGGTGCCTGCCTGCTTGCCTGCTAGAACAGAGCTTTCCACTCGAAAGCACAAACATGGTTTGATGAAACGAAAGTTTGGCTGCACAACTTTAGATACTCCTCTCTGACATAGGCTATATAACTCCGTTATATAGTTATAGGCTATATATATTATATATTTATAGGCTATTATATTATATTATATGTTATAGGCTATATAACAGGCTCTGGCTCGTGGACAAGCAAAAACCATTCTTTTTGGCCCCAGGCAAGAGTTCTGCGGAGCTTTCCAAAATGTAATGTCATATTCATCAATCCGGCCTAAGGTCCACACTTTCCGTAGAAACCGCACAGGTTAGACCCTTACCAGTTTCCAGGAATAAGCTGAGATTGGCGGCATAGAAAAAAAACGGGACAGAACCAAAGTGTTGTTTTCGCAACACAATTAAATAAGTCCTTCCTCAAGCATATGTTATTTTTGATTGAGAGTTCGTTGCGTGAAGATATTGTTTTCAAGTATTAACCTTTTAATAAAGTAAAGTTCAATCTGTGTGATTTCCCCAGAGACATTTATGATCGGATTATTTTATTTACTTGTTATTGACATTTTTGCTACTTATTATAAATTCCCTTGGGATTTAGTAATTTATTGACTGCGGAGACCTGAATTAAGGGATTTAATTAACTTAGAGGATTGAACTTAACTGAACTCCTTTTGCATAGTATCAGCATCTATTATGGATCCAGAATATTGCGACGTCTGCTCAAAGAGAATAACCAGCAAAACAGGTGGCGTAGAGTGTATTAAATGCAATAAATGGTCTCATTGTAGCTGTGGAAAAACTAAGAACTCTAATGACTTGAAGAAGATCTTTGTGTGCGTAATATGCGCGCAAAAATATTCTCTGACAAACTGTATCCTGACTAAATTGAAGTCGAAAAATAATAGTCCAAGACAGCCAAATAACAACAATAAGAACCATGATCAATTTAAAACGAATATTATTTTCCCGAGTGAAAAAGTACAGACAAAAGCACCAACGGCTCCTGGCGTAGCAACGAGACTTATGGCTGCTGTAGAAAATAAAACGGTGGAAAGAAAAGACTGTACAGGTTCTGATTGAGTTGTCTCATGTGTGACGGAACGACTAAAAACAGCCCTTCGTTTGATGGTCATCAATGCTTAAACGGCATGCATGCGGTCTGCGCCGCAATTGATGCAGACATAATTCTTGCTCTACAGGAGCCCTCGGAGACGGTTTTCTCTTTTTAACTGTAAAAAGTGCTTAAACCAGCGTAATAAGAGTGGGTCAAAATGCCCGAAGTACTTATGTATCTGTTCAATGCAGTACCATTGTTACCAGCTAAGTCACGCAGACTCAACAACAGTAAACTCAGTCCATTCATACAGATGAAGAGACTCATAAAACTGTTCATACCTCCGAGCGACGTGTTTGGAGATTCACATTAGTGGAGGCTGCGGAAAGGCGGAGAATCGCACATTTCTTCATATTTGCGTGGATTTTTTCAAAGGTAGCTGCTATGATGAGTGTTGACTTCTGCCACAGAAATCTCTGTGTAAAAAGTTCACTCATGGATTCTGTTTCATGAATTGTTGTCCTAATGTATATCTCACTTTCCGCAGAAGGAGAAAGCTACATTTTAAGACTGAATTGCGGAGTCCAAAAAACGGGGAGCGAAAAAATGCACTTGTGTTGATGTAGGGCTGCCAAAGAGAGTCATATCTTGTTCCTCCTGTGAGTTTGAATCTCATGCCGCCTGTCTTACATCCCTCAGCCATTGTACATCCCTCCTCCAGAATACCAGCCCCCCCACTTAAAACCCTGGAATAACTGGCAAGAACCAACATTAGGAAGACTTTCGACAAATCCGTTCGGTCCAAACAATCAACGTAATTGAAAATTTTTAAAGAAAACAAAGATTCACCTACCATTCAAACCATGTTTTCCGAGTTTCCCAATTTGGAAGCGATTCAGTGTGCTGGCAAGCAAATTCGAGACC
Organism: Artemia franciscana; assembly: GCF_032884065.1. Lineage (NCBI taxonomy): Eukaryota > Metazoa > Arthropoda > Branchiopoda > Anostraca > Artemiidae > Artemia > Artemia franciscana. The sequence goes on along the minus strand of NC_088867.1, from coordinate 23,329,934 downwards.
GCGGTGTAAAGTCCTTAATTCGTCCCTATTCATTTCCGAAAATAAAATTGTCAAATGTCCGGTCACTTATGAACAAAATGGAAGAGGTCGAACTATGTTTGAAAAATGAACTTATTGATATTGCTTGTATCTGTGGATCGTGGTCCGCGGCTGAAGAGTATGTTGCATTTGATGGATTTGATATCTATTTTAAACCAAGAATGACACCCGATGAAATTACAGTAGCACATGGTGGTGGTGTGGGTATAATTTGTCGGTCATCTATAAAAAATAGAGTTCTCAATTTCAACAATATACCAAATAAACACGGTTTCGAAGTCTTATGGTTGTGGTGCAGCCTTAAGAGGCAGCCTAAGGAAGTGGCATCACTAGTGATATGTGTTGTTTACTATCTGTCCCGTGGCCGTCACCGTAAAGACCTTGTGAATTACTAACTGAATTGCACTGACAATGTACGATCCTTGTATCCTAACGCTGGTATCATAATGAATGGCGACTTTAATGACTTGGATCTCAAATGGATAAGCAATTCACTTTCACTTGAGCAGATTATTAATGTGCCAACAAGAAGTAACCGTATGATAGATATCATCTTTAGCAACTGTACGGTATATTACAATACCCCAGTTATATTACCCCCACTAGGTATGAGTGACCACCTGTATGTTGCTTGGGTACCTAATCATTTTATCCCAAATAGACAAAAAGAAATAAAGTGGTGTACAGACCCTACACACCTGAGCTATCAAATCTCTACAAGAATTGGCTCAAAAATCGTGACTGGTGTGATACTCTCTCATTGTCTGATGGTGACGAAACGGAACGTTCATATTGTAGGAAGCTGCTCGAAAAACATTCTGAAATTTTCCCGCAAAAAAACAAAATATGCAAAATCTAATGAAAAACCATAGATTACTCAAGATCTATGGATCTGATAAAATTGACGAATGAATTGCAATTAACTGGACCTGCGGAAGATTTCAAAAGATTAAGAAATACAAAAGTTTGTATATACAAAAGTTTAGGTATAAAGTTTAAGTAAAAGTATACTTTTGTATAAACAAAAGTTTAGGAATTACCTTGAAAACTATTTAATGTTTGATGCAGTTTATTTCAGGTATAAACTGTGGGTGTTTTTGAATACACCAACCATTTATATACTTAATTATTCTGAAATATTCTATATAAACGGCCGCTATTCTAATCGTGAAAATAGATTCTTGTTTTATTTTATTTTTTTACGATTCATTTTAATTTACTGACGTTGAAATAATAATTTATTGACCCAAAAATAATTTTTATTTTTGTGTTGCTATTTATTATTTTTTGGTCTTTTTTGTGTCATGACATACTCATGTTAGCTCCAGCTATTGCAGTGAATAAAAAATATTCTATTCTATATATAGCTTGGCAATACTAGCCAAAATTTGTAAACACTTCCACCTAATACAATACAATTCTTCAATCTATTAAATATAGGCTACATAACAAAAACACAAATATAAAAAAGAGCACAACCGACCTAGCCGAGTCGGTTGGTGCGCTGGATTTGGGATCCTTTGTCTGAAGGAACGCCGGTTCGAATCCCAGTGTACCCAATTGTTCAGTTTGGGACGGGAGTCAGTGGCGTGACTCTGTAAGCTTAGCCAGAGTCGACCCAGCTTAAAATGGGTACCTGGAGAAATCTGGGGAAGGTAAACAGGAAGGGTGTGCGAAAGCACAGGATGGTTGGCCCCCAACCCCCCATTGCACTTCCTGGCTGAAGGGCCCAGAAACGGAGATCAGCACCGCCGGTAGGGACTGTAAAGTCTAATGCCGTATCCTTTACCTTTTTTTTTACAACATACAAATAGCTTAGAAATATTTTAAACCCTCATGGAGCTTCTTCTTAGGACGAACTGTCACAAAACTGGATTTAAAAAAAAAACGGCAATTGACTCAATATCACACACAAGAAGTCACTCACTTAGAGAACAGCGAGAAGCAAGTTGGGTGTGATTGGCAAACATAAATCTGTACAAAGTTTAGTAGCATTGCCATAACTAAGCAGCACATATAGAGAGGAAAATGCTCAATTTCGTTATATACTATTTTAAGACAGCGTAGACCGTGAAACGTATAATAGCAAAGGAAGATAATAAGGATGAGCATAAAGATCCTACTGAGCCATTGATGGCACATAGGACGTCAGCAATTCTCGACGGTTTAGCTGCGGGTCTTTATTTTACTGTGACATATAGTAAGCCTGTTGTCCAGCTCTATTGAAACTGAGATCGAACCTGGAGCCCAAATTGCAAGGCAGAGAGAGATCTACTGCGCTACCACAGATTAGCAAATAAGAGGCAATGTACTAGTCCAAAAATTCAAAAATACAAGCACAACAAGAACGAAAAAGAAGGATATTAACATCATTTAAGCATGACTAAGCAAGCGAAGGAACAGATTGCCCCTGACAAACTGACTCCAGATATGGAGAATATGAGCACCTTCAATGACCGTATCGTACGTTTTACTACGATACGATTAAAATATATGTTGTATATTTTAACCATACCGTACGAATAAGGGGTGCCTGAGAGTGCCACGGCAGAAAGTATACAGATTAAGCCTTTGCGAAATACAGAATAACATAATCAGCAAGAAAACTATCACAACTCTTGAGTAGCACAATTTACACAGTGGGACAAGTAGTTGGCCCGAACACGGCCATGAGCATAATCTAAATTGCTAGTCCATGCAGAATCCATTACGACGTGATGTTCTTACAAGAGCACTTACAAACCAAAGGTAACGTTGGTTCATTAAATATTCCATTAAAGATATTCATTAAAGAGGTCGTCTCCACATTTTACCACTACCCATAAAGCTCAGGGCACTGCTGGGTGTTCATCTGGAGGTCTTCAATTTTCAACAAGTACCCTGTCCGGCCTTCCCTAATCCTCTGCAAGTATAGAGCTCTTGCTCTGAAGCTAGGTACAATAATTTTCTTCTATGTTTATTTTCCATGCCATTGGCAGAACCTCATTTCATTAAATTTATATTCCAAAGCTTGTCGCAAAATAGAAAACCGTTATATCAGCTAGCATCGTCCCTACACTGGGTAACAGTTTGTAACTCTAATGCCAGCATTACTGATTCTTCTGATTGTTACAATCTGCTGCTTGATTGTACCTATCACATTTACGTAAAAAAAACAAATACCTTTTGTGTATATACATAGCCTTGGAAGCTTGACATCGAACCTGAATCATGTGATAGTGTCCAAACTATTGAAAATATAAATATCCAACCGACAACTACTATTAATAATGAAAAAGTCGATGATGACTATTTACCTTTGGTATTTTTTTTTTTAATTAAATTTTCCCTTTTCATAAGTACGTAAATGTCGCTTTGTCTAATATGAAAAAGAAAACTGGTGGAATACAAATGCCACTGTCAATATTACTACCCTTTGTCCTCTCTTGCTCCCTCTTATATAAGAGTGCCGTTTTATCTTGTCTAAACGATTGTTTCAAGCCAAAGGGCAAGTCTGACTTAAATAGCTATTATCATCAAATTGTGGAATGACAAAATTCATCTGCCAGCATTATAGTCTCTATTGAACGTATCTGTGTTTGTACTATATAGCCTTTCTGGAATGTCCTTCCTGAAAATAAGAAAGTAAAAAAACAAAGCAAAACTTTTGCCATGCTTAGGGGATGCTCGCAAGCGCACGTCTTCTCGCGTCGTTTACTCTGTAAAGAACAAAACAAAAAAGGAGTAGAATTCTAATTTACGAAGTACTTGGCTATGTGGTCTGTGTCCTCCTTATAATCTTGGAACTTAGAAGCTTGTAATTAACAGTGCTAATGAACCCAAAAAATACCCGAACAATAGAATACAAATAATATTAATGGACGATTTCACATACCAAAGATTGCAACCTAGGAGTATTTAGGTCCTTTAGTCCAATGTGCTTTAACACCTTGATAAATGGTAGATGTCCATTTAGTCCCCTATAAATGCACAAAAATATTAAGTTACGTATTTACTCCCACAAACGGGAAAAGTTGAATTTCTAAATACTAAAACTGTAAGTATGTTAACTATACGAGTCAAAAATTAACTGAGTTCATATATCTAGCTATCAGGGTACACAATTCACGACAGCATTCTTCAGCCCTAGTCGCGTCACCAACTCATTACAGACATGAATTCAGTCCTTTTTCCACACGCCTTGGTCGATAAAATGGTTCTATTAAATTCAGTATTTCGGCAACGGATAAAAGCCTGTTGTGTTGCTTTATAACAACATTTAACTACATTAAAACAAATCAATGTGGCATGGAGACAGGCTTTATGAACGTACGTTATACCCCAGACCTCACCTCGGATCAGTTAAGAGTTTGTCGATAGTGACGATTTCAAAATAGGTGTGCAATCATCATAAAGATAGATACTGTAATGGTTAAATGCTAATTATGAATGGTTAAATGCAAATAGAGAGGTAGAGGATAGACAGTGAAGTAATATGACAAGGTTCTTAGTAATGGCAAACTTAAAATGTTTAGGAAAATTTTCAACGTCATTTTCAATGCTGATTCCAAAAATCTAATACAAATTTGTCTAGCGCCTATAATTTTTTACATTACTTTCTTGTAATTTTATGTTTTCTGAAACTTTGATAAGTTGTGTCCGATGTTCCAAATTGTCTCATCCACACTTGACCGAAGGATATTTCCTTTTATCACTAGCTGTGAAAAACTTCCTTTTCGTTTGTGGTCCAATGTTTTCTCATTTTTGTTCTATTTTCTAAAAATGAATATGATTATTTGAGAAAACCCATTCTTTGTTCGATGGAGCAAACGGTAGAACATTAGAATTTAATTATTTTTATTTCGAATGCAGCAATTTTTTTTCCTGACGCTATCCAGTCGTAAAACTAGATAAACACATTAAATAAGGTTTCACGAGTCCTGCAAATCCCTATGGTATTATTTGATTCATTATAAACTTAAATTTCGTGCCTGTCAGGAATTGATTACATGAAAAAAGAATGACTTACTTTGGATTCCCGACGTGATGAGTGGAATCACCTCAAGAAGCTGTGCCAGTGCTGCATGAAAGCCTCTATAGTCCAGAGAGGGTAAGCAGTTCAACCGTTGCTGCTCTTTTTCTCGCTTTCGGAGGAAAATGAATGGTTGGCCAGGAACATCTTTTAAAACTCCTACAAAATATTTATCGTCAATTTTTATTCGGAATAAAAAAAAATGAGAACAAAAACAGTTTTAATATGCGTTTTTACACTTTGGTTAAATCAGCATATTCTCTATAACAGTAATTTTCTTTTATTCTCCATCCATAGTTATCAGTGTGCATTGATTAATATGTATAAGTAACTAGATGTCTCTTTTTTTATTTATCCGTGCTTGAATCATAACATTTGAGACCATTTGTCATTAAACCTAGTAATTCCAAACTGGAATTCCTCAATACTTGTTTTGCAACTAATGTATTTTGATCTTTGACAGCCAACAACCATTTCAGGCTTCTATTTAAGGAGGAGTCTCAGAATTTAAAAAGTTTGTTTTGAGGCCATTATCCCAAATTTGCTGTGTTTTACCAAGATTTTTTTCAAGCTTCCCTGGGAGTTTAGAATGGTCCCCCAAATCCCCTTTGTCTGCGACACGACTATACGGGCTTAGCAACGGATCTGTTAGGATCCAGGGGCTTAGCAATGGACAAAAGGTAGCACTACTAAAAAGTAATAAAAAATAAATTAATAATGAATATGTGCAGTAGCTATTATATGCGGATAAACAGAATTACGCAGTATCGCAAGACAGAATTTGGGCTTTATTCAAATTTACAAACCAGCGAGTCAATTATCACAATTCCATAGAGGAAGATCCTTTGACAACCTAATACAATTGGATCCAATAGCAACCAATAAAAACCCTACAAATATGATATCCTTCAATTAAGACTTTGTTCCCAGAACGAAAATGTCTCTCATTTTGTACGGTACAGTTGCTGTTATTATTTCTACATTAATTGCCTCTTGGATAATATTTGCAAGTTTTAGGATTGTAAAGATAGCTGGACTATCTAGAAATCTAAAGAACCATTTAAAACTAATTTTGCATTTAGAGATGCCCTATTGCTGTATTTTTAATGTAATATACTTCTATGGACTAACAAAATCTGACTGTAAGCTAACAGCATTATTAAGTACAATTTCGATTGTATTTGTAACTCATTTTCACGCCAGTTTTCTCACTCTTATGGTTGTTACAAATTTTTACACAGAAAGAGGATATCTACGAAGATGTATTTCAGTGTTGAGTGTTCTCATGTTCAGTTTAGTACCATTTTTTTATAATCTGAAACAACTGGCCCATCACAATGTTTACTGCCTCTGTTCCGGCAATTTTCAAGTCTGTGAGCAAGTTCATCAGTCGAAGAAATGGACGTTGGTGATACTGCCGATTATATTTGCGTACCTTTTTATGGCATTTTATCTGATCATACTAGAGAGACGTTTGCACAGAAAACAGCTTTCTTCAGATCCATATAAGCCTAAGTGTTACATTGGCATCCCTCTTGCAGTATGTTGCATTTACTCTTTAAATGTGACTTTCCGCAAATTTTTTCTTGTGAAAATAATGCCACTGCTTTATTTTGGCTGGCCCTCTATAATTTATGACACACTTACGCCGATCGACAACTTCACAGATAATTTATTTTTCCCTATAGTTTTTCTGATATGCAATAGACACATGCTTTTTAACAGAGCCCAAGCTATTCAACCTTATCCTGTTATGGAATGAAACATACCATGTGATAAGACAACGTCTGTGCATAAACTAACAAGACTAAACCAAGTGGATAAGCCACAGACCTAAAACAGTCACCAAAACAGAAAATCTATCACGATTTACTGAATTGTGTGTTTTCCTTGAATATTAATGAAATTTTGATTAGTTGCCTCTTTATTTTATGAGAATATATATATATATATATATATATATATATATATATATATATATATATATATATATATATATATATATATATATATATATATATATATATATATATAAGTTTCTCAAATACTCTATGAGATCAGCAAATAAAAATGAAAACGCTTTAATTAGCTGAATATATATATTAGTTAAAATATGTAGAACTAAAATAGTCTTTTATCAAACATAACTGAGTATTAATTTCTATGCCAGTTGGGTATCGACAAAACGAGTGTACCAAAAAACACTTCAAGCAAAATTAGTCCCACTTATGCGCTATACGTCAGCTACATGAAACAAATCGGGATATACGTCAACTAGAATTCCAAAAAGGGATAGGTCCATTTATTAGACAATGAAACAAATATCTACAAAAGCTCTGGATATTTCGAGTACATAATCATCCTCATTAGTAGAGTAACTAAAGTATTAAAATTAAAACAAATTATATTTATACTGAACAAAATAATAACTTCCGGTAACAGCCTGTTTCCGGTCCATTAACTGAGAGGGTTGATTAACTATCTTGACTTCTTTAATATTGCTTTGAATTTTTGATAAAGGTGTTTGATAAAGGTTATATAAAGGTCTTTTCTTTTAATAAGAAAAAAACAACGTCAACTGGATCTCCAGTGCTAGGCCCGGTGAAGTTTTGCTGAAATAGTGGCCATGGTCCACACTTTAGGTGCATCACAAGTGACAATTTAACGTTAGTCCAGAATCCTCAATTAGCACACCGAAAATCCAAACCGAATGAGAAGAATGCAGCCCTTTGTCACGGAGATTCGATCCTACGCGGACATCCAACACCATAATTATAGCTGTTGACCAGGTTTTGCTGAATGAATTTCCCCAGTTCATCTAGTAATTAGGCTGATAAAACGACAATTTGACACTCCCTTCCAAAGAGGTTGGACCATATACATACCATGAAGACACTTACTCTTAATTGTATCCAATTTTAGTTGCGATCCAATAACCATCTCTGTCAGGCGTACTGACAAAAAGAATTTAAGGGCCCTGCCTTTTCCACCCCTACAAAAGTTCTCTCCGATCCTTTTTCTACTCACCAAGCTCTATTAAGATATAAACACATCCTAGGTAAGAGCCTAATGACAAGAGTTTAGGGACCCGTCGCACCTCATATGTTAGATCAGCTATAAGCTCCTGAAAACGCAACTAGGATACCTCCGTTTACATCCCACCCTTTTTGGTGAGATAAAACAAAATGTTTGGGCCGATCCCGTGATCTCAAAATTTCTGGAGTCCCTCTCCAATAAAGATTAAAATGGGCGTAGACCCCCCATAATATACATTTAAGACACGCTTGCTCCCAACCACATTTGGTATAAATCCAGTAGCTCCTTCTGATGAAACTTCATTAAAAGGTCCCCCTTCTTTCAATCCTGTACAAAGGTGTCAAATAAGTCATCGGCCGTAAAATGAATAAATAAGGCACAAACTTTAACTTCTTACAAAGTTTGGTGAAAATACGACCAGCTTATCTGGTAGATTTCTTAGCACCACAAATTAAGGGACCCCCTCCATTCCCCACCCCAGATAGAATTTGTTGTATCGAGAAAGTCATTAGGCCCAACTGGGAAACTTACTCTTACTTTCCACAAAGACTGCCTTACCAGAATTTAGGGTCCAATATCCCCTTACCTTCCCCCAGGGGGATTGAATTACACGTGGACCTTCAAACACACAACAAGGACAATGACTCATACTTTTCACTAGGTTTATTTGACATCTGAAAACTCTTATGGTAGATGGTCTAAGGACCAGCATTTAAGGACATCCCCCCTCCTTCATCCCCGAAAGAGACCAGTTGAGATAATAATCCCATTAAAGACATAACTAGGACCCTAGTTCTTACTTACGACAAGGTTTGGCCATGATTCAATTGCTCCTTCAGGTAAATTAGTCTTTTTAAAATGCTTTCTAAAAAAGAAGGTTTTTAAAGAAAGATAGAGCCCAAACTAAAACCTAAAACCAGCAGAAATGTCATATAATAATGCATATTCAAAACAAACACAAATAACTATGAATGAGATAATTAAGTCAATTATTGAAATTAATAATCAATCACATTAATAGAGGTCCATTTGCACTTTAGAGAATACAACGTACATTTTAAACAGTTTCTCTTAGGTTCGTTATTAAACTGAAAATTAAAAAATTAAAATTAAAACTGCCAAGATTTCTAGAGACCAATATCATTGTATTTTAAACAATCAATCCATTTTCATAGTCTTACTAGCGGTGTCAATTGGGGTAGAATACCAGGTGTCATTGAAAGATGACTTCTGGTATTTCCAACATAAAAATAATAAAACTGTTCCTCCTGGATTTTGAAAAATTACATTTTAGCCCCATCTCCCTAATTTCCGTGAACTGACAACACCACCGAGTCTGATACACAATCAGTTTTTATCCATACTTTTTTTTTCTTTTAAACGCATCCCTTTCAAACATATAAATCAATTCTCTGGTGAACCATTTTCTTGTGAATTGGGGTCCTTCTGACCTAAGGATTTTAAGATATGATTTTCAGGACCATCATGGAAAAGACTGTCGGCCCATTTTTAGGGGTCTTTTTTGTACACTAGGATCCTAAGCCCAGGAACTTAAGATTAAGTTTCAAGCTTCTCAGAAAAACAACTTTTGGGAAATTTTTTGTCCCTTTTGGGGAGTGTCAATTACTTTATTCTCAATTTTTTATTGTTCATCAGGGTTCTCTTGTCCGAAGGACTTGAAGATATACATTTTAAGCTGATAAGATAAAATAGTCCTTTTCGGGCTGTATTTTCGGCCAGCCTTACCCCCCAACAAATTTTTATATATACTTTAGACTCCTTTTGACCTGGGTATATGTAGCTCTAAGTTTAAAACCGATAAGGGACAACACGGGTTTTAGCTCATTTGCAGGCCACCTAACATCCCCACTTCTTCAAAGCAACATGTGTGGTCACCTCAGCCCAGGCAACGATCCTCGAATAATTCAAGCTAGTCCAAATAAACAAATTTGTTCGCCCTTTGTGGGGCCAAAATTCTGAAGAGAGCCGTATTAAGTGGGAGTCGTCATCTTTCTATTCTTTTATCATCCTCCTCAAATTTTAAGCATTCATTTTCAATAGCTTATGGCACTTATCGCCCTTTTCAAAATTATGGTCTTCTTTCTTTTGGTATGTGGTATGTGTACAGCCCTCCCTCAGCTTCGTCCCCATTAGGTGGAAGTTATCATCTTTCGATTTTTATGGCACTTGGTATTAACCAAGTGACATATAGCAATCGCAAATTCTGTCGGTCTGTCGGTCCCGGTTTTGCTACTTTAGGCACTTCCAGGTAAGCTAGGACGACGAAATTTGGCAGGCATATCAGGGACCGAACCAGATTAAATTAGAAGGTCTTTTTCCCGATTTGGACATTTGGGGGGGGGGGGGGGGGGTGAAGTGGGGGGCCCGTGGATTCGGAAAAATAGAAAAATTTAAGTATTTTTAACTTACGAACGGTTGATCAGATCTTAATGAAATTTGATGTTTGAAAGTATATCATGTCTCAAAGCTGTTATATTAAATCCCAACCGGATCTGGTGATATTGGGGGGGGGGGTCTGGGAGGGGGAAACCTAAAATATTGGAAAACACTTAGAGTGGAGGGATCGGGATGAAACTTGGTGGGAAAAATAAGCACAAGTCCTAGATACATGATTGACATAACAGGAAAGGATCCACTCTCTTTGGGGTAGTTGGGGGGGGGGGGGTTAATTCTGAAATATTAGAAAAAATGAGGTATTTTTAACTTGCGAACGGGCGATCGGATCTCAATAAAATTTGATATTTAGAAGGATATCGTGTCTCAGAGCTCTTATTTTAAATCCCGAACGGATCTGGTGACGTTGGGGGGGAGTTGGGAGGGGAAACCTAAAACTTGGAAAACACTTAGAGTGGAGGGATTGGGATGAAACTTGGTGGTAAAAATAAGCACAAGTCCTAGATACATGATTAACACAACCGGAACGGATCCGCTCTCTTTGGGGTAGTCGGGGGGAGGGGGGGGGGTAATTCTGAAAAATTAGAAAAAATGAGGCATTTTTAACTTACGAACGGGTGACCGGATCTCAATTAAATTTGATATTTAGAAGGATATTGTGTCTCAGAGCTCTTATTTTAAATTCCGACCGGATATGGTGACATTGGGGGGGATTTGGGAAGGGGAAACCAAAAACTTGGAAAACACTTAGAGAGGAGGGATCGGGATGAAACTTGGTGGGAAAAATAAGCACAAGTCCTAGATACGTGACTGATATAACCGGAACAGATCCGCTCTCTTTGGGGTATTTGGGGGGGGGGGTTAATTCTGAAAAATTAGAAAAAATTAGGTACTTTTAACTTACGAACCGGTGATTGGATCTCAATGAAATTTTATATTTAGAAGGATATCGTGTCTCAAAGCTCTTATTTTAAATCCCGACCGGATCTGGTGACATTGGGTGGGGGGAGTTTGGGGTGGGGAAACCTAAAATCATGGAAAACGCTTAGATTGAAGGGATCCGGATGAAACTTGGTGGGAAAAATAAACAGAAGTCTTACATACGTGATTTACATAATTGGAACGCATCCTCTATATTGTGGGGGTGGGGTGTAATCCTGAAAAATTAGAAAATTCGAATGATCGTATCTTCATGAAACTTCATATTTAGAAGGACCTCGTAACTCAGATCTCTTATTTTAAACCTCAACCGGATCAAGCTTAATTGGGTGGGGGGGGTAGTTGGGGGGACCGAAAATCTTAAAAAATACTTAAAGCGGTGAGATCGGGATGAAACTTGATGGGAAGAATAAAAACCTGTCTGAGATACGTGACTGACATAACCGGACCGGATCTGCTCTTTTTGGTGGAGTTGGGGGGGGGGGTAATTTTGAAAATTGAGGTATTTGTAACTTACGAAAGGGAGAACAGATCTTAATGAAATTTGATATTTAAAAGGATCTTGTGCTTTAAAGCTGTAGTTTTAAATTCCGACCAGATCCTGTGACATTGGGGGGAGTTGGAGGGGAAACGGGAATTCTTGGAAAACATGAAAATTGGGGTATTTTTTTCTTACGAATAGGTGATCTGATCTTAATGAAATTTGATATTTAGAAGGAATTCATGTCTCAGAGCTCTTATTTCAAATCCCGACCAGAACTTCTGACATTGGGGGGAGTTGGAGGGGGAAATCTTGGAAAACACTTGGAGTGGAGGAATCGGATGAAGCTTGGTGGATAGAATAAGCAAATGTCCTTGATACGTGATTGACAGAACCGTACTGGATTTGCTCTCTTTGGGGGAGTTGGGGGGAGGGTTCAGGGATTTGGCGAGTTCAGTGATTTAGGACGATGAAAATTGGTAGGCGTGTCAGGGAGCTGCACAATTTGACTTGATGAAGTTGTTTTCCCAGATTCGACCATCTGGGGGGGGGGGGCTAAAGGGAGAGGAAAAATTAGAAAAAATTAGGTATTTATAACTTATGAGTGAGTGATCGGATCTTAATGAATTTTGATATTTAGAAGGACATCTTGACTCAGAGCTGTTATTTTAAATCCTGACCGGCATTAAGTCACTTATTTTCTTTTTTAAATCAATCTATTGATTCATAGAATTTTGTTAGAGCTCATATCATATGATCTCTTGGCTCTTAGCTCTTCTTGCCTCGTCACAAGTGCCATATGAGCTCTTAGCTCTTGTTTTATTCCCCTTCTCAAATTTTAAGCATTCGTTCTCAATAACTTATGGCACTTATCGACCTTTTCAAAATTCTTGTCTTCTTTCTTTTGGTATGTGGCTGAATACTGAAGATGGGTCAGATACTTATAGTTAAAAAATCTTGATGAGAAGCTGGCTACGTTCTACTAAAAGCTAACAAATAAGGTCAAAGAATTGTTCACTACTAAACCGAAAAATTGTTATTCCGAGGTTAAAAGCTATGTGTCAGGAGTCAAGAGCAGATTAACTTCAATCTACCCGAGTCCCCTAATGTCCTCCCAATTATCGAAACAAATTCCTGGCTTCCATTATTCATAGACTTCCCACTATTTCTATCCCCTTCTTTTCCCAGTCTTTCTCCATCTGAGATAGACAGAAATATTGAAAAACTAAGAGAAACAAGTGATTATCCTTTGGATATTCCGTTTCCTCTTATTAGTGCCTTCGGTGACTTCCTTTCTAAACCCTTCTCTTTCCTGTTTAACGAGATTACCGAGTCTGGGCGAATTCCACCAATGGCGCAACAGGGTTTCATAACCCCTTAGAAAAAGAAAGACGAAAAGTCTGTTTTTGAAGGCGTTCGTCCTATTACTCTTACTCCTATTTTCTCAAAACTTTACGAAGGATTCCTTTCAGATGGCTAAAGGGGAAAATCCTACCTCTTACGGGAGGATTCGGGAACCTAAAATCCACTTCTACTTCCCACTACCTCGTTTCTCCTATTGACCACATCGGGAAAATCCTCGAAAAGCCTAATTCCTGGCTAAATTTAATTTCCATTGACCTTCAGAAAGCATTTGACCCTGTTAACCACAATATTTTAATTGAGAAACTTGTCAGCGAGTTCAATATTGATCCCTTACTGGTGAAATTCGTTGCCTCCTTCTTAACAAATAGATCGCAGGTTGTCAAATACAAGAACAATTATTCAAATCCTCTCCCTGTCCACAATAGCATACCCCAAGATACGCTCCTAGGTCTCCTTTTTTTCAGTCATGATTAACAGCCTCGGGAGGAATTTCCTGACCGATAGAAATTTGTTGATGACCTAACAGTTGTTGAAACTTGCTTCAGAAATTTAACAAGCAACCCCATGAGTATCCTCAATGAAATTGGAGATGAGGCCATGGACTTAGACATGACAGTGAACCCCTCTAAGTCCATGATAATCCCGATTTGTTTCCTCAAATCCTCGCCCTTTTTTCTTAAAACTATCCCTCCTGAAATTTTCTGTGTCCTCATTCAAGCAACTTAGCGTCTAAATTTCTTCAAACTCGAAGTGGGATATCCACGTTAAAGACATCATTCATAGAGCTAATGTGTCAATCGCCCTCCTTAAGCTCCTAAATAAATTAAGCGTCCCCCCTCCCCATTCCTGAAGGGTTTATACGTTTTCTGTCCGCACGCATCTCGAATATGCTTGTCCAGTTTGGTACCCAGGTATCTCTCACGAAGAATCGGAAAAAATGAATCAATCAAACAGTTCGTGGTAACGAACTGTAGTAAGGAGCGACCCGGCTCAATAGTAACCAAAACTCTAAAAAAAAAACTCTAAAAAGTTTTTTACTGTTTTAAAAAGAAGAATTGAGAGAAAGAGTCAAACTTTAGCGTAAAGAGCAGGGCGTTGATGAGGAAGCAGCCTCTTTCATATACGAAGTAATTTCTGTGCGTTTTAAGTTTTAATGTCGCTCCTTACTTTCAGTTAAAAAAACTTGTTTTTTTATTTAATCCAAAAAAGAGCCTTGCGAATAATTTTCAAAGAAGGCAAGGTGCCATACTCTCTGGTCCGAGGAAAAGCTTGCTTGAAAACCTTTGAGCCAAGGAGGGTTTCGTTGGGCCTCCGTTTTACAAAAAAGGCAATAACAAACCCTCGAGCGAAAAATATTTTCCCCAAATATCTATCCAGATTATGGCCGCGTCGAGCTGTTTCTGAGCCCAGTCCTATTTTGTCCCAAAATAGCGTTACTTCCAGATATGAAAAAAACTTTTGTACCCTTCATCACAGAAAAAATGAATAAAATATCCCACTAGTTTTTCCTTCTCTCTCTCTCTCTCTCTCTCTCTCTCTCTCTCTCTCTCTCTCTCTCTCTCTCTCTCTCTCTGTTTTATATTGGCTGATGGTGCTGCCCAGTTCTTGTAATTATTTGCTTGTTTCCCCCGTCTGTTTTTTTGTTTCCCTTTTAATTTGTATATTTTTTATATTTCGTTCTGTTTTTTGTGTTTATTCACTTATTTTTATCCCCCCTTTTTTGACCAGCTTTAATCTTTTGTTTCTTTGTATTTATTCGCTTATTCTGCTCCCCTTCCCCCATTTTTCTGTTCCTTTAAATTCTTTATATGACTTATATTTGTTTCAGCTTAGTTTGACCAGTTTTTATCTTTTTACTATTCAATTCATTTTTTTTACAGTTTAATTATTAACTCACAAATGACTATTCCCTTTTTCGTTGTTGTTTTTGCATTTTTGCCAGTTTTAGTGCAACCATATGATTTGTTGACTCCGAATCCGAAAGTCCGAATTCGGCCCTTTGTGGGTTTGTGATAGAGATTTTTTCAAATAAATATCTAATCTCTTATCTTCTCCATAAGCGTCAAGCCAATAAAAAAAAAAACCTGGACTCAGTTTTTTAGGGGAGAGGGATCCATGTCCCCAACCTAATTTTGTTTTGTACATGAGGGTTCACTTGAAAGTTATGGGTGAAGTTTCAAGCCGTTCGGAGAGGAAAAATTGATTGGATTTTTCGCCTTTTTCGGGGAAAATAATATTTGTTTTTCCTTTGTTCTTGTTCACTAGGGCCTGGTCACCCCATGACCTTAGGATATAAGTTTTGAACAGATCAGAAAAAGTCTTCGGGCCGTTTTCAGACGCTGGTTTTAGGATAGTGCTCACCGATCTTTTTTTCTTAATAAGGCTTGCACAGGCTTATGGCTGCTAGTTTCAAACTTATCAGGAACAAAAATAAAAATTTGGCCAAGGTCCCCAGCACCATTCTCCATGTCTCGTCTTAATATTGCTGGCAACGATTCCCAAAAGCTTCAATCCAATCAAAAAAAGTGTCGATCCTTTTTTGGACCTCATTTATAGCTGGTTTCTCTCCCATCACTTACGATTCTTAGGATACTAGAACCTTCCATTTTCGAATTGGATGGGCCCCCTGCCAAATTTCTGCGACCAAAGCTTGAAACGAAGTGGCCAGACAAAAAGAATGATAGCAAATGGAAGGCACACACAAGAATGATAATATACTGAAGGCACAGAATCATGCACTATGGGCAACGCTTGGGCATTGCCTAAGATATCCTGACGACAAGGTCTTAGGAACCTCCCATTACTCACGTCCCAATAAAGGTAAGAATATGTAAGGATAGCTCAGAGCATAACTTAAAAACAGTATTATACGGATTTTAATATATGAATGAGCTGTAAAAATCTGTTCTGGTTGACGTGCAAATGACGAGCTTCCAATCCCCTTTCCCCGCCATTGGGTTCTATCACATTTAGAACTATTTCAGTCTAGAACTATTTCGTCTGGCAAACGAAGTGGCCAGATGACAAGAACGATAATATACTAAAGGCACAGAATCATGCACTATGGGCAACGCTTGGGCATTGCCTAAGATATCCTGACGGCAATGTCTTAGGAACCTCCCATTACTCACGTCCCAATAAAGGTAAGAATATGTAAGGATAGCTCAGAGCATAACTTAAAAACAGTATTATACGGATTTTAATATATGAATGAGCTGTAAAAATCTGTTCTGGTTGATGTGCAAATAACAAGCTTCCGATCCCCTTTCCCCCATCATTGGGTTCGATCAGCTCTAGAATTATTTCAGTTCTAAACTGTTTCTTCTGGCCAACGAAATGGTCAGACGAGAAGAATAATAATACATGGAAGGGATACGACCATGCACTATAGGCAACAATCGGGCATTGCCTATAATATCCTGATGACAAGAACTTAGAGATCCCCCATCCCTCACGTCCCCAAAAAGGTAGGAACATGTAAGGATAGCTCAGAATACAGCTTAAAAAGAGTACAGAGTACTGCAACATAAGGAAGATAGTATTAAAAATGAGCTACTATAAGAGATTAATTCCATCTAGAATCATCATAATTATTATTGTTATCTAAACATATTTATATGAAGTATCACACTTGATATCATACTTGAATATAGCAAACTAAAATTATTTTGCCTGTGCATCATGAAGTGTTGCACCAATCTTTAGCTGGCTTTGCTCACTAAAGGGTTGCATGAGCAAAACTTTGCTCCTTTTTAAAAGAAATTATCAATAAGTACAAGCTAATGCTATATTACTTTTCCCAAAAGCATAAAACATATCATTTATTTCTTGTCTATCTGAGATTAGGAGCAGTTTGGTTCCAGAAAGATTAATGGGTGTGTATGACCCCCCCCCCCCTATTCGAAGCCTTAAGATCTTAATCTGCTTCTTACACTTCCTAAGATATTCACACAAATGTTTAATTAATGTTAATTCCTAATTTTTTTTTCTAGATTGGGGAAACCAAGCCGTGCATAACTTTAGATAAAAACAGAAAACATAATTTGGTTTAAATGAGACCAACTTACCTAGGAGAGAAGCTGACAGCGATTTCAATGTATTGACAATATCATTTCCAGATGGAAGTGGTTGTGTCTGATGAATCAATCCTACATAATAATCCTGTAGATTTTGTACTTTTGCACTGACTGAAAATAAAACGATTCAATGAAATAAAAACTTTAGCACTAGAGAACTAACTGGAAATGTTCTCAGTCTTAGTACTTGTCCAAATTCAAAATTGTCGTTTGTCACAGATATAAATCAGTTTTTACATGCAACCTAAAAAGGAGTCAAATATCAAATTTTGGATCGGGCTGCCGATCCTGAATTAAAGAATTTTAAAAATAAGGCAAAACTTTGGCTTCGAATTTGGGTTGATTGTGTTATATCTGCAACGGGGTCTGTTGCAGATATAAAGCAGAAAACAAAGAATGATTATAAAAAGTACCTTAAATCTATTCGTTATAAGGGTATAGAATTTCCAGCCTCTAAAAAGGATTGGTCTAAAACAGGGCTTCTTAAACTATGGGTCGCGACCCCATTTGGGGCCACGTAGCAAAATTATGGGGTCGCGAGTGGTAAAAATAAAATTTAACAAACATTTTTTTTTAACTTGTAAAATTATTGTTATAAAGAAAAATAACAAACATCGTAGATAAATATATCATAAAATCTTGTGGTTCGGAAAGACTGTTTATACCGGCATTTCTATTCCGATCATTATAATATCTTATATATATTTGCTATAAAACAGAAAATGTTATAGAAATTTATAAAAAATGTAGATTTATTTTTGTCAATCTCTTAAAACCGAAATAATCAGAAACCGAAAACCGAAACCGAAAACAGATGGTACAAGAGCGATGACGGGCAAAAATATTGGTTTTAAATCATTTTTTCAAGCTGTTCATTATGATCATATAACTTTTACTTATTGCCTTATTCACCGAGAGGCTATTGCAGTATTTGTATTTCTATCAGATTAACGACGCTTCTTAACTACTAAGGTCCCTGCGTCGGCCCTGCAGTGCATTGCTTCAGCATGATTCGATCTCTGGGTCCCGTATTACCAAGCTAAGGTCAAACCCACTGCGCCACCACAGGACAGGCTCTTGCAGGAAAAATTAGCACCAGAATTGAACGATGTGCTTCAGGATGCTGTTAAGGTCATACTTTTTATTAAGAGCCATGATCGAAATATTTTTAACTGAAAGAAAATGTAAAATTGCTGCTTTTTTTCAAAATGACTTGTGGCTATCCAAGCTGTGTTATTTATCAGATATTTTTGCGAAGTTAAACGTTCTTAACTTGTCTCTTTAAGGTAAAAATTGCGATATATTTACTTCAAACGATAAAATTGAAAATTTTATTAAAAAGATCAGCATTTGGAAAAGTAGGGTCAAAAAACATTCGTTCGAAATATTTTCCAGTGTCGACAATTTTGTAATTGAGAAAATTCACTGTAAAAATTTTATTGCAAAAACTATTGTAGATCACTTAAAAGCGCTAGAAATACAGTTCCGGATATATTTTATATTAAATATTGATTTACAAAAAATAGTTTGGATGCAAAAGCCGTTTTGGATTTGCTTAAGTGAGATTGATCATCTGCCACTTAAAGCTCAAGAGGAATTTGCTAAGCTTTCGTGTGACTAAAACTTAAAACTACAAATCCAAAAAAAGCCCTTGACTGAACTCTGGATCGGAACTAGAACTGAATTTCCCACAATCGCCGATATGGCGTTAAATGTACTTCTGCCATTCAACACCGCCTATTTATATGAAATTACTTTCTCAGCTTTAACACACATTACATCTCAATATCGTTCGGCGATAAAAAATGTTGAAGAGGTCTTACATCCAGCAGTTTCAAACATTACGCCAAGATTTCATTTATTATGCAATAAAAACAGGCATATCCATCTCATTAAATTTTTAACGTAAACTTTAATTTAATATTTACCAAGCAACTACTTGGATATATTCGAGAGAATTAAGACGGTCAAAATCCACTTTTGTTTTCGAAACTATAATAAAAACGTTTCTATAACATTTTGTACAAATTTCAGTTTTAGATTTTTATATGTTTCAAAACGAATTCTAAATTTATATATTTTCATCTGCATATGTATATTGTTACCTAATAAATATATCATCAAAAAAATATTAATTTATTTTTTTTTACATTTGTTGGGGTCGTTAAGAAACTCGTAATCATTAAAGGGGTCGGGAACGACAAAAGTTTAAGAAGCCCTGGTCTAAATTGATCAATTCTGAGAAGCTGGATAAAAGTGATCTTTATAATAGTGATTCGATTTCTAGTTCAACGTGGTATGTTTACTATTCGGGAATTTTTTTCCAAAATTAATTTTTTCGTGCAGTCACATTATTCTCGGTTACTTTCTAAAATTCTTCCGCCTTCGCTTCATCAAGGCCATATTATTACAGTATCAATAACTGCTGTTGAAAATGCAATTAAGCAACTGAAATCTTCATCCATTGATATTGACGGTATTAGTGTAAATAATATAAATCCAAAGTGTGTTGTTCTTTTATTTCATTTGCAGTTGTTGTTCCAAATGTGTTTCATCTTCTCTGGTTCAGGATAGCTTTCTTTGTGGAAATGTCACCTCAATTCTAAAGCGGGGAAAACTCCCTTCTCAATCTTCATCTTATCGCCTTATAACCACTACGTGTAACTTGAGTAAAATCCTTGAATATATTTTAATTCCTCATTTAAATGAAAATATAAATTTTGGATCGAATCAATTCGGGTTTCAATCTAGTATTGGTTGTCAACATGCACACCGTGTTCTTTCTTCCGCCCTTGAGAATAGCATGGCTGAGGGGTCGCCACTTTATATGTGTACTTTGGACCTTTCTAAAGCTTTTGACCATGTAGTTCACAGTCAAGCTTTTTTTCCCTTTTTAATAATGGTGTAAATCTTTCAGTCATTTTTCTTCTTCGTTTTTGGTATGAGAATTCTTTCCTCCGAATTAATAAATCTGGATCTCCGTTTGTCCGTTTATGTCGAGGTGTCAAGCAGGGAGGGATTTTATCAAATGTGCATTTCTCGTATTTTAGAGGAAATTAGATCAAATTATTTTATTGGACTCTCAGATGCTTCTTATCTTGCTTATGCAGATGACCTTTTACTTTTGTGTAAAAATAAGCTAGGTCTCTCGTTTAGGGTCTCAAAAGTTTCACGTCTATTTTCTAATATTGGTCTTTCTCTTAATGTTGAGAAATGTGAATTTCTAGTTTTTAATGGTCCGACTTCCTCTAATGCTCCCTTAGCTTATCGCGGTTTTTCCATACCCTTTGTTTCCGCCTTTCGGTGGTTGGGTATTACTGTTACAAATTCAATTTCTTGCCTACGGCAATGCACTGTTCGTGATATTCAAAAGAAAATTCAAATGGGCTATTCTAAGATAGTTGCTAATCGAGGGAAGTATAATAGACGTGCACTCGGTAGACTATATGCTACATTCTGTCCTTCATCTTTCTGGTCTTTATCCCCTTCTAAAGAAAAATGATGTTAATCAGATTCGGACTTTTTATTTCAGATATTGTAAATTTTTACTTTATCTCCCCTCATGGTATAGCGATGGGAAGATAATTCGTAAGTTTGATGTCCCTGATATAAGTGCAAAGTTGGCCCTACTTCATGGAAGGTTGTCGGATCAGCTTTTTATCGTTTATCGCCTTATCATCCTTTGGTCTGTCTGTTCGGTTAATCTCATTGTAGCGCAGTGTTTTTTCTATTTGTAGTGTATTTTACTTGCAGTGTATTTCATTTTTAATTTCTTTTTGTTACTCCACAAGTGCCATAACTTGTTATGATGTGGGTTATAAATAAATTATTATTATTATTATTATTAAATGTGTTATTATAATATTCTCCATGTACAAAATGGAATATTCCAAGGTATGGTCCAACACCCTCTAATTTTCAAATGATGATTAAGAGCCTGGCCGAGGAATTTCCTGACAGACAAAAATTTAGCAATGACCTAGCGTTTGTTTAAACCTGCTGTAGAAATTTAATGAGCAGCCCTATCAGCATCCTCAGTGACATTGGATATTATGCCTTGGACTTGGATTTGAGAGTAAACAATTATAAATCCATGATAGTGTTAATCTTTCCCTTAAATTGCAAGCCCCATTTTCTTAATTGTATTCTTCCTGAAACTTCTGTGTCCCTCTTTAAATTACTTGCTGTCATATTTTCTTTTAATTTGAAGAGGGATATCCATGTTAAAAAACGGTATCCATGAAGCTAATTATCTCCTTCATCAAGCTCCTAAATAAACTTGGCATTTCCCCTCCATCACTTAGGGGTGATACTTATACTTCCTTTGTCTGCATTCACATGGAATGTGCTTGTCCAGTTTGTTACCCTGGCTTCTCCCAGGAAGAGTCTACTAAAATTGAATCCATTTGAAAAGAGCCCTAATAATACTTATTAAGACAGTAAAGTTCCATAGTCTCATCTTCTAAAAAAAAAAGCTATGTTAGAAACACTTGAGTGAGAGAGAATTACGTTGTGACTCTGTTGTCCAAAAAATGCAATGACAAACCCTCACCCAGGAAAAAATGTTCCCTAAAGACAATACCCACCTAGAATCGATCTGTCCCAGGCTGCTTCTCAGCCCGTTGCTATCTTGTCCCAGTTTGCTCTCCAGACATGAATAAACTTCACATCAGGAGTTTTGAGATGACTCCATTGAAACCACGTCCCAAGGTTTGAGATGGCTTATTGGACCTTCTTTTGAGGGAGTCAATAAATAAAATTTTTGGTACAACAGCAAAGGATCATTCCAAATTGAAGTGCTACGTTGAATGAAGCTGTTGTCCAAGAATTCTATTCTTGGTGTTTCAACTTTCACATAACTGGGCTGGGCCATGTGCCTTCAAGTCTACTTGTCAATTGGACAATGAAGGCACAATACAAGAGAGCTCTAAAGAAAGAGGTGAATTTGTTTACTAGCTGAGAACAACCGTCATTGCTACATCAAACTTTTCATTAATAGACTGGAAAGAGTCATGGAGACTGACTAATCCTACCCTATTCTGGATCAGTTGGAGCGATACCAATCATGTTTTCAGGACACTACTATGCAGTGGGTATCTATACTTGGCAATGGGTCAGCCGCAAAACTTGTAAAGTGGGATGACAAAACGAAGCAGTAGAAGGTTTATGCAACAAACAGTTATCCCCAGATTTCTTGCACAGATGGTTCTGACCTGATTAAGGAGACAAAGCTTGTCAAATCTTTATTAGGCTATAGCATCATTCAGGAAGATGAAATTGGGGTGCATGCATGACGCTTTGATCAGGAGATCAGCAGTTCCTTTGTTGTTCATGCATTGAAAACCTTCATTAAAATTCTTCTATGGGCTGGATCAAATTCTTGTTCTTAATCAACAAAACTGAAGACAAAAGGGGTATGATAACTCAGACACTTGTTAAACATTAATCTAAGGATGAAAATGTTTTTGATGTTTCCTCTCCCCTTCCCAAAACCACGCTGTTCTTCTCTTAAAACTTTATCTACAGGATCTCCAAGTCTTAGGAGTATCATAATACTAAGTAACTGTTCCTACAGAAACCAAGCTATTGCCTCTATAATCACCACACTGACTCCCATCACCTTTGTTTTAGAGGGGTTTTATTGAAGTTTTACTAAAATCGCTAAGTACTTCCACTTTTCAAAAATCATCTTCTTAGTTTTTAATAATTTGCTCTAGCCTTGCAACCACCATGTTCAGAAACTTATTCACCACACTATCACCACCTGGTACCTTATCAGGATTTAGCATTCTCAAAATATTGCACACATCTCTCTTTAGATGTTTCTTTATCAATAATTGTGGCCCTAGTCCTATCTTTCTATTCCTATTGTAAAAAAAATATGGAATCAATTCTTTGAAGATAAAGTGACTGCTGATTTAACAGGTGATTCAACAGTGACTGCATTCAAGCGAAATCTTGACCAAGAGTGGCTACAGCAAGAGTTCCTGTGCAATTGGGAAGCTGCCGAGTCGTTAGCACAAATAAAGCAAGCAAATGCATCAAACAAAATACAGAAGTCATAATGGAGCATTACAAGGATTTTCATCCTCCAGATTCGCTCTAAGCAATGATTTAAGGTAATTTTAAGCTAAAATTCAGATAGCCATTCCCTCATTCTCTCTCAGTTTTTTAAAAAGTAAAAATATATTTTGCTATTAAGCCATCTGGCAGGTCTTCAGTAATTTTATGCATAACCTCCGCTTCACATCTCCTTAGTTCATATTTTGGTACTTTCTCTACTTACATTACATTCTTCTTATTTCATGTGATTTTATCACTCAAATGCCTCTTGTACAAGTCCCTGCATCTCTCTATCCGACTTTAAGCATTTTAACTAATATGCCTAGCTACGTTTTAAGCATTCCTCCCAAAGACAAATCTAAAACATCATGAACTATTTTCCTAAAATTATTCCATCAACCTTCTAGAGTGTCAGATTTCAGACTCTCAGTTTAATAGCAAACTATTTCTGCAGAGTTTCTCTTAAAATCTCATCCTGTAGTCTACCAGCGTCAAAACTTTCTGGAATACAGTTGCCTATCCTGGATTTTAGCTTCAAATTAACCCTAGACAGAACTAGACGGTGATAATTATTTTTAACATCAATAACAGCACTTCTAAATACCCCAGTATATTGTATTGATCCTGCCAGTTTTTGATTTACAATAGCCTTAATTACCTTACCTTAATTCATACTTTGCAGCAAAATAAGGTCCAATATTCAATCTGTTTGGCTCCATTGTCAAGATGCCAGTTAAAGCACTTTACACAAAATATAAAAAAGGGTCGGAACTGTGCTTATGGTACAGTGATATGCTTTCCAACCGGAAGGTTCTACCGGCACCGCCGTTAGGGACTGTAAAGTCTAATGCCGTATCCTTTACCTTTTTTTTATATTAATTACTATTTACGAGATCCAGATGATGGGCAGCTCCAGTCATCAAAATGTTAGTGGTAATAAACTCTAGTAGGGAGCAACCCAGCTCAGTAGTAACCAAAACTCTAAAAAATAGAATTTTGATACCAATAGTTACATCAAAAGAATCTTTTAAGATTTTAAATATATAAGTTTCATCAAGTTTAGTCTTACCCATCAAAAGTTACGAGCCAGAGAAATCTTGCCTTATTTAGAAAATAGGGGGAACACCGCCTAAAAGTCATACAATCTTAACGAAAATCACAGTAACAGATTCAGTATATCCGAGAACCATACAGTTCAAGCTCCTATCGACAAAAAAGATGGAATTTCACATTTTTTGCCAGAAGCCAAATCACAGATGCATGTTTGTTTTTTGTTGTTGTTGTTTTTTCCCAGGGGTGATTGTATTGATACAGTGGTCCTAAAATGTCGCGATAGGACCCATTCGAACGGAAATTAAAAGTTCTAAGGGCCCTTTTTAAGTGACCAAAATAATTTGAGGGCACCTAGGCCCCCTTCCATGCTCATTTTTTCCCCAAAGCAACAGATTGAAATTCTGAGATAGCCATTTTATTCACCATAGTCGAAAAACTTAATAACTATGTCTTTGGGGACGACTTACTCCCCAATAGTCCCCATGGGAGGGGCTGCAAGTTAAAAACTTTGACCAGTGTTTACATACAGTAATGGTTATTGGGAGGTGTACGTTTTAAGGGGGATTTTTTTGGTTTGAGGGGGAGGAGTTGAGGAGGGGTTATGTGGGAAGATCTTTCCATGGATGAATTTGTCATGGGAGAAGAGAATTGCAATGAAGGGGGCGCAGGATTTTCTAGCGTTATTTAAAAAAAAGTGAAAAAATAAATATGAGAATTTTTTTCAACTGAACATAAGGAGCAACATTAAAACTTAAAACGAACAGAAATTATTACGCATATGAGGGGTTCACCTCCTTGTAATACCTTGCTTTTTATGCTAAAGTATTTTTAGTAATTTAAACTGTTTATTCAATGGCCTTTGTGATTCAGGGGTCATTCTTAAGGAATTGGGACAAAATTTGAGCTTTAGTGTAAAGAGCGAGGTACTGACGAGGGGTGAACCACCTCATATATGTAATAAAAACATACAAATATAGAAGTTCATTACGTAAGTTAATTCGTAAGTTACATATATTTTTACTAATGAAAACGTTTCTAAAAATTAAAAGCTCTAGTTACCTTTTTAAGTAACCAAAAATTTGGAGGACAACTAGGCCTCCTCCCCCGCTCCTGTTTTCTCAAAATCTTCCAATTAAAACTATGAGAAAGCTATTTAGCCAAAAAAATAATATGCAAATTTCATTTTAATTATTTATGTTTGGAGAGCCAAAATCAAAACATGCATTAATTCAAAAACGATCAGAAATTAAATAAAAAAACAAGTTTTTTTTAACTGAAAGTAAGGAGCAGCATCAAAACTTAAAACGAACATAACTCTGTATATGAAAGAGGCTTTTCCTCCTCAACGCCCCACTCTTTACGCTATAGTTTTTTACTGTTTTAAAAAATAGAGTTAAGAGAAAGAGTCAAACTTTAGCATAAAGAGTGGGGAGTTGAGGTGGAAAAGCCCCTTCCACATATGGAGTAATTTCTTTTCCTTTTAAGTTTTAATGTTGCTCCTTACTTTCAGTTATAAAAACTTGTTTTTTTTTATTTAATATCTTGAAAGGTTTGGTTGGCTTCCCATTCATTGTCAAGTCTCCTTTTGACAATTTTGGCTTATGTTGACAACATGGTCTCCTCACCTAAACAGTTGAAATCATTCATCAGCTAAAAAAGCCTTGTCTGATTTTGCACTTAGCTCTGGGCTTATAAAGCTTCTTAATGGCCATGTGTTGGTCTTTCCTTAAGTAACTGAGTAAAGAGCAATAAACACAACCAATAGGGTTGGCCATCTTATGATCATGTTACCTAGGCATAATAACAAATTTACCAAGGCTAGGATATCATATCCCCCTGTTTCTACCAGGCTAAGCATTAGAGTACTATACAAATATTTCTAACTGAAGCCCTTTCTATTTTTCTACAAAAAGCATTGGTCTAAAATCAGTGTAGGATAGGAGGACTAATGGATCTTCTCATCCCTACAAAAAGCACTTAAGCCAGCTTAGAACTGGGTAGCAAAAAGTCCCTAGGACTTCCAGCAGTATTTGAGCCTTTTTGCAGTCCTATACCAATGTTGATCATACAAATGTTTTCCTTGCTTGGTAATGCTTGGCAGTCTACAAGAGTTTAGATCCTGCACAAGCAATAGGTAGTCTATTGCCTCCAAGTCATTACATATTCACACCAGCAAATATCACACTGATATGGTGAGGCAGTCCATAATAGGCTACATAACTTGGCTAGGAAAAGATTTTTCAGCCCAAAAAGCCTATCAAAACAAACTAAAACCAAGAAAAAGTATACATCCTAAAAATTTATTGTAATTGCTACACTGCTTACTCAGCTAGTTTTTTGGGGGAGTGCTACTCTTCAAGGTCACCTTGCAGTGGTGTTTTCAAATGTGGTTCTGATAAGATAAACTTGTGAAAGGTCCACCCTGATGCCACTATAAGGTCATGCAAGGAGGATTTCCCTTATGGGGATAGAAACTAAGGAAGGGCTTATGATGGGATAGAGACCCCAAATTATCTCGAAGCATTAGAATAGCTCCAACCTTTTATACTCAGACTATCTTCATTTAGCTGTTCTAACCAAGTGGATGGTGCATTATCCTCAGTCTCAAGTGTAGGGGTTAGATTCCTGGTTTGGGACAGGGGTCAGTGGAGTGACTTAGTAAGCTCAGCTAGGGTTGAACCAGTTCTATATAGGTATCTGGAGGAATATGGAGAAGGAAAGTAGGAAGGGTGTTCAAAAGCATAGGATGGCTGACTCCCATCCCCCATTGCACTTCCTGACCCAAGGAGCTTGAATTGGAGATCTGCACCACCAGCTCAGAACGCAAGAGTCTAGTCTGTATCCTTTGCCTTTTTTATCTTCATCAGGTACTTCTTTTTACAGTAGCAATTAATCATAGAAATAGCAAATATGCAACAAGTTTAGAATTTCTACACAAACATTACTCAATAGTTGGTTGATTTTGGGCTTTTAAATAATTTGTTTCAGTTCTAAATAATTAGACTTTATTATTATTTTTATCTTGACATAACAGGTCTATTATCTCACTAGCATCAATATCCACTTTAATCTGACACAACTAGACAATTTCTTTAATTGGCTGAATTGCCACTCTTTGACCTAAGTTAATTCACCAAAGTGATTTGTAAATAAGAATAATTACAATGCCTGTCACTGAAACACATTCAACTTACCTTAAATTACAGGTAGGAGTAATCTATAGATTTCTCCTTGTAGAGCTCCTAGAATGATGACTTGAGCTGTATACAATGCACATTAGTGACCAGGTGCTGTTCCATGTTCAGTAGCATCCCAATTGAGTTTATACTCTCTGGAGGACCACTCAGCATCTAGCCTTCATTTGATATATCAATGGATTCAGCAGTAACTATTCCATTAGACAGGGATATCTAACGTTCCATTAGATAGGGACTCTAGACAGTGTAGACTGCTTAAAAAGTTACAGGTGATGACCTCTAGTTCTTGAGTTGGTACCAACAGTAGGGAATAATGCTGGGGGATTATTAGCCCTCAATAACATGTAGGCTAAAATAGCATCTTCTCTATTTCTACTATATACAAGAGCAGGGAGAATCAGCTTTGATATTCTTACAGGGTAGGAAAGTTCCTGCATGACAGATAGCCTATCACTTTAATGGCATGTTTCTGTACTTTCAGAACTTTTACTTGTACTTCAAGAACTTTTGGGGAGGTAAGAGACATTTCAGCATTAGGCTTAGGACACACACATCCCTATGTAGAAGACTGAAGACTTTAGGGGAACTTGTGTTTGAGTCTTTGAGGAATAGTTCCTCTTTGTATGATCACTGATATTTGATATTACTTTTTGACTTCACATCATTCAGAGTAATTACCATTATTATTCAGCGGATTTGTTAGCTTCATGACAGATATGTAATCAATTTTTTTTCATATAGCCTATTATAGCTACTGGTAAATCTTTTTCTCAGATTTTATCTAATTTATTCTAATCAATAAATTTCCCACTATTTAGGGCAATAATGCAAGAAAGGTAGAGATGGCTAGAACATGTTCTGCAGATGGATGATGGCAGATTTCCCAAATAGTGTACTTATTTTTTCAGCCATCTATGGCTTAAGAATAAGCAAATAGGAGGCTTTTGTAAGGACAGAATTAAAGAAAATAGAAATTTTGGATGAAATTCTAGTTAATTGACTTCTTGCTATCTCAGAAAGGGTTTAAGGTTAGGAAAATGAAAGTTTCAGGGATGAATCTACAGACTAAAGTATATCCTGGGAAGGTATTTTGAAGCAACTACCTACACTCCTTCTCCCTCTAGAGGGCCCTGACCTTTAAAAATATATGTGTTATAAGTGAAACCTTGCAAAATAGATCTTCTGGTTAATTAAAGTATAATAAAATTGTTTTCAGCTTCACAACTTTGCTGAATCCAAATTTATAAGGTTTTAAAGATATTCAAATACATTTCCTAAGTTAAAAAAAAAACATTGATATGGCTTAAAATTCTACTCAAATAACAGAAATTGCATTTTCAGAACTAAAGGCAGAAAAAAAGCAACTAGTAACTCAAAATTAAGGTAAAATGTTGTTTTGCCAAAATTTCCATAGGTATAGACCTGTCATGTAGACAAATTTCAAGGCCCTCTAGAAGGAGAAGGAGTGGAGGTAGTTGCTTCAAAATACCATCCGAGGACATAGTCTGTAGATTTATCCCTGAAAGTTTCATTTTCCAAACCTAAACCCTTTCTGAGATAGCAAGAAGTCAATTAACTAGAATTTTACTAAGCTTTTGTTGCTATTTAGGCTAGATAATTAGTAAAACTTCAAAAACTAACCCAGTTGCTCTATAGCCTAATCCAGTTTCTAGGCTTGAAAAGCGGGCTAGCCTAGGCCTACAAGAAAAAAACGACTGAACATCAACTTCAGAATAGAATCAGCATCCCAAAGGTAGAAGTACTTGTATTAAGGAAAAGGAAACTTACAGGCAGCAGCTCTAGTATTTTTGGTTAAAAAGATCAATATAAAAATTCATTGATTTTTTCTACTTCAATAAAGAAACCCAGAACGAAAATAGATGGCACACATGATGCCTAAGGATTACCGACGCTACCATTCAGAAATGGGGCAACAATGGCTGAGTTTACAGAATCACACAACTGACCCCCATTCCAAGCCAAGTAGTCTGTGATATCAGGACTCAAACCCCTGACCTCATTATTTCAAGTCTGGAGCGCTAGCCACTTAACATAAAAGGTTAGAACTATTCCAGTGCTGCGAGATGGTTTGGAGTCTCCATTCCATCATAAGTTCCTTCCTCTGTCCCTATCCCCTTAAGGAGAATCCTCCTTGTGTGGCCTCATAGTGGCGTCAAGGCGGACCTTTTTGTCATGAGGCCATTATGATTTTAAATCATATATTGCAATTTTGAATCTTACATTGTTAAAAGAAACAACAATCTTGTTGATATATTGACTGACGAACTCAGAATTTTTGAACAAGACTTGTTAGGAGTCTCAGAAACTCATATCCCAGGGATATAAATCATGAAATTAGATGACATAGAATTTATTTATTCAGGCGGGGAGGATGGAATGCTTAAGCTGGGAGTAGAGCTTATAATAAATAAGTTAGTTGCTAAATCTTGCTCATGTTGGGAACGTATCAACAATAATAGAATGCCAGTTTCTAATTTTATGACTAAAAACTGTAAAGTACCAATCACAGTTGTTTATGCCCACCCCTGTAGAGCTGACTGATGGCGATAGTAGTGACTCAGACAAAACTTACTTACTGCTACAAGAGCAAACAGACAGTACCCCAAGTAGTAAAGATTGTATTTTATAAAAGGATTTTAATGCTCAAAATAGTAGAAACAGGGATATATAGTATCCTAACATAGATAAAATTGGTTTAGGAAAAGGAAATAGTTATAGTTCTATTTTGCTGAAACTTTATAGCTAGAATAATTAAGTTATAACCAAACACGTATTTGGTCACAAATGGCCTATAAGTTGACATGATATTCACATGATCAAAAGACGGCCACCTAACTAATTATTTGATTGCTCCTTTCTCAGTTACCAAAAGGGAAACAAAGCAGAGGACACATTAAGAAGCTTCATAAGCCCAGGGTTAAATGAAGAATCAGACAAAACATTTTTAGCCAAAGGGTCATCAATAATTTCAACTGTTTAAGTAAGGGAACCGTGTCTTTGACTTCTACCAAAATTTTCAAAAGGAAACTTGACAAAGAACGGGAAGCTAAGCCTTCAAGATATAATTCGAGTTATTCACCATCTGTATCTTATAGTATATCAAATTATACAAACTAACTCACATACTCTATCGAAATTGATGTTATGCGGTGGTGTGTACTCGAAATTACAAAAGAATTGTCCCCTTGATCATACTTATCTGCAGTCTCTGTTATCGAGTGGCCTTAAATTGCATCTATCCTAGCATTCTCGTAGTTGGAAGGTGTTTCACTGGGCTTCAAACACAGTCACAACTCTCATTTTTATATTATTTCATCTCATTGTGTAAAATATTTTCATCGCTGTCTCAACAATGGAGCCGAACAAATCCAATATTGGACCTTATTCTGCTCCAATTTTGATGCGTCTTTGAAAGTTCCTTTTCTACCCCATACTCCCTCCCATCAAAAATGCTCCCTTCTCCCACTGAAAAAAGGAACAAAATTTTGGATAGGGCCTAGGGGAATATATGTCAATTTCTACCTCCACCCTCCCCTCATCATCTTCTTAGAACTAATTCTGTTTTAATCTGATGGCTCGATGAGAGCTGTGATGTTTTGCCATTAAAATGCACCCTTTAAGGTATGTCTCTCCCTCCCTAACTAAAAAAAAATAAGAGAACCCCATTGTATAAGTTTTAATTGCCTTTTTAAGTTTATGTAATTTGTCCATTGTAGAGGGAGGATTGTCTTGGGAAATTTTAAGTGAGGAATAAATTTTTACAATAATTTCCTTTTAACGGGAGGTGGAAGTTTTCCACGGGGGGCATTTCTTGAGGTTTTCCGCGGAAGCATGAACACCTAGAACTGAAATATCATTCCGAGAAAAACTTTATCATTGTTTTGGACCCTCTCTGTATCCAACCTGGCACTAGATAGAATAATGAAAAGATAAAACATTTCAATCTACATAATTTACATGACAAGCTAAGATAGAATGAAAAATTCTTTTAAAGAACGTGAGAAAAAAGATCGTAGGATAATTACAACCCTAAAGATTTCCTTATGAAAGCAACGGAAAGTAATGAGTGTATTAGGGGTAGGGGGAGGTGAGGTTAGTTTTGTGTTTTCAGTAGAACTCTTTTTTTGGAATTCTACAAATATCGGAAAAACAACCAGCTAATTTGGAAGATATCTTGAGCAATCTATGAAACACTAATTTTATCTGTCATCTTCAAGTTCGCTCTTTCACATCGTAAACAGCTTTCATTCGCTCTTTCTTTCATTTCACAAGCGCACAATTTATTAACTTTAGTCAATTAAACCAGACATCACATTAGTAACTCTTACTCTAAAGTATATCGACATCGGTTCTAGGCTTTTATCCCTCTCCCAACCACAAAAAAGAGCCCCGGAAAATACCCCTACCCATGGAGAATACCCCTGGAAAATACCCTCTTGAAAAATACCCCCGTAGATAATCCCCCCCACAGATAGTGCCGTCCCTTAGGGTAAAATACATACTCGTTGAAAGGAAATTATTCACCAAAAATTACTCCCCACTGAAAATTCCCCCATACAATTCCCCCTCCCCCATCACCGTAGAACTCCCCCACGAAAAGTGTTCCTATTTTTTTCAATAAAAAATACTATCTGTAAGCAATGGATACATCACAAAACTGAAAAAGGCACTTAGATTTCAACAATGGAGTCTTCTGATTGTTTTGTAGTTTGGTAAGGATGAAGATACATCAAAGTGTGCATTTTAATGTTAAAACATTCCAGCTCTCATTGAGCCAACAGATAAAGAAATAATTAGTTCTAATCGAGAGATGAGAAGATAGGTCAGGGGCGGATCCAGGGGGCGAGAGGTCCTTAGCCCCCCCCCCCCCCCAGATTTTCTGGCGCCCTCATCCGCATTCCGTTATTTTATCTTTTTAAGTATAATTGTCAATTTAATCAATTATTCGTAGGTGATTTTTCCAATCATCAACAAAAAGCAAAGCTTTCCTATGAATGTAAAGAGCAAAGTTGAAACTTAAAATAAACAAAAATTATTTATCTTCAGCCGGCTCAGTATATATCTGCAAAATTGGCATAAAAATCTTTGATTGCTGCAAAGATTTTTCTACGAACATGGAACTTCCCCCTATTTCACGAAAATGAAAACGCCTGTTGAAGATAAAAGGGTTATTTTCAACACGTTCAATAAACGTTGTAACACAGTTGTAACTATTTGTCTATTTACAGTGACATATTCAAAAGTAGCTTTGTAGTTAAAAGTTCAAAATGGATAAAATCAAAATCTGGACACGAGCATAGAATGGATAAGAGACGAAGAATGATGCCTGAATGTGCAAGGGGATCAAAGGATATTTCTGGATATTTTGGCAAAATATCCGAAAATATTCGGAAATCGAAAGATAAGTTTTGACTAATAATAAACCGCCTCCACCTTCAAAATGTCCTTAATTTTAGTTTTGTGACTAATTAAATAGCAAATGGCCCGATAGGGCTTTCGTGTGAATAAATCTATCTATCTGTTTATTTTAACTATATAGCTAATTTGTATGAAATTAGATGAATGAAAGAATTAAAAGCAATTTAGGCCAGGAACAGATACATGAGGTCAGAGGGGGCAACATTCCTTCTAAGACACTTCTGACACCCTTATTCCGTTCTTTTTTTAATCTTTTTAAAATAGAATTTAGATTTTGGTGCCCACCTCGAGTAATATTGGCACCCTTGGTCCAGCAGCTCCCTTACTCAAGATTTTGCTCTTGATCTGTTAGAGATTCAGACACGAAACTGCTCACTCGATCAGTTTACGAATCATTTTGTCATAAAATTAATAAAGATAAACCTCGTTTCCATGAAAAATCAATCATATAATTAAACTTGCTTGCTAGATCTTCATCTTCAGAATTTGTTTTCTTTATTTCTTTTTTTGGTAGATTTGTTTTATTCTCTTTCTTGTGAGCCTACCGATTTAGGATATGGTGTCTGGGCTTCAATGACGGGGATATGACAAAGCAAATTACAACATTAGTTTATGTTAAGGAGTAATTTTTTTGAATTGCCTCTGTCCACTCCCCACTCAAAAAAATTATTAATTTTAGTTTTGTGACTAATTAAATAGCGAACGGCCCAATAGGGCTTTCGTGTGATAAATCTGTCTATCTATTTATTTTAACTATGTAGCTAATTTATTTGAAATTAGATGAGTGAAAGAGTTAAAAGGAATTTAGGCCAGGATTAGATACATGGGGTCGGGGGGGGGGGGGTGACCCTTCCCTCAAGATATTTCTGGCACCTTTATTCTGTTCTTTTCCTTTTTTAAATCTTTTTAAAATAAAATTTTTAATTTGGTGCCCACCTCGAGTCACATTGGCACCCATGGTCCAGTAGGCCCCTTACCAAAGATTTTGCTCTTGATATGCTAGAGATTCAGACATGAAAATACTCGCACGATCAGTTTACGAATCATTTCGTCATAAAATTACAAGATAAGCCTCGTTTTCAGGAAAAATTAATCATATAATTAAACTTTCTTGCTAAATCTTCATCTTCAGGTTGTGTTTTCTTTTTTGGCAGATTTTTTAATTCTCTTTCTTAATAGTCCATCGATTTAGGGTATGGTTTCTGGGAGTCATTGATAGGGGTATGATAAGGACGGGTCACGGGAGGGGAGACACATTATAAAGGGGGTCTTTGGGAAGTATTTTGGAGATTTGGGTTTGCCGTGTGGGATTTGGGAGAGCTAATTCACATGCCCTATCTTATTGAACTGCCTGACTGTAGTATGATGCAGGGTAATAGAAGTGATCGCCTGCTACAAAGCATGTGGAAAATTTTAGGTCTGCGAAACACCCAAATTTCCTGGTTGGGAACAGTTTTGGTTAAGTGATAGTGCATCCTTTTTTTTGTAGATATTTTGGTGCAATTGTTTCATAGATTCGAAGAGTGGCGATAATAGAACAACAAAACGCTAAAACAAGAGGTTTCAACCACTTGCCTTCCCTGGTATTCCATTAGAAACAAATAGCTTTCAAAAACTTTCTTTTTTCCACATTTTAAAAAATCCAGAGAACCAAACTAAACAAAATTCAAGTCAGAAGAAACTTGAGAACTTCTCTGATACTTATGACAGTTTAAGGTACGCTTAAAATTTGCCCTAGTTGCTTAAACAGCAACTAGTTAGGAATTATTAAGGCACGTGTTTAAACAGCATTTTGACCGTCTTCCGGCAAAACGCCCTAATTTGAGATAAGGCAGAACACCCAAGACCATTCATTTCTGAAGTGAACAATATCACCACAAGGAAAAGCTGTATCTCTACTTAGGGTATATTTTTCTTATTTTTCACCCCTTAACGGGGAATTTTACAAAGAAAAATGACCTAACTGGTTCTAACGAGAGGAATGCTCAGAATTGATCATTTAGGATTTAATTGAGTGCTTGAGGTCAATATACTGATCAAACAGAATTAATGAAACGTAAGAAAGGTAGAAATTTAAGAAACGTAGAGAAAGGTATATCTAGTAGAAAAGGGAACTATTTTACATTGCAATATTAATACTTTGTGATAATATACATGATATTACTTCCATGTTTTGGTTCTGATTCCGATTAAAGAATCCTCGAAAAAAAAGGAGCCCTTGACACAGATAAAAACCAAATATGCCCTTGCTTGTCGTGGAACGTCTTCAAAACATTTTCTAGCTGCCAAAGCTACAAGGTAGGACCCCCACATTTCAAGTGTTAATCAGATATTCCGCAGGAAAAAGGCGTGCGGTTGGTTTTCAGTCTCTTTACAGAAAATGTTGGAATCTTGTAGCGGATCAAAAGGCTGCTTTACAATTCTCTACCTCCTGTAAAAACAGTTGTATTTACACTCTTAGAAATTAAAGGTTTCCCCATTAATTGATTTTTTTATCCAACTCTAAACTAAAAACATTAGTCTGGTCTACTCATTCAGAAAGTCTCAATGAAGCCATAGTAATTTATTCATAAAAGAATCTGCTCGCGTCTGTTGTTAATAAAAGTTTCACTGCTATAGGAAAATTTTATTGGCTTTCAAAGAGGTTTCTTTGTCATTTTACATCAGCACCAACCAGATTCACACAAACGAACTGGTTTGACGAAAGCATTATCTCCACTCCCCCTATCATTACGCTTGAATTATATTGGCACGCTTGGTCCAGTACCCCTTCCCAAGATTTTTCTCTAGATCCGCCCCTGAGACAGATGGAGGTAGAAACTGATATATAATCCCCAGGGCCGTAACTAGAATTTTGTTGGGCAAGGGGATACAAAAGAAACTTACAAAAAGGGATAAAAGATTGCAAGATTGATATATACACCCCTATGATTTCTAGAAATATTTATGGTCTACGCTGTTATTAAGAAAGGAAAGGTAAATTAAACCACAAAATGAGCACAATTTATTCCGTATAGGACTGCCTCTTTCTCATCCATACCTCTACCTTCATGCCGCAAAAACTTCAGAGGGTGCTCATTAGATGAGAAATTAAGACTCCAAGTCCTTTTTTTATAAGTCAAAAGCGATTGGAGACCAACAAGCCTTGGGGGAGGGGGTATTTTCCGTAAGGGAATTCTCAGGAGTGGGGTATCTTAGTTTCTGAGGGGGCAATTTCCACGTGGTATTTTGCAAGGATATTCTTTTTTTTTTGGGGGGGGGGGGTTAACGCAGGTCAATGTGTTATCAATCGCTCTAGAGTATCTTTACATTTTTCACCTAGGTTAAGCAAGTCACTCACCTAAATACTAAAGGTTGTCTAAGAAAGAACACCCAGATTTGAAAAGCCATCTTTATTTGTTGTTGTTTGCACATTATTGAAATTATGTTGTCGATCCTGCTTTTTGTTTTTCTGGTTAATGTATGGGGTTTAAACTCGTAAATACGAGGTAAATTCGATGTGTAGTGGATTCATATCTACCGTTCTTTTTTAGACACCCTTTTGCTCAAATCATACTTTTTACCATCTACCGTTATTGAGCGTAAACAAGTCTAACATAAGTCGAGCACAAAGATAATGTTGGGAGCAAAAGTTAACGAGTCAATGTTTTTTTCAGCAAAATATTACATATACATATATTTTATCACAGATTCGAAGGGCTTGACTTAGTGGTACTTAAGCCATGTTCGTTCTATATTGGCGCAAAGGGTAGGATCTCAGTTTGATAATACGGGACGCAGAGTTCTATCTGAGCTCTACTAACACACTGCAGGGCTTGGAATTTAATTCCAGTCATGAGACTATGCAAAAGCTTCTCCTTATTAATCCAAACACTTAGAAGAAGTAAAGCCAGGTTGTGTTGCAAATGAATTAGAACCCTCATTTCTTTTTTCTGTAATCAGAAGACATTTGTTATATCTGAGATTATGACACCATAAGCCAAAGTAACAATGTTTGACAAATGTAATGGCGAAATTTCAGAACCGACTGAGTACATTCAAGATTTATTTTGGAAGAATCATCTCACGATAGCATAGTGAACAAATAGACTTACTATACTAATGCAAGGTCATATACCAGAGAAGGTGGAGGGGGGATGGTACCAGGTTTGAACACTAACCTTACATAGAGACATTTCCTTACATAGAGGCAAAGGGACCACATACTTACCCCTCAGTACATGAATTTAACAAAGAATGATTTTGTGCACATATATAACATAAAGTCAATAGATAGTAAGAATGTATCTAAAAGACACACAGAAGCAAATATTTTAGTAAAGAATTGTCTGAAGATTTAGCAAAAGTCTATCGAATGAAGGACCTTTTTAGTAAAATAAAGAACGACTATTAATCTTGCATTTTAGCATTTTAGGATTGTATAGGCAGTAATCCTAAAATACTTTATTTTTGAAATGTGTCCTTGATCAGTTTGCTTTTACGGTACCAAGACTTCTATGTTGTTTTGTGTCTTCAGTTAAGCGCTAGTTTTATGCAAATATAATTAGTTGGTTCATTTACACAAGTTTTATTGATATATGCTAGTTATATTATTGCTAGATATAAAGCAATATTTTCTTTTCGTTTTAAGTTTCAACTTCGCTCGATACTTTCCTCAGAAGAACTTATTTCTTTTAAATTATATGTTCTAGAGAGCGGAACACCAGCATTCGACTTAGGACCCTCGTCAATTCATGATGTTTGGCAAGTTGACATAAAACTTTGCTATTTACCCCTTACCCATGCTAATATTAAGCTTTAGATTAACCCTAGTCACCATTAGATGATAATGTTTACTTCTAACACTAATTCGTCCTTCATATATACCCTATTTAAAAGAGTATGGGTAGCTTATAAGAGTAAAAACTGGTGCTAGCGTTGACCAAGAAACTATTAACACCACCTAGCATTTGGCAACACATGGAATTTTTCCAGTGCAATGATAAGAAAAATTAGTTTAACTAGTAACTGGTAAAATTAGGGTAGTAATAAGTGTCTGATCTATTCCTGAAAGAAAAGCAATTACAAGCTTAAAAAAATGTCATGTGTCGCCAGACACTAGACGGTGTTGATAGATTTTTTTTTTAATGCTAGCACCAGTTTCCACTCTTATAAGTAATTCACACCCTTTGCCCTAGTATCTTTAATAGATGCTACCAGTCTGTAGTTTCAAATAGTTCGTGCTAACGAAGTGTAGTAGGGAGCGAGCTGGCTCAATAGCAACCAAAACTCTAAAAAACGGAGCATTGATACATACATAAAAAGAATTAAAATGTTATACCAATTTTAATTATACAAGTTTCATCAAGTTTAGTCTCACCCATCAAAAGTTATTCTCCTTATTTTCAAAAAAAGGACAAAAAACCCCTAAAAGTCATAAAATGTTAACGAAAATTACACCATACGATTCAGTGTATAAGTGAGCCCTATTGTAAAGGTTTCAAGCTCCTATCTGAAAAAAAAGTGGAATTTTGCATTTCTTGCCAGAAGAAAGATCACGGATGCGTGTTATTTGTTTTTTTCCAGGGGTGACCGTATAGACCCTGTGGTCCTAGAATGTCGCGAGAGGGCTCATTTTAACGGAAATTAAAAGTTCTAGTTGCCTCTTTAAGTGAACAAAGTTGAAGGGGCAACTAGGCCCCTCCCACTCTAATTTTATCCCAAAGTTACAAGACCAAAATTTAGAGATAGCCACTTTGTGCAGCATAGTCAAAAAATCTACTACCTGTATCTTTGAGGACGAATTAATCCCCCACAGTCCCTGGGAGAAGGGCTGAAAGTTGTGAACTTAAACCATTGTTTACATATAGTATTGGTTATGGAGAAGTTTACTGACGTTTTAAGGGGGATTTTTCTGGCGGTGGGGGGGGGGAGAGGGATCTACGTGAGAGGATCTTTCCATGGAGTAATTTATCACGGGGGAAGAGAATTTTCATGAAGGGGCGCTGGATTTTTCAGCGTTTAAAAAAAAAAAACGAGAAATGAGATAAAAAAAGGCAAGTTTTTAACTTCAAAGTAAGGAACAACATTAAAACTTAAAACGAACAGAAAATATTACGTATATGAGGGTGATTGTCCTATCCTCAATACCTCGCTCTTTATGCTAAAATATTTTTAATAATTTCAAAAGAGCTATCTATTCTATCTATTCTAAATTAATGGCACTTGTGATTCAGGGTTCATTCTTAAGGATTTGGGCCAAAATTCAAGACTTGGTGTAAAGAGCGAGGTATTGACAAGGGGACGAAACATCTCATACACATAATAGAAATATACAAATATAGAAGTTCGTTACGTAAGTTAATTCGTAAGGTTCGTAGGTTTATCACTAACAAAAACGTTCGCAAAAAAAAAAATCTAGTTGCATTTTTAAGTAACCAAAAATTGGAGGACAACTAGGCCTCCTCTCCCACTCGCTTTTTCTTGTCAACATCATCCGGTCGAAACTATGAGAAAGCAATTTAGCAAAAAAAGTTAATATGCGATTTTCTTTTTAATTATTCATGTGCGGTGAGCGAAAATCAAAACACTAGATTAGTTCAAAAACGTTCAGAAATTAAATAAAAAAAGTTTTTCTAACTGCAAGTAAGGAGCGACATTAAAACTTAAAACGAACAGTGATTATTCCCTATATGAAAAGGTCAAGGTCAAAAGGTATATGACTCACATTCAGCGTATCAGAAAACCCTACTGTAAAAGTTTCAAGCTCCTATCTACAAAAATGTGGAACTTCGTATTTTTTGCCAGAAGACCAATCACGGATGCGTGTTTATTTGCTTTTTTGTTTTTTTCCCAGGGGTCATCGTATCGACCGAGTGGTCCTAGAATGTCCTCCCACGCTCATTTTTCCCAAAGTCAACGGATCAAAATTTTGAGATAGCCATTGTGCTCAGCATAGTCGAAAACCATAATAAATATGTCTTTGGGATGACTTACTCCCCCACAGTTCCCAGTGGAGGGGCTGCAAGTTACAAACTTTGACCAGTGTTTATATACAGTAATGGTTATTGGGAAGTGTACAGACTGTTTTTCAGGGGGATTATTTTGGGTTGAGGGGGGTCGAGGGGAGGGGGCTATGTGGGAGGATCTTTCTTTGGAGGAATATGCCATGGGGGAAAAGAAATTCAATGAAGGGGGTACAGGATTATCTAGCCCTATTATAAAAAAACAATGAAAAAATAAATATGAAAAAGTTTTTTCAAATGAAAGTAAGGAGCAGTATTAAAACTTAAAACGAACAGAGTTTATTACGCATATGAGGGGTTCATCTACTACTAAATACCTCGCTCCTTAGGATAAAGTATTTTTAGTAATTTCAACTCTTTATTTTAAGGCATTTCTGATTCAGGGATCATTCTTAAAGGATCGGGATAAAATTTAAGCTTTAGTGTAAAGAGTGAGGTATTAACGAGGGGACACACTCCACCATATACATAATAAAAATATAAGAATATAAAAGCTCGTTACGTAAGTTAATACTTAAGTTACGTATATTTTTTACTAATAAAAACGTTCATTAAAAATTAAAAGTTCTAGTTGCCTTTTTAAGTAACCAAAAATTGGAGGGCAATTAGGCCTCCTCCCCTACCCTTTTTTCTCAAAATCGTCCAACCAAAACTAAGAGAAAGCCATTTAACCAAAAAAAAGAATTAATGTGCAAATTTCAATTCAATGATTTATGTGCGGAGAGCCAAAATCAAACATGCATTAATTCAAAAACGTTCAGAAATTAAATAAAAAAACTAGTTTTTTAACTGAAAGTAAGGAGCCACATTAAAACTTAAAACGAACAGAAATTAGTCCGTGTATGAAAGGGGCTGTTCCCTTCTCACCGCCCTGCTCTCTACGCTAAAGTTTTTTACTGTTTAATAAAGTAGAATTGAGAGAAAGAGTCAAACTTTAGCGTAAAGAGCGGGGCGTTGAGAAGGGAATAGCCTCTTTCATACACGGAGTAATTTCTGTTCGTTTTAAGTTTTAATGTGGCTCCTTACTTTCAGTTAAAAAAAAACTAGTTTTTTTTTTATTTAATATTATATAAAATATAGTCTGTAATTATAAAACAATGCTTTCTAAGACGGTAGATAGTATTACGTATTAATTCTATCTACAAGAAAATTAAATCAGAAATTATTTCTGTAAACACGCAAGCTTGAATTGCCCTTCTGATTTCCAAACTTGGTTTGGAAATTTCTAATTTCCAATTTCTAAAATTTGTTACATAAAAGTCCCAAACTGCAGAATAAGAAATTGTACAACTCGAGCACAATAAACAGGCCACCTTTAAAAATATGCGTTGCCATCTATACCAAAAAGTCTTTACTGAGGTACGTAACAGGTACAGTTATAAACAGTAAACTGTATAAAAAATATAGATCTTCTCCGCTACCTAAGGCTATAATGAGAGAAATGTTGAAATGGCCGTGGTAAGTTTTGTGGATGAAGGGTGACAGATTGCAAAAGATCGTCCTTTTCGACCATTCATCTAGGGTCAAACGAAAAGCAAGTAGTCCTCGAATAGGGAGAGGAGAGTTCGTAAGAAAGTCTCGGGAGACTCAGAAACTCTCGGGAGGGTGTAAAAAGGGATGCTTTGGATATATTGGGATGAAGAAGGAGCATGCACAGCTGTGTTGGTGTAAGACTTGGTGCTGCAGTAGGTTGTTTGCAGTAGTAGTACTTATAGACTTATTAACCCTTTAGAATCCTTTGGACAACCGAAATATCCGTAATTGTGCTCATAATTTCCAAAACAAAAATTAATACTGAACGATTTTACTTATTAATATTCAAGAAATAACTTGAAAATAGGAAAAAAATTCACAATCAATTATGGTGAGGGCATACATTTAAGCCTTTCAAAAGCTGCTTTCTCTAGTCCTTCTCGGTGGTCTGGATGAGCAACTTGAATCAGAGCATGTGCTCTTTGTCTAAGACTCTTTCCAAAAAGATAAGCAATTCCATACTCTGTGACAATGTAATGAACGTGTGCTCTTGTAGTAACAACACCAGCACCTAAAACAAAACGCCAGAGTCAAAATAAATGAAAGACGTGGCCAGAGATAGAAGAGGGAGAAAAGGCAACAAGAGAAAGAGATAGAAAAATAAAGACAGGAATAATCTGAAATTTTACGATAAGAAAGTCCAGCAAATCCTCAGAGAACCATATCCATACACATTATCCACAGAACCATATCCAAGGTCATCTACGTTTCTTTGAAGTACCAATTCAAGAGCGTCAAAATTAAAATATTTTTTGCCCTCTGGGGCGATCTCAGGTATAGTCACACCTGAAAACCAACATTTCTTAAATTACTTCTTTTGGTTGTTTCAAAATTATCAAGTTTTAGGGCAGTAACACATTTGCGTCTGTGTTGCCACGTTTAGCCATGAAAGTATAAGCAAAACTAATCAGTAGCCAACCTATATAGATCAGTTGAATTCCCGACTGTTCCTAATTTTTAAAGATACATATGGCTCTGTAAGTTCCCACTTAATCAATTGGTTTGTTTACCATTTAAAAGGTGCTAACTCAGTCTTCGTCTGGCCTTTCAATCAGTGAAAAACACGTGTTGTTATATATTTTTATATTTTGGGCGAATCGGAGGTAGGGTTCAAGCAATTACTCCTAATCTATTCCTAGATACAATGTCAATGCCAATATCACTAAACGGGGAGCTATAGGAGCATCTGGTTTCCAATCTACACTTTTGACTGTACTGATATTGCTTACCTATGTTAAAGTTAATGTCAAATTCCAAATAATTAAACTTCATTGAAGAACTTAAGCGTAAGAAAATTCAAGGGAAAGAATTTCGTTCGAAAAGGGGGGGAGAGGGGGGGAACAACAACAAAAAGTCAACACTTACATAAAAATATGTGAAATTTTGGATTTTTGCCAGAAGAAAGGTCACAGACACGTGTTCGTTTTCTTTTTTTGTTTTCCCTAGGGACGACTGTGTGGAGCCCATGGTCTTAGAAAGTCAGAATGAGGCTCATTCGAATGGAACTGAAAAGTTCTAGCGCCCCTTTCAAGTGGCCCAAAAGTTTGGAAGGCAAATAGCCCGCCTCCTACACCTCTCTTTTTCCGAAAAGCATCCAATCAAAATTTTCAGATAGCCGTTTGATTCAGGATAGTTGAAAAGTACAATAACAATGCCACTAGGGATGATAAAACCCTTCATAGTCCCTGAGGAAAAGGTTGTAAGTTATGCAATTCGCACATTATTTACATATAGAATTTGTTATCGAGAACTATTCGGAATTTTTTTTTAGTGTGATTTTCGATGGGAGAATTTTGGCGCAGAGAGAAGTTTCCAGGGGGATTTTTCAAGGAAAATTTTACAAACGAAAGGGGAGGGAGGAAGGAGATTTCCTCGTATGGTTTAAAAACGCTCATAAATTAAATAAAAAAAAACATTTTTTTTTCAAATGAAAGTTAGGAGCAAGATTAAAACTTAAAACGAAGAGAGATTATTCCACACATGAGGCAAGGCTACCCCATCTTCAACCCTCTTTACATTAAAATTAGCAATTGGGCATACTTTTGTTATCATTTTACACAAACAACACAGTTAAAAGTGAGGGAACTTGGTGCAGCAGGACTTATACCCTATTTACCAGAGGGTTGCTTTTAAAGCAGGAGAGAAGGGTTACTAAATATCTTATTACAGAAAGAATCCAACCCTGGTCAATAATGTATGCCTCTTCTCCTATTCTAATGTTGAGTGTGAACCATCTCTTCAGAAGGATTGAGCCCTGAAAATGTACTTTTTTCGTGTTCACGGTGTTCCCACGATGATACACAAAAGTATGCACGAACTCTCTAACACAAAGTTGGTTAATGGTTACAGCAGTAGCTACAACCTACTATTGGCCGAACCACAGCCCATAGTAACAAAAAATTCAAATAGGCGTTTAAAAAAAACTGGCTATTGAGAAAAAATTGTCCTTTGTATCTTATTCAGGAATGGTAATTATTATCACGATTAGTCTTAGTAGTAAAATGAAATTTTGAAATTAATTTCTTGGAATCTCAAAACATGCCCAAAACTCCCCAAAAAGGCGTCAGATTGAAACAAGAAACATACCAGTGGAATCGCCGTGATCAAAAGCCTAGTACAAGAGATTTACAGTCCCCTTATGTGAATAACCAGGAAAATTCTTGTTGCTTTTTGCATGGGTAGCAATGATGTGTCCTCTTTTTTTACGCTGCTAGCAGCGTCTTTTTTAACACTGCTTTTTACACAAATAAGAAAATTGGACCCTAACAGTTTTTGCTGGCACTAAAAAACCTTTTTCTAAAAAAAACGTTTCTATTCTAGCTATTAAGCTAGTGACCGGGGCTTTTAGAAGAAAAAGTGCAATTTGTGCTTTTAGAAGTGTGCTTTTGCGTGAGCTTTTTGTGCTTTTTCCCAATTGATGAATCAGAAAAGATTAGAGGAAAGTAAAATTCAAGAAAGATCACCTTCTTTGAGAACTTTCCTCCCACTCTCCAGACATTGGACAATTGTGAGGACCACTCTTCCTTCTGACCCTTCCCAAATATCTTATTATTTCCCAAAGTGGCATAGAATTACCTCCACATGAAATTACCCATTTAATATCATTCCCAGTCAACAGAACTCTAAACTACACCTGTAGGCCTATCCCTGTTTCTGTTTCCCTAGAATGAGTGGAACCCTAGTGGATAGAAGAGCTAGGAATGCCACTGCTAATGTCATTTAATGTTACGCCAGCTTTTTTTTCAACAAAATGAGCTTGAATTTGGATAATTGTCTCAAGATATGATCACTCAGATATTGG
This sequence comes from Artemia franciscana, assembly GCF_032884065.1. Taxonomy (NCBI): domain Eukaryota; kingdom Metazoa; phylum Arthropoda; class Branchiopoda; order Anostraca; family Artemiidae; genus Artemia; species Artemia franciscana. Next base: position 23,284,982 of record NC_088867.1, on the reverse strand, counting down.
TTTTTATCTAACTTAAAAAATATAAAAAACTTTTGTCACAATCTTATTAGGAAAAGACCATGAAAGTGTAGAACATGGTGCTTTTTGAAGAGGTGTGCTTTTGTGTGAGTTTTTTGTGCTTTTCGCCAATTGATGAATCAGACAAGATTAGAGAAAAGTAAAATTCAAGAAAGATCACCTTCTTTAAGAACTGGTACAATCTTTGATTCACCCCGTTTTGTCGTTGCGGGAAGGGCTAAGATAGGTTTTCCAGCTTCAGGACAAATGGCTGCACCTCTAAGGAAATCCACTTGCCCACCAAAGCCTGAATACATTCGAGTACCAATGGAATCAGCAGCAACTTGTCCAGTAAGGTCAACTTCAATGCAGGAATTAATGGCGGTCACTTTTGGATTTTGAGCAATAATCGGAGAGTAGTTTACCCACTGAACATCTCCCATTACTAAAAAAGAAAGAAAAGTATACTTCGCCATACTACCCAAATTTGCCGATATCTTTCATGGTTGCGGGGCAACCGTAGGGCCACCCTACTGAAGAACCAACTCTAGCCCATAATTAATAAAAATTTAAAAATCGTTGCCATTTGAAACTTATAATGGAATTATAATTATTATTTTGATTAATTCTGAAAAATTCCCAGAAATCTAATAAAAATAGTATTGGATCGAAACGATATCACACAAGATTGAGACTAATGGATTGAGGTTGTTACCGTATAGAAACTTCCATATAGACCTAGAAATTCCACATTGATCCCAATTTAAGCTTTTTTAAGAAAAGTTAAAAAAGTTTCAAAAAGTCTAAAAAGTTTTAAGAAAAGTTTAAGAAAAGTTTTTTAAGAAAAGTCTCGAATTTACTTTATTTCAAGATTTACAAGTTAAAATTGCAATTTTGTTTTATCCCTCTGAAAAAATATCCTCCCCCCAAACAAGATCTTGGACACAGCCTTGACCGTGATGACGTTTTTTTTTAAATAAAACGATATTTTAGCACACAAATATAAATTTGGCCAATAAATTACAATAAATGCGCAAAATACCCTGACATGTTTTTTTTCAGGAATTCGCAGTTCTTTTTTAATTCTTTAGTTGATGATGATTGAAACATTTTTTAGACTTTCTTAGTAAGATCTTTCGAAAAAATTTTGACACAAAAATATAAATTTGGCCAAAAAACTAAATTTTTTAGAAAAGAATCCACAGTTCATATTTATTTTACATTTATAATCAAAATAAATTTTTTCGGAATCTATATATATAAAAATAAGTTGTCTGTCTGTCTGTCTGTCGAGTGACGTCATTATAAGGATGAGCTGTATGTAAACTGAAAAAGAAAAAAAAAGAAAAAAAGGAAAAAAACTGAAAAATAAAGGAGAAAAAGAAAACAAAGAAAATAAAATCTATATGTATAAAAATAAGTTGTTTGTCTGTCTTTCCGCATATAACGTCTAAATTATTTTATCATATACCAATTCCAAAACGAATGTATACAAGCTGAAGTAGCTGATTTGGTAGAGCGTTATGTTTCAGGTTTTAGGTCCGAGAGGTTCCAGGTTCGAACCTTGAATACAAAAGAAGAAAAAAACTAAAAAAGTAAAAACTACAAAAAAACTACTAAAAAAACTAAAATAGCTAAAAAACTAAAAAAAAATAAAAAACTAAAAAAGAAAAAAAACTAAAAAAAGGTAAAAACTACAAAAAAACTAAAAACAAAAAAACTAAAACTAATAAAAAAACTAAAATAACTAAAAACTGAAAAAGAAAAAAAAATATATGCGAAATACTGAAAAATAAAAAAAAAATATATGGGGTCCACCAACTAGGTGTTGGGGTGGCGCGAAGCGCCACCCCAACAGCTAGTTTTATAATAATATCTTCCGAAAAGAAACTAGTGGGGCTATAACAGATGAGCCAATCTGTGGTCATAGAACCCAATTTAAATATACAACAAACTACATAATCGTTTGCTAGTGTAGGTACTAACTGTGGGCCCGCTGTTGAAAATAAATAGAGGCATACAACCAGAATGTTTTTAACAACGTTATAATACAGGATACAACCCCAAAAAGCATAAGAGGAGGGAAGGTGTAACTTTTTACTATACCTTACTATATCAAAAAATGATTGGCAGAAGTGGCGATCCTGCTTCCATATCCAGCACCGATGCCACGATCTGCAACCTTCATAGGCGTCATTCCAAAAACTGAGCCTCATTCCAAAAACTATCTCAGCCCCCCTCTCACCCTGTAATCACTAATAGTACGCTGGTACTATGTGCGCTGTTGCTGTTAAAACAAAAAAGAATGAAAGATAACAAGTAGTAACAGCGACAACGAAATTTATTTTCCATGACTCACTCCTTGGTTTCCTATACGCCTTTCTATGGACTCTACAAAGTCCTTTCTAGCTTCTTAGATGTCGCAGGGGATGATGAGCCTCATTCCAAAACCATCTCAGCCCCCCCCCCCATACTCTGTGGGCACCAATAGTAATACGCAAAGATGCTATTTTATACTCACAAACGAAAGGGTTGTTATCCAAAAAGTCATAGAGTTTCTTGGAACCAATGCAGAAAGAGCCAACAATTTTTCCTGGTAAAACTTTCTTATGGTGATTTGTAACACAGCCTGCTTCAACCAGGTCAACAACACCGTCACTAAACATTTCAGAATGAATTCCTAGATCTTTGTGATCCTTCAAAGCTGCTAGCACAGAATCTGGAATGTTGCCAATACCTAAAATATGAATGATTATAAGACAATTCCTCTCCATTTACTTTTAAAACGGAACGAAAGTGTAAAATGAGTAAAACTTTTAATCAGGATAATAAACTTAAAAAAAACTGTTTTAAACAAGTAAGCCTTTTAATAAATGTCCAAATATTTCGGTTATAAACCCGCTAAAAAAACGCAATAATAGTTTCCTAACTATAACAGCTCAATTAAAAATCGGGTAAGACCCTCATGTATTTGAGAATTTCTAATAGTGAACTTACTTGAACTAACTTTGAGCATTCAAAATAAAAGTTCAAATAAAACGAACCTTAAGAATGAATTGAAATCTCAGTTAAAAAATTTTCATCATGTCAATTTCAAATGTCAATGAAAAAGTCTAACCTAAGTTACACACAAGATTATACATCAAATAAGACTTTTATTTTGTACGAACCTTGTATTAGAAGATAACTACAGTTACAGCATTGCCAGTGCGGTACAACTGTAAACTCTTTACCTGAAATTTAAAATGTCCCGGAACAATAGGGTACATTTGGATATTTTCTGCTACATACAAATCGTCGGGTACATTTTGGTTTCACTTACTCCTTTCGGACTCGTATGGTCTGTTCAGGTTTTAGTTTATCGAAAGTTTTCTTCTTGTTACGGTAAATTTTTAACCTCTGTTCAGATGGTGCAAATTAATCTCTTGCAGTACAATTTTAGTCAGAAAATCAGTACAGTTGTTTTCAAAGCGTTGGCAACACTGAACAGTCATACACAGTGTAATACAGCAGTCTCCCTGCGTTATGCCTCTGTGTGACTGCCTTATTTAGATTTGTTTCGAAAAACATCATCCATTGTTTATTATATGTGAGTTCCCTCCACTTTTCCTTTTTATATTGTTTTCTAGTGTGTGTACATTTATTCAATTTACTTTTATTTTTTATTTTCTCTTATTTTCCCATTGATAAAAGCTTCTGGGTGTGAAACCGAAATATTTGTACATTTAGTAGTATTTGTATAAAGAATTCAGTTTCTTTGTTCAAAATCCACAGTCGTAATGCAGAGTTTTACCCATTTTCCACTTTCATTTCATTTCCATTCTAAGCATCTACTAATGCTTACAGAGCCCATAGGCAATCATACACAGGCGGGGGAGGGGGGAAGCTTATGGGCTGATTTACGAAACAATTATTCTAAACAATATGGAAACCTGGGATTTTGAACATCTTAAGACAGGGACATGTACAAGGGAGAAGCGGTAGAGGTTTCAGCCTCCTTCCTTTTAAATATTGGAATATTCTATAAAATTCGGTTATCAGTTTTTTTTTCGAATAAGTCCTCGATTCTTCTCTCCCCCTCTTCCCCAGTCGAAACTATATATTTCTTGAATTTATGGTCACTTCTTATTCAGGTCATCAAATAAAATGCATTATTATGTTATTGCTCCCCCTCGAAAAACTCCAGGTTACGTCTCTGTTTTGGCAATCGAGCTGGTGCCAAATAAAATCAGGATATCCCTGAGTTGATTGGGAAAGTATCCTAAAAAGATTTAAAGGAAGCGGAAGCTCTGTGGGAGGGAGTAAAGAATGAAGTGTACAGCTGAGTGTGCTGATTTAAGAGCATTCACAGCTGTAATGACATCAGGCGGCTTGCCGTCGTGACGAGTCGTAAGTATTAATATTCTCATAATGCCAACAAGACGCTTTAGTATTTTTATCATTTACTTGAAGCACTAAATCTGCAATTAGCGAATCATAAAATATCCGTCCTGATTCTTACAAAAGTATGATGGAATATCATTGTCAGCGTCGGTGTGATATGAAGAACAGCACCATTCCTTTGATCTTATTTCAGTCGTCCAGTAGCCTACATTTTTGTTTATTTCAAGTTTTCAAGGGGGGGGGCTACATGACCCCAGTGGCACTCTTGGCTAAAAAAATTAGATGATTTTGTTGTTTGTTTATTTTTTTTTGAAGCAGTATCTCGTATCAAAAACAACCGAAAACTAATTAAATGTAATATGAATGAGTGAAAGGAGTGACAATTATCTTCCTTCATTCTTAATCTCATTTGTATTTTGAGACCTTATATGTAATTTATTGTTTCAAACTTTTATGTAAATTCATGTAAATGTACACTTTCATCTGTTTGTTATATGCCATTTATATAATTGTTCCACTGGCTGTCAGAAAGCTTATACAAGGTTTATATATTAGGAAAGTTATATCATGTTTTTAAATTCAGCATAGTTTGTCGGCTAAATGAATGAATGAATGAACTTTATTACCCGTAAAAGTATAAAAAACACAAAGTACGGAGTATTATAAATAAACAAAAACAAAAACGATAAACAGCGAAGAAAAAAAAAATTCAAACTAACAAAAGACAACATCGACTAACTAACCAGTATCAATATGGAAAAAAGGCTGCAGAGGGTCATAAACGTGAATGAAGTTGATAGTCTTTTTACATAAATCATCACTGGAAGACCGAATCCGAGAAGGCACATCAATTAAACCAAATCGAGCAATTATTTTTTTGTTTCGGTGCCATCTAGGAAGCCGGAGGAGGAATTTGCAATATCTGAAATAAGCCGTACGTAGAGTATGTCGATCTTTCTTACGAAACAGACGAGCCATGCCTGATAAAAACAAAAGCACAGGGGCGCAATAAGCGTTATAAATCATGCACAAACCGTTGCGGTTGTAACGGCTTTTGTTTGGGGATATTTTTCCGTAAGCGACGCGTAGGTTTTTCACGGCTTGATTCACTAGGGATTAACAGGTAGTGGAAAGTGTTGGGCCGAAACACAGACCAAGCCAACTAATTAAAGAAGAATATGGTAGAACTGCAGTCCCAGTAACGAATGGAGCGACCGCATAAGGGCTATTAAAACAAATAAACTCGCATTTAGATGCATTAACTGACAGTCCAATCTTAGATAGTTCATTGGTTAATATAGTAAAATTAGAAAGCAATCCACAGCGAGTCCGGGCAACAAGAAGAACGTCATCTGCATATGCAATAGAAGACAAACCAGTATTACCGTAAAAAACAGAATTTCTAAGGGGACGCAGGCACGATGCAAGCACGCATTTAAATATACTAGGAGACAATACGGCACCTTGCCGAACTCCCTTATTAATTTTTACCGGGTCAGATATTTGGCCATTCCAGGTAACTTGAATTTTATACTTTGAATACCAAAAAGACAATAAACTTAGTATGGAAGGATTAACACCTGAAGACGCAAGGGAAAATAGAGCCTGAGAGTGCACAATATTGTCGAAAGCTCCAGAAATATCAACAGTAAGACAGTATAAAGACATTTTAGTTTTTACGGCATCTTTCATGAGTCGGCTTAAAACATGATGTGCATGGGAGCAACCGAAACTTTTCCGAAAACCAAATTGAAAAGGCGTAAAATCACAATTCGACTCAATTTCTGGTAGTAGCAAATGTTCAAGCAACTTACTTAAGAAACACGATACTGTAATGGGACGATAATTCACACATGACGTGGGGTCCTTGCCTCGCTTTTGAATAGACGTTACACGGCCACAAAGAAAACTATCAGGAACAAGCGACTGTGCTAAGCAAGACTGGAAAAATATTTGCAGATGGTTAAGTAGAGCAGGACAATCATAAGCAAAAAATCGGTAAGAAAGGCCGTCACCATCAAGGCTATTTGAACGCTTAATTTTTCTTAAAGCCCGGCGAATTTCAGATATTGCTACAGGCTGGACATGAGCCTGCAGGAGACGGTATGGTAAAAGCGGTTTAAGCAACTTATAATGAAAAGACTGAAGAAAACTATTAAATACACTGAACACACGCTTATAATGATCAACAAAATTAGCTAGCTGGAGACAAGATAGGGTAGATGGGGAACATTTCTCACTATTAATAACCTTGTTCCAGGAGGCCTTATCGGTGGGGCCTGGCCATACATTCAAGCGTGCCCTCTTCAAACTGGCCTTATATTCAAGTTTACACTTTTGTTTCACAGAGAAAACAGTTCCGGAAGATGGTCGGTCACATGATATCCACATACGTAGCCAAAATTTGGCTTTTTGCTTAGCACGTTTTACTTCAGGATCAACGTTCCAATTAGGCTTTCTTGTACCAATCCTAACTTTATCCACAGGCACTGCAGCTTTGGAAGCTGATTTAAGGCTATGGACGATTTGACAATAATAGAAATTTAGGTCAACTCTACTTGAAGGCGAGGAAACTGACGTTTGCAGCAGGTGATATGGCACTTTTATGGTCAACAGTAAAGCAGTTAGCGTAGCAAGGTATAGTGGGACATTAGCACGATCCCAATTCAACTTCGTATGCCACTTCGGCTGAGCCGAAAGTGTTTTGCCAGATAGCTCACAGGACAAATTACAGCTAAGAATAAGGTGATCGTCATCAATCTTCTCTTCGTCCACCCTGACAATAGATGATATTAATCTGGAACTGGAAGAGATCACGTGATCCAGGTTCGATTTTGAACAGCCTCTGTTATGAATATACGTGAATGGGAGGCTCTTAACTGCGACGTGATATATGCTAGGAAGTGATTCTAGCAAGAGGATTGATCTATTGGAGGTATCAAGAATGTCACAGTTAAGGTCACCAGCTAAAACCCAATTTAGGTCTTTCAAACGTAGACTTTCGAGTAGAGACTTTATAAACTGGAGCAACATTTAGCGAAAGATGTGAACGATGCTATAGAACGTCGATCGCAAGGTAAGTAAACGTTTATAAAGGCGGTACTGTCACATTGAATCGCTAAGATGTTATCATCACAATGAATCACAGAGGGCTTTGATGGGGAACGGAAAAAAATTGCTAGGCCACCGGAAGGGCGGCCTCTAGTTTTCTTGGCCTCTTGCGAAAAAAAATGGTGGACAGAAGATCGCTTCAGGCTAAAAACGTTTGATTTGGTCAAAAGATGTTCTTGCAAGAACACTATGTCATGGACTAATAATTCATTAATTAACAAGTCTTTGTCTTTTGTGCCGTTAATATTAAGAGAAGCAAAACTTAAAATAGTGGCTTGGTTCATTTTGGAGCAGAGTTCAGAGCGCGTTTTATCACTGGGCAATTCATACTATAGGAAACATGAGCTTCGCCGCAGTTGGCACATTTCGGAGCCTCTAAGCAAGGATTGTCTTTAGTATTGGAATGGCATCCAGAACATTTAGAGCACTTCATCTCATTCGGGGCACATGGGCAGTGAGCTAACGAATGATGGATACTTTGGCATCTAAGACACCGTCTGGGCAATTCTTTGTATTCTGATATTTTAAAAGACTCGTAACCCAAGCGCAGACCTGTAGCGATGGCAGATTTTAGTGCAGCGGAATCAAGGAACTCTAAACGGAATGTATGAGAAGAGCCGATCTGGCTGGCCTCAACAAGACCAGGAATAACGGAGATGAGTATACTGCTAGAAACACTATCGGGAAGTCCCCTAATTACTCCAAGAGGTTTGCGATAAATCACTTTAGCAAGAATATTTTGATAGCTCACAACAGTAGATGCGGCAAGAGAATTGGCGGAAACTTTATCCCGCGTAAAAACAACCCATCTTTTCCTTACCGGATCGGACTTTACCGACACAATACCGTCGAATCCGGCGAAAGAATCAAGCTTTTCCTTGCGAGAAACGGGGTCTCTTAGTTCTGGAGGCGGATATTTAAGAACAACGGCGTACGAGGGTTTGTGATTGGTACCCTTACTATCTGAGACCAAAGAACTATTTATAGACGTTGTTGGACTATTGAGGTGAGCAAGCGATTTTAACTGATCAAGGCACTGGTTGATTTTGGCGGTAAGGATAGAATAAGCTGACGCCGGAATGCTAGGGACTTCAGAGGGGGATTTGATCACGAACTCTGGAATATCAATATTTTCTGCAGAGCAGCGAGAAAGAGTAGCGATAATGTCCGACAATGAACTATTCTTATCACTGGGTCCCGAACGACGAGGTATAGGCTCATCTGGGAAGCAATTGCTATATAAAAGTTTCTTAGCTCCAAGAACATCTTCATGCGGGAAAAAATCACTAGCGTATTTCACAATAGACTGATGGCTCAACCCCTCATCGAGATTGTGCTGAGCAAAATTCAAAACTGGGCAATAATAAAGCGTACTAGTATTCCAATTGTCCATGATAAGCAAATTTCACTCACGACTCGGCATCAGTCCAAAAACAATTAATTGAAAAAGGTATATCCACAGAGAAGTTCTCAATAAGCACAATTATGAAATGATCCACACTGGCTAAATGAATGCAATGAGAATAAATAATAACTTATCTTTGAGTGGGGCAAGTAATCCAGTGATTTCCAAGTAATCCGAATATTTCAATGCACGACTCAGATGATAGTAGTGCTGAATACTAACTCACAGCCACAATCCATAAATAATCCTTAAGCCGTTATCATATACAAGTTTATAAATTTATCTAACAAGTTTCAATTACAACTTCAAAAGTATTTCACTCGTTATTTATTCCAAACAGGTACAGAGTTAATCCGGCTTAAATTCAATTAGTTGTTGACTGGTCAAATACCAAAAGAGAATGAGAAAATGTCAAAAAACTTAAGTCATGTGTTAAGATGAATGCACGCTTGAAAAACCATGGCGAAAGAAACAGAGCCAAACATTCCATACCTAAATTCTTCAGAACATTTTTACCCCTGGTTTTACGCTCAGAATCAGCCATCTCCCAAAAAAGCAAAACTCCCCATCACGGTTTTTTTAACGTTCATGATTTATTTCCTTATATCAATTTAAGACACCCCTCTCCTCCACTTCAATTTCCTTGACCGATAAAGATGGACGTTTGGCCAGCAACTTATGTCTTAACGAACTACCTAATGAATGCACTTTTACCTCTACAGTTCACCAATTTAACGGCGAAACATTATTTTTGCCGTTAAATTACGCCATTCTTCATAAAAAAAACGCAACATTCATAGAGACGTCCCAAAGGAGGGGGTAGAAGATTTCATCTGCGAATAAAAGTGCAAACAAATTGAGCCACAATTCCTCTATGAATGCCTTGAAATATTCTAAAACCTATTTTATTTGCTAGATTTCTAGTAAAAGTAATATACTGATGAGACAATCGCTTTTTATGTATTTTTTTTTAACAGAAAAAATATTTAAACAACTTGAACTTCTTCTAATTTAAAAACAAAATTTTGGGCTTTGATTTAATTACAGAGAGCAGAGCAAAGCTATCCAGCTAGAGACGTATGCATGCTTCATCAAGGGTATGAGAAAACAACAGGTGAATTCTACGAAAATTAAGTGAATTATGGGAGGAAGGAATAATGATATTTCCGTTTGTCCAATCTTCTAATACCCTCCTCTCTTTCATAACACTTGTCTGTCAGAGTAAACTACAATTTTAAGAGACTTCTGAAAATATTTACAAAAACCATCTAAAGCTAGAAGGAAACAAGTACCATAAAAACATACAAATGATTCTGTCTGTTTTACTTCAGTTTTATTTCTGGTTTCCTTTTCATCCAACTCAAATAAAATATTCGTTTACAATGAGGTAGTAGTTACTGATGTAGTTTCAACCTCTTTTTATTGATTCATGGTAATACCTGATATGCGACCACACTTTGTTCTTGATCTGTAATGAAACCGGTATTCTGTATCCACTCGGAGATAATCAGCTGAGTCTGAGCATTTATATACAGGCATATTTCAATTAAATATTTAATATATAAGAGGTGGTTAGGTTATGTTTTTAATATCATGCGCTCTTAGCGGCCTACTTTTCTTAATTCTCTGTTGTAGTTTGCATAATTTTTTTTTAGTAAAGTCTTACATTTTCATCGTATTTTGGTATATATCATTATGATCAACCTAAATTGACTTCTTTAGTGTGGTCAATATAACAAGTAAGTACCTGATTCATTTAAAAGCAAACATACCCATCTGCAATGTAGCACCGTTGTCAACCAAATTCTCGGCAATTAGTTCTCCGATAGTTTTTTCTACGTCTGTCATCTTGGTCGTATGTCTCACATGCATAGGAGCGTCATGTTCTACCATAGCATCAAAATGAGACATGTGGATAATACCGTCTCCAAAGGTCCTTGGCATCTGAGGGTTAACTTGACCTAAAAAAAAAAAACAACAAGTCTATTTCAGCAGACTACCGTAAAAATAGTTACACTAGCAGGGTATGTCCCTTATAAACTTATCAATACCCTATTTGCATTTAACCCTCTTCGAAAGTCTAAATTTTAAGCCTCAAGCTCTTTCCTAAAAATTCTGATACTTTTCTTTTTTAGGTATGTATAAAAATGATTTTTGTTGACATGTACCTATTTTTTGAAAACGTTCATATTAGTAGTACATAAGCTACATCTATGGGATAGCCTAAATTTCCAGAGAATAATGAAACGATTTGAAAAACTTTTATATGAATGAAGAATAGAGAGAATATTTATATGAATGAAACTTTTACATGAAGACTAAAACTAAAAAACACAATGTCGGGGTAGACGAACACCAAAAATTACGAGCGTATGACTCCCAATACCCTGGCCTCTTATAATTTCCTTACCTAACACCCTTAGGTGTCTGACTGATGCAAAACCTTAAAAAACTTCCGATTTCTTACAAATCGTCACATAATGTTTTTCATATTTCATGTTATTTCATTTCATGTTTTTTCTTTTACTCAGCAGGCGAATTTGCCCCCACCCCCTCCTTCAATGACTTTTAGTGTATTTGTCCATCACGACATATTTATGAAACTTCATATTATGGCTGCAATTACATACCATGTTGCATTTTATTAAAAATATCAGCAGTGTTCAAAGGCAATAATTTAAGGGGACAATTCCTCTCCTAGATTTTGACAAATATTCTTCTGTATATTCATAAAAAATGAACTGAGCAAAAATCCTTCCACCCTAGATTTGGAAAAATACCCTTTTTTGTATCTTCACTATAAAAAACAACTCTTCCTCCCTACATTTTCATGAATTAGCCCCCTGTAACCATCAGATATCTATTAATATCTCCCCTTTTCGTTGATTTAAGATAGTTCAACAATGATTTCAATGAATGTTTGTGAATATTTTTTTACCAGTTGTCCTGAAATATTCCTATAAAACTTTTCTAAATACGGAGGCTGGATGATATTGAACGATTGTGCTTGGCCCAACGCCTGAGAAACTAGGTTTAGCTGTCGTTTCTGGAAGTGCCGCTGTCAAGCACCTGCGACTAGTCTTCTACCACCATTCCCCTTTGAGCATACTACAAGACAGCTGTTGAATGTTGATAAATCCTCTCCTCCCAAGATTGACCAAAAAACCTGCCCCCATTTCTCTATGAAAATTATTGCCTACAACTATAACTCTTTTGTTTTTCCAACCATCCTAAAGCATATTCTGACAGCAACCCCAGATTCTAATATATACATCTATTGGAACGTTTCACATAAATTAAGACATTTTGTTGATTTTCCGCTTAGTGAAATAGACTGTATGGATTCCGTCCCAAATAAACTGGCTTTTGCTTGGGGAAAGTCAAGAAATCTTCTATCTATTTTTGTTATTTATTTATAAACACAGCAGCATAAAGTTAAACTAAGAATGGGTGGAGGCGTAGTTTGTCAGTTTCAATACGTCAAAAAAAAAAAACACTTGATTTCGAAACCAAAAAATGTAAAGGCTCACCTCGTTTTTACAACTAAAGGAGAAAAAGTAACAAGAATGGGTACATTACGCCTTCATTAAGTTTATTTGCCATCAGCTCTCACACAGGACGATCACCTAAGCAAAGCGAGAACCTACAGCTTCAGGAAGCTAGGAGTCGTTCTAAGGTGCAAAAACCTTCTCCCTGACGAGTTCATTTTAAACCATTCATATCATTCATCAGACCAGTCATGGATTAAGCATGACCTCTCTTTGTCTCCAATAGCCACATCGCTGTTCTTCAACCGGTCCAGAATCAAGCAGCTTGCACAGCAAATTCTAGTGACTCTGATACGAAGCCCCTGGAGTTGAACCTTGACCATTCCAACGTGAGGTCTACGCCAGTGTTTTACAAATACATTCCTTGCCCTCCATCAGAGGAGTTGCCAAAGCTTGTTTTGAAGAGATCAAAGCCTTTGCAATCCAATCATCAGCGTAAAGGTCGTCAAGACCATCTTGTGCAGGGTGCATCCCGCTAGGAATGCTCAAAAATTAGTTTCGCCCGACGGTCTGTTGCCATGCGCAATGGCCTTCCAACAGAGGTACTCGCAAAAAATCCTCCTCTCGAAGCCTTCAAGAGATGGTCTGAAAGATCTATTCTAATCTAATTGTAGAAGAAAAAACTAATATAAACTACAAAAAAAACAAGAGCATGAACCTGGATGCATAAGTAAGTGCATTTCTATGCACTTACTTATGTGCATTAATACATAAATTCCTGCTTAGGAATTCAATAAAATTACACCCTTTACATTGGAGAAGAATCCCAAGAAACAGATAGGTCTTTTTTGGGAAAAATTTCCTTCCTTCTTTATAAACGTTATCTTGAAAAAGAACCTTCAGGACAAATAAAAGCGTATAATAGAAGGGATCACCTTATGTTAGAAATAAAATACGTCGCAACATATAACAACCTTACCAATGATATACTTCGCGCACTGAACAGCCATCCGAGAGACATCTACACTGACACCCATACTGCAAAACCCATGCTTGTCAGGTGGCGAGACTTGTATAAGGGCTACATCGATAGGGACAATTCCGCGTTTAAATAGGAGCGGAATTTCAGAGAGAAAAATTGGTACACAATCGGCTCTACCTTCATTGACAGCCCCCCGGACATTCGCACCAATGAAGAAAGAGTTGTCCCGGAATATTCCTGGAAAAGATGAAGAAACTACTAGATTGAATTTAATTAAAAAAACAGTTTTTTTTAACGGGAAGTAAGGAGCGACATTAAAACGAACAGAAATTACTTCGTATATGAAAGAGGCTGCTTCCTCATCAACGCCCCGCTCTTTACGCTAAAGTTTTTGCTTTTTAAAACAGTAAAAAACTTTCAAACTGTTCACATAATGCAGTTATATAACAGTTACATAACTTATTACATAAACCCAATGGTTTCGAGCACTGAATGCTTATTACTATCACTAAACTACGCTATTTTTTTCTGTATTACTGACAGGGCTGTCATAGGAGTGTGTCATATTTTTTCCGAAAATGTGCTTTTTGTGTCATCTCAGATTCCATAATGTGTCACAAAATGTGTCATATTTTTTGCTACAAGTGGTATCATATTTAATTGTCAAATCTTTATTTAGAGTTTTGAATATATAATCTTTTCCAAATCAGTTCAAAAAGGAGTAAACTTAACCTTATCCTATTATCTTGGGATCTTGACCTTTTTGTGACGTCATGAAAGAAATAGAAACAATCGATTAAATTAATGTTACACACTATGAATTTGTGTCTGGGTGGCCAACGAGGCAAGTTTACATTTATAAAAGTTTTAGGGACAATCAATTCCGACAGCAAATTGAAAATAGACTTTTCGTATGACGTTGTAATTGTAATCGGCTCTATACATAATTGGCTTTATTGGCTAAGCTTTTTATTTACTCAATATGTAAGCCATTCAACCAGCTTCAATCTAGTATTTCTGTCATATTTTTTGGTGCCTTTTTAGGCAAGATGGATTATTCTGAAGGAAAGAAATCTTTGGAAATTTGTAATCTTGTCCAAGGTTGGATACCCCTCCTATACTCCTAAAAATGGGAGTTGCTGCTTATGCACACAGCTTTGGTAAACTGCATGCTGTTTAATTTTTACTATTAAGTACGTACCAGTTGGCTACATCAAATACTCAATCAAGAAGCCAATTAAGTTCAGATATTCAGCGTGCATTTTGATTTGAAATTTCCGCCTATGGTTGTTTTTTCGCGTAGTTTAAATTTTAGATACGGTGATGGCAGCTGTCCTGTATTCTGCACTGTTTGTGTACTATTGCCACCGTTAGGCGGCACTATTCCCTTCCATTAATTTGTAGCTTTTCTGGAGGTAGAAAATTGAAATTTTACTTTTCTTTTATTACCATTTAAAAATCAAGACTAGGATGACAAAAATGTGTCATTTTTTTGAAAAATGTGTCATTTTTGTCGATTGTGTCATTTTTTATTGAAAAATGTGTCATTTTCGTCGATTGTGTCATCATTTCGTCTGAATGTGTCAATTTGGCAGCCATGATTACTGATACCATTATTTTGTCATAGAACTATTTACCTTCACACTCTGGGTCTAAATGAGCAGCTTTTCCTTCAATATGTATATGGCATACGGTAACATTCTTTAAACTGGACTTCTTTCCATGATCTGCTAAAGCTCCAAGCAGTGGAGTGGGGGTAGCCGCTGCGCTATGAACAAACACAGTATCACCTGGAAAAGAAGTAACTGAAATGAGGACTTTATAAATTTTTGGTTGCTGTCAAAGACAGAGCAAAATTTTTGGATAGCTCGGAGTTAACGTAGATTTTGAAAAATTTTACTGATTGCTTAACGTTTCTGCCGGCAACTGTTATTGAGAAAAGTTAAAAACAAGCTTTTAGAAGCAGCACAATATTAAAGTCAATTTTTTAGTTTATTCTAAACAGTAGCCCAATTTAAATAGCGACGAAAACCACACTGCCTTTGCATCACAAACACCAAAAACAAGAAGAATAATAGGGAATTTCCCAAGACAGTGGGGAACAAATTAGAATGAATAATCAGTCCTGGTTGAACTTTGCTGAGGTAAGGATGCTGGGACTGTTTTGAAGAATTTTTCATTTTAGTTTTATTGATTTTATCCTGTGTTAAGGTTTTCTTCTTCAATATCTTTGAATTGCTGAGGACTGCCCTTGGACATAGGGCCGAAATATTCATTCTAATTTGTTGATCCCCACTATCTTGAAAAATTCCCTATTGTTCTTCTTGTTTTTGGTGTTTGAGCTTAATTTAATCATTTGTTCTATGTTGCTACATATTTTTTTCGATAGTATACCCATTAACACATTAAATATACTGTAGAAAGAAAGAAAAAACATGTAAGAGCATTTTTTCCAGAAATTATTCGTTTGTAATCCAATTAACTGTCTGCTTGAAAACATGAAAAAAAAAGAGATATCAATGCCACTATTTTTTCTTTTAGGGAAGGGTACTTCCGACTAGTCTCGAGAGGAGAGACGGGGTGGTACACATGAATGCATGTCTCAATTTTAATGACCTAGCGGAAACATTAGGTTCCAAAACGGCTTCAATAATTCAAAGAAGGTGTGTTACAAAATACGTATTTTTACAGAATATTAGAAGATTTGTTTCCGTTACAGAGAAAGAAAATTTGGTTTCTATTGCTAGTTGTTCGTGCAAAGAACATTTTCAAGCATCAAAGATATGGCAAAAACAACACTAAAGGCTTCAGGCTCATACTTCAAGCATTTCAGCGCCTGAGAAAATGGTATATAGTAGGCTGCACTTTGGAAATATTAAATATTTGAAGTTTCTTGAAAACTACATAAGACAAATAAGGATACAGGCAAATAAGGATATAAGCTATTAGATACTGGTTGACACCAATGTGATACACACATAGCGCCTTTGGAATTACCGCAGACGAGGTCTTGCTTTTTATTTTTCAAGGATGCTCATTAGGAGCTTACGCATCATGGGCGCCCAAAAACTGAATTTTAGGGGGGGGGAGCTACCTGGTCTAGGCAACACTTCCAATGTTGTATAATACAAATCTCCAAAAAATACGTAACACAGCGTCATTCTGCCCCCTTTTCCTTATGGGCGCCCATGTTACGCAGGATTCCTCTTCCTGGACATGTACACTTGTGACAGACACTATACAACCCAAAGATGTAGCCCCCAGACAAGGCCGTATCCAAGGGGTGGGGTTAGGTTGTATGAACACTCTCTCGAAACGTTTGTCCAATTTGTGAGATGCCCAACAAAAACACGTAACAAATGCATGCACTCACATTTTGAATGCACTTTTTAAAGTGTTTTTTAAGCCCCCAGAAAAAATAATAAAATCCTGGGTAAAGTCTTTCCCCTGCAAATCCTCACTTCTTTCCCTCAAGATGAAAACTGCGGATTCTGATATGACAATGACCGTCAGCCTATTTTTTACAAGCCATGACTATAAAAATACGAAACTTCAAAAACGAGGCTCCTAGTGATAAGAAGAAGTAGATAAGACAGTTTACATGTTTAGAATCAGTTTCACTCCAAACGTTGTCACAAAACAGAGTGATAAAAGTAAAGACAAAACAAACACGAAGCTGTATTTTTCCAATTTTTAAATTACTGTGTCTTATGACTTTATTTAACTTAAACGTACTGCGATAAAAATCAACATACCAAAACACACTGCACTGAGTCATTAGGAAAATTACTTTAAAAAAAAAAAAAATTCAAGGAAAGTAAGGAGCAAAGTTGAAAATTGAAACGAACAAAAATTATTACTTCACAGCCTATCTAACATATATCAATAAAAACAATGCAAATAAATCAAATGGTAATATTTCCCTATGTTCGTAGGATTACAGAAAACTACCGCTTTACTGAAAGCACAAAAACCAAGCATAAAAAACAAGAATATTGATTTAGGAGTCGAAAGTAAAAACCTAGCCTTACAGCAACAAACTGTTCTATAAGGCTTTTCATAGTCGTACAGGAGTCATTTAGTATACGTCCATGGGTTGGGTGGCAACTTTGGTGCCTCTGAGGGTGTCGGGCATTCAAGACACTGACGAAAGATATCGGCCATGGGATAGACAGAGCACACGGAAATTATTACTCTTTAGAGGTGGGGCTTTTGGTGACACAACAAGCCCAGAGCGTAAGTAGAAAACTTTTACTTTTTAAGACGGGGCTACGACTCGTCACATTCCTTTTAATCCGATTCCAATGTACTAAAATAAATCCTTCAGATTATTTCTAAGCGTTTCAAGTGGGGGAACAGCTCTCCCCCCAGAGCATTTTTATGGGACTCCGGACCCTAAGCTTCCATATATTTCACGCCGAGTAGGTCCATTATTTGCAGATGGGGAGGGACGACATAGTTATAGCTAGTTGGCCTGCATGAAATTTCTCTCTCCAAAAGTCAGGCATGGTGGAGAGGGAAGGGAGAAAAGCATGTATAGATGTTTTGTGACTATACTCTCTGTGAATATGAGTCTACTCTTATGCTAACTCTCATGTGAGTCCGGTACTGCCTTGTTAGGTCATCCTACATATTGATAGTTCATCAAAATATTGTTGGTCAATTAGGGGATGAACACCCATGAGGGCAGACTAGCACTAATGAGAGGATTCGTGGATACACCTCCCCTGGTCATGGCAAAATAAATGGCTGTTCTCTCGAAATAATTGTCTACCACTGATCTCATTCTGGGGGTGGTTTTACGGGAATGGACCCCCACTCCAGAAGATCAAAAGTAAAACTAATTTCAGCAGTGAAATATACCGATGGGGAGCAGAATTTTAATCGATGCCCCCCCAGACATTAATTTTATATCCACCCCTGATCACACCAAGCCAAATTCGTGGAGAGGTTTAACCCCATTTCAGGGTATAGAGACAACACGCCTAGTAGCCTGGACATCAACAGGTACATCGAACTTAAATACGTGAACATAAATTGGTAAATCATAGTGAAACTTTTTTCCCTTTTTTACTCATATAAACTTTTCTTCTTTTTTTGGTCTAGGAAATATTGAGCCAGATCACTGCTCCATACATGAAACTATGTCTAATATTAATTTTCCCTTTACAGAAGAATTTCAGCTACAAAGGCACTTAAATAATTTAATACATCTTTGCGCATTAGATAAAATACCCCAGATACTTAATTGAAATGCCTGGCCGTATGAAATTTTATTAAGTTTGTAAAAGTAGAACTAATAATACAGAAAATAAAACCAAATTATTTTTATTCGTTTTAAATTTGTCAGGCCGATATATCGGTGCGATATACACCGAGCAGCTAAACAGACAGTAATATAGTAGGCTATTATTCACTAAGTATATGCTAAATAGCCTCTCTCTATAATGAGAAACTAAAAAAAAGTGGAAAGGAGGATTCCTGGTATTACGGCCCCGGGATTTTCGACCCAGTTGTGGCATGGATCTCAGGGTAACTCACTCACTTACGCCTCTCCATTGGAGGTCGTGGCTGCTTTAAAATCAGGCTCAGTTATTCCTATGGCAACAAAAAAAAATTCTGCAATTGCCTAAATTCGCTAATTGCATCGATATACAATTTGCATGCAGTTGTGTTCACAACGAATCTTTATGTCATCCATTTTATTTCAGCAAGAGCTAAATAATCACTCTTGTCTTCCATCGCTGATGTTGCTTGTGTTTAGAAAATATTACCTAGTCATTGTAAAAAGTTGAACATCTTACTTTTGTTAATTGCCTGAAAAAGTAATCATAATGGGATTTGACTAATAACGCGAGTATTAGTTCAGTTTTATTGTAATGGGTCGTTAGTTTCAAGCTAATTATCGTGGCAAGGGGGGCCATTGCAGTGGTTCTTGCCTCTCTTGCACCAGGTGGAAAATATTGATTAGCATCCAACCCTTCCATCCCCCAAAAAATTTTCTACTTAGAAACAAGATTATTTTCAATGTTTTAATTAATTGATAGCTTATAGTTCAATTTTTATTTATTATTTAAATTATTTAATTATTTTTTTAATATTTTAATTTTTTTTATATTATTAACTAATTAACGATATACTAAGTATTTTCATTTATTAACTGCACACTCAACTTTTCTTAATTAATTAAATAAAAAAGTTTTTTGCTGAAAGTAAGAAGCGACATTAAAACTTAAACGAACAGAAATTACTTCGTATATGAAAGTGGCTGCTCCCTCCTCAACGCCCCACTCTTTACGCTAAAGTTTGACTCTTTCTCTACTTTTTAAACAGTAAAAAAAAAAACAACTTTAGCGTAAAGAACGGGACGCTGAGGAGAGAGCAGCCCCTTTCATATACGAAGTAATTTCTGTTCGTTTCAAGTTTTATTGTCGCTTCTTACTTTCAGTTAAAAAAAAGGTTTTTTTTATTTAATTTCTGAACGTTTTTGAATCAATGCATGTTTTGATTTCGGCTCTCCGCAGAGGAGTAATTAAAAGAGCAGAGGAGTTTTGATTGAATGTTTTGAGAAAAAAAAGAGCGGGAGAGGAAGCCTAGTTGCCCTCCGATTTTTTGCGTATTTACTTAAATACGCAACTAGAACTTTCAATTTTTTACAAATATTTTTATTAGTAAAAGATATACGCAACTTATAAATTAGCTTACGTAACGAACTTTTGTATTCTCATGTTTTATTACATATATGAGGGGGTTCACCCCCTCGTTCTTTACACTAAAGCTTAAATTTATTCCCAATCCATTAAGAATGATCCCTGAATCACAAAAGCCGTAGAATAAATAGTTGAAATTACTAAAAATACTTTAGCGTAAAGAGCGAGGTATTAGGAGGATGTGAACCCCTCATATGCGGAATAATTATTGTTTGTTTTAAGCTTTAATCCTGCTCCCTACTTTCAGTTGAAAAAACTTTTTTATATTCATTTTTTCATTGTTTTTTTAAATAATGCTAGAAAATCCTGCGCTCCCTTCATGGAAATTATCTTCCCCCATGATAAATTCCTCCATGGAAAGTTCTCCCAACATATTCTTTTCTTCTCAACCCCTCCACCAACCAACAAATCCCCCTGAAAATGTCTGTACACTTCCGATTAACCATTACTATATGTAAGCACTGGTCAAAGTTTGTAACTTGTAGCCCCTCCCATGGGGACTATGGGGGAGTAAGTCGTCCCCAAAGGCATAGTTGTAAGCTTTTTCGACTATACTGAATAAAATGGCTATCTCAGAATTTTGATCCGGTGATTTTGGGAAAATAATTAGCGTGGGGGGCCTAGGTTTCCTCCAATTTTTTGGTCACTTGAAGGACACTAGAACTTTTCATTTCCGTTAGAATTAGCCCTCTCGCGACATTCTAGGATCACTGGGTCGATACGATCACCCCTGAAAAAAACGCATCCATGATCTGTCTTCTGGGAAAAAATACAAAATTCCACGTTTTTGTAGGTAGGAGCTTCAAACTTCTACAGTAGGGTTCTCTGATACGCTGAATGCGATGGTGTTATTTTTATTAACATTTTATGACTTCTAGGGGTGTTTCCCCCTATTTTCTAAAATAAGGCGAATTTTCTCAGGCTCGTAACTTTTGATGGGAAAAACTAAACTTGATGAAACTTAAATATTTAAAATCAGCATCAAAATTCAATTCTTTTGATGTAGCTATTGATATCAAAATTCCGTTTTTAGAGTTTTGGTTACTATTGAGGCGGGTCGCTCCTTACTACAGTTCATTACCACGAACTGTTTGATAAAATAAAATATAAAAATTAGAAATGATTATAACCGCTTTTTATTTATTTGAAATTTTGTGCACGAACATTTCTGCAAGTGTCCATCCTCTAGATCCGTCGCAATACTTCTAGCTCACAAATTGGTCTTAGAAATGTCGGAAAAAAAAACAAGAACAAGAATCTTGGTAAAATTTCTAATTAACTCATTATTAAGATAGCTAAGAAATGGACATACCTTTAGAATCAGAAGGTCGTTCTAAATTCAAATGTAACATTCACTTCCGTCAGAAATGAGCTTCACCCCTCCTCCCCTAATGTGCAAATATATACCCTGAATCGTATATATGCACTGACTTAAAGATTAGTCAAAATAGTGGAAAAATCTTAGCATATACGAAACAATTCAGGTTAAATATTTGTACATTAGGGGGTGGTATAAAGTACATTTCCAATACGAATGAATATTATGTTTGAATTCAGGATGAAATTTTGATTCTTCAAGTATATCTATTTCTTAGCTCTCATTAGCGAGTTAATCAGAAAATTTGGTACTTGTCTGTTAGCGGAACACACCTAAAAAGTGAAGTTAGGTTAATCCTAATGAAATATTCCAGACGTGATGATAATATAACATTGTAGAAACACAATTGTAGAAATCCCAACCATCTCTATATATTAAATATTGGTACTTGTTAATTAAAAGAAATACACCCAAGAAGTGAAGTTAGATTAATCCTAATGAAATATAACCTTTAGTTCACATAATAACATAATCTAGATTATATATTTGCGAATTAGGGGGATGTGGGTAACGTATTTGGACGGCGCCCCTAACCTAACCCAACCCAAATTATATAAGTTCAATGCATTCTATCACCCATCACTTGTCTTTGTTGCTATAAAACTGGTTTTCTAATATATAGTCTAAGCGTAATCTTTTAGTGTCTTTCGTTCAATCAACAAGTCCCAAATATTTAATTAAAATATACATACATTGTAGTTTTTCTCACTCAAAATAAGCAAATCATAACAAACCCCAGAGAGGAAACCGGTTTAGCCAGATCTTACACAGCGTAATTCTTGACTCTGTTTCGCTCAACAGACAAGTACCGAATATTTACCAAATTCTTTCGGTATCCTCCTCCCCCGAACAAAATCCAGAGTAAGACCCTACTAGTACTTGCTAGAAAAAACGAGGGAAACCAATATAAATAATATTTAAAAATTCAAACCAGATTTCACAATTGACGAAACAGCTTCATCAGCTTTCATATAAACTGGAACCTTTCCAGGTATCGGAAAAGATATCTCTGGTGTGTAAGTCTGATATTTGCGAATAAAAGAGCCAACAGTTCTTGCAAACTGTGTTCTTGACATTTTTGCACGAATAATCAGACAAAACTGTTTTCGTTTTGCCTTGTTTTAAGATTTGTGTCTACTGATAAAAATAATAAGCAAATTTATTCATTATTGCTTATTTATTCAGACTGATAAAATTGGGACATTTCTGATAACAAATCATAAATAGAATTTAGTGCTACAGGTTTTGATTCACAGGAAGTTTAAAATAATAAGGTATACCAAAGCATAATTCAATGGAAACTACATGTCAGTCTAAAATTATCTAGCTAGTAGATAGATAAAAATATACTCATAACTAAACAGGGACGCCTGGAAATCATAGATATGTGAATACCATGCTCATTCAGTAGCATCGACTGAGGAGGGTGGGAATTTTGGGCTTTAACCTCCAAGATTTTGAAAAATGCCTTTTCAGGGTATTTTCGTTGAAAATTTTCACTGAAACATTTGAAAAGAAGATAACACAATTGCCGTTTCCCTACTAGATTTTAAAATACATTTTAAAACCTCCCCTTACACTTTCGTGAATTGACACCAAAACCTGTGTTAGTGAGTCTTGCCAAAAATGACCATTTACAGGTTAGGACCCTTATATACAAGCTTGGAATATCCGTTAGATGCCAATCAGGGCGTGAAAAGTAAACCATGTTGCCACTGATAGAGATTAATGTAAACAAAAGCTAAGAGCTCCTCTGCACTTGTGACGAGGTCGGAAGAGCTCATACGGCATGAGCTCTAGCATTATTTTAAGAAACAATAGCTTGATTTAAATGGAAAATCAGAGGCTTAATGTCGGTCGGTATTTCAAATAAGAGCTCTGAGACACGAGGTCCTTCTATATATCAAAATTCATTAAGATCCGATCACCCACTCGTAAGTTAAAAAATACCTCATTTTTTTCTAATTTTTCCTCTCCCTTCAGCACCCCAGATGGTCGAATTGGAAAAAAACGACTTTATCAAGTCAATTTGTGCAGGCCCCTGACACGCCAACCAATTTTCATCGTCCTAGCACGTCCGGAAGCACCGAACTCGGTGAAGCACTGGACCCCCCTAACTCCCCCAAAGAGAGCGGATCCAGTTCGGCTACGTCAATCACGTATCTACGACATTTGCTCATTTTAACCTACCAATTTTCATCGTCTTAGTACCTCTAGAAGCACCGAACTCACCAATGCACTGGAAATCCCCCAACTCCCCAAAGAGAGCGAATCCGTTCAAATTATGTCAATCACGCATCTATAACTTGTGCTTATCCTTCCCATCAGGTTTCATCCCTATCTCTCGACTCTAATCGTTTCCCAGGATTTCCGGTTTCCCTGATTTCTGTTTCCCCCCTCCAGCTCCCTATGTCACGGGATCCGATTCTAATTGAAAATAGAGCATCTGAGACATAAGATCTGTCAATATATCAAGTTTCATCAAGATCTGATAACCCATTCGAAAGATAAAGATACCTCAATTGTCACAATTTCCAAGATTTTCGGTCCCCTTCCCCAACTCCCACCAATGTCACTGAATATGGTACGGATTTACAATAAGAGCTCTGAAGCACAAGATCCTTCTAAATATCAAAATTCATTAAGATCTGATCATCCGTTTGTAAGTTACAAATACCTCATTTTTTCTAATTTTTCCGAATCCCCCCACCCTAACTCCCCCAAAGAGACCGGATCAGGTCCAGTTATGTCAGTCACGTATCTTGGACTTGCGCTTGTTCTTCCCGCCAAGTTTCATTGTGATCTCTCCACTCTAAGCCTTTCCCAAAATTTCCGGTTCCCCCCCGTCAACTCCCCCAATGACACTGGATCTGGTCTGGATTTAAAATGCGAGACCTGAGTTACGAGATCCTTCTAAATATGAAATTTCATTAAGATCCAATCACTCCTTCGTAAGTAAAAAAATACCTCATTTTTTCTAATTTTTCAGAATTAAACCTCCGCCCAACTCCCCAAAAGAGACCAGATCCGTTCCAGTTATGTCAGTCACGTATCTAGGACTTGTGCTTATTTATCCCGCTAAGTTTCATCCCGATCCCTCTACTCTAAGCGTTTTCCAAGATTTTAGGTTTCCCCCTCTAACTCCCATCAATGTCACCGGATCCGGTCGGGATTTAAAGTAAAAGCTCTGAGACACGATATCCTTCTAAATATCAAATTTCATTCAAATCCGATCACCCGTTCGTAAGTTAAAAATACCTCCTTTTTTTATTTTTCCGAATTGACCGTCCCCCAATCCCTCCCCAGATGGTCGAATCGGGAAACGACTATTTTTAATTTAATCTGGTCTGGCCCCTGATACGCCTGCCAAATTCCATCGTCCTAGGGACAGACAGACCGACAGAATTTGCAAGCGCTATATGTCACTTTGTAAATACCAAGTGCCATAAAAACAAAGTTTTTCCGAGGGAAGTAAGGAGCGAAGTTGAAACTTAAACGGACAAATTTTTTTGCATCACAGCCTATCTAATATACATCAATAAAACTAGCACAAATAAACCAACTAATTATGCTTGGCTACTGTTCTGGGATTATAGAAAACTAGCACTTTACTAAAAACACAAAAGTATAAGAAACAGGAATATTGATTTGGGAGTCAAATGTGAGTATGTATACGGAAACCTTGGAAAACACTTAGACTGGAGAGATCGGGATGAAACTAGGTGGGTACAGTTCGTTACCACGAACTGTTTGATAGGGTATTAAAATTAGCATCACCAGAATACATGAGTGGTGAACTATTTTTTATTAAGAATATTCTAGTAGAAAATGGATATCCCAAAAACATGATCTCTTAAATACTTGAAAAAACGAAGAAAATTTAATAGAACCTGTAATATTAGAAGACGGGTTAACTCAAAAAACAAATTACATAACTTTGCCTTATATCCCAATGTTGTCACAGAAATTAAGAAGAAAATTAAAAAAGCACAATATAAGAACAACATTTAAATCAGGACAAACTATAACCTCTTTGCTAAATAATGGAAAAGACAAAGTTCTAAGAAACATACAAAAGGGGATATACAAAATTCCATGTTCTTGTGGTAAATTTTATGTAGGAAGAATACAGCAGAATTTAGAATATAGACTATAGCAACACAAAAATACCATAGATTGCTCGCTAAAACACGATAAAAAAACCTTGAACGTTTGAATCAGCTGTAGCAGAATACGTATTTAATTTTCCTTATCACAGTTTTTTATTTGATCAGACAAAAATTGTAAATACGTCTGTAGGACTTAAAGTTTCAGAGAAATTATAGAAAAAAAAATTATCGATGGGGTATTAGTATTAATAGAGATGAAGGGCATTTTAGGATACATTCTATTTATGATAGTTTAATTAAGGAGCAGGTAAAAACTTCAACCAGCAGTGGTTTGCATAATTGTCCTGAAACAGGTGATAAGCTTGCGAACAAAAGTCGGAATGAGGTCAAACCTGGGAAAAGCTAATGGACAGCAGCTAAGCTAGCAAACAAATAAAAATCCATTAATTTGTTGATTAACATGTGAGATTTAATTAGGGGTGATGGACCTTTTTTGTTTGCTCAAGTAAATTCTTTCTTTTTCCTTTTTTTTTACTAAATCCTTCTTTTGTTTGCTCAAGTCTTCACTTTTAATAGATTCAAATTTAGACACTGATTATTGAGAAGTGAGTGACCCATGATTTCACTGTAGACATTCGCTTTGGTTTTTTTCTCATGTTGTAACATCAGCGCTGGAAGTTTGTTGATAATGTTCTTTATTTATTGTTTTTTTTTCTTCATCTTCGTGTGTTTAAAAAACATTGTTTATTATTTTTTTTTCGTCCTTTTCCTTTTTTTCCGTTGAGAAAAGCTCCCGGACGAGGCGCCGAAATATTCCAAATATTTTTAAATTAAAGTGTAGTTTTGTTCTTATTTTTTGTTCACTGTTTTGTTTAAATTAAAACCCGTTTTCTCTTGCTTAATTTTTCGCAAATGATATTGAAAAAGTTTCGTAATTTAACCAATGTCAAACGATTAACGTATTTAGCACCTTGTCCCCCGACACGTAGGCCTATGCAGTTCTTTTTCTGAGGGGGTGTTATTAACTTCAATAAGAAGAGTCCAGAAATCCGGCCCCGCCCTTTTAAGGTGGGGCACGAGCCCCAATGCCTCCTCCCTACACATGTCCCAGCCTTGTCCCTTGGGCGACAGGTACTATATAGCTCAAAGGGGCATATTTTATAAGGCTCCACTACTATCTATATATATAAAAATAAGTTGTCTGTCTGTCTGTCTGTGGATCAGGTGACGTCATGTTTCTGTGTCGGCTGACGTCATGAAATTAGTTGTCGTCATTTTTGCTTTGACGGTGACGTCATTAATGGTATTTAAGACATGCGTTCACGGAAAAATGTTTAATTGTAAAATGACTGAAGGTTCGGCGATATGTACTTCATAGTGACGCTGAAAAATAAAGAAGAAAAAAAACTGAAAAAATGTAAAAAACTAAGAAAAACTAAAAAGAAAAAACACTCAAAGATAAATTACAGACCGGGACACAAATGACGACCGACACAGAGGGAATATAAATGACGACCAGGAACCTCAAAGAAAAATTACAGACTGGGACACCCGGACACAAATCACGACCGGGAATATAAATGACGACCGAGACGCAGGGACACAACTACAACGGGGACGCCGGGGGCACAGGTGGGATATATAATTGACGACTGAGACACATGGATTGTTTGAATAGAAATTACAGACCGGGACACCGGGACACAAATGACGACCGGGACACTGGGACACAGGGAATATAAATGACGACCGGGACACTCAAAGAGGAAATACAAACTCGGACACCAGGACACAAATGACGACCGGGACACAGGGAATATAAATGCTATTTATATGCACAGACAATGGGACAGCGAAGAATGTTGTATATTCGCATGTTTTACGTAGTTAAAAATATATATTTATATCTATCTCTATTCACAGGTGGGACACAAGGACACTGCTACAATGGCGCGTAACTAATATGGCGCGTAACGACTTACGCGCGCGGGGGGGCTTGGGGGGGGCGAAGCGCCCCACCAACTAGGTGTTGGGGTGGCGCGAAGCGCCACCCCAACAGCTAGTTCTGAATAAAACGGCTAAATTGAAATTCTAGTCCAATTTCAAAAATGACTTCGGAGACCCAAACACCTTTTAAGTAGACAGTCTCCTGGTCGTTTACCTGTTGTTTGCGTAAAGGACACTGTGGCATATTTCCGAATATTTTGCCTCTGGTAAAATGCGGTGTCCGTATCATGACAATGAATTTTACATGTCTTTTCATTGATTTGCCAACTAACTAGCCTAGACAGTTTTCAGTGACTGTGCATGCATCAATGACTAGAGAAAGAACTAGGCTAGCTTTCATGCACTATATTAATACATACGTAAGCTGTGTACTAATCTGTTATAGCGCCTATATTAAGTTCTTCATCCATTGACGCACTGTAGAATGGGTTTCTCCGTAATTTTCTTTCAGCTTAGCGCGAGACAAGACAAAGAGAAGTGACAGAATAGATGAGACACATATAGTTTGGGCTAAATATTTGCACATTAGGGTTCGTAGGGGTAAAGTACTTGGACAGTGTGAAGTTAGAGAACAATTTGGTACTTGTGTATTAAACGCCACTCGCTCAATTTTAAGTTGCGTAAAACTCGAGAACAAACCGTTTTCTTCGTCACTTTAGAAACAAATCTAGACTATATATTTGCGTTTTCGGGGGGATGGGGTAAAGTATAGCGGGTCTGCATGGAAGATGTGTTAGTAAACAGTTTGATAGCCAACAGTCACTAAACTAGAATTTTACCCAAACTTGTAGCTTTCAAAGGAGGAATATTACCGCTTAATTACCCAAACTGAGAAAACAAAAAGCTTTGAAACCAGTGTTGTTTTTACATACAAAAAAAAGGTAAATTTATAGCAAACAGTATTCCTGGCTTTTTTATAAAGTGAATGTACCCCTCGATGCCTTTTTTTATGCTCTTCACAAATATAATAATTGCTTCTACTGGAAATTCAGATTTAAGCACTTTTTGACCCCTTAAAAATGACCTAAATATGGGGTATTTAAAAAGGCTAAGAAAATTGGTCTCATACCTTATAACATTGATCTCAAACTTACTGTTTCATTATAAATCCATTTTTTTCATGTTATATAATCAACAAGCACTGATTTTCCAATATTAATTTGGATAAATTAGTTTTTCCAATGTTATGACTTTTTCTTCTTCATTGAGATCGAATTTTAAATAAAAGCATGCGTTTTTGGTTGAAAATATGAAAGCCGGCTATTACAAACGCCAGTTATACTGTTTGCTAGAAATTTAATTATATTAAATACAGCAATGATTAGTTTACATATTTAATATATGCTATGTTTTACCCCCACCCCCCTGATGCGGGGTCATTATCGAGTGGTATATTCACTTTATGTGAAAGCCAGTAATACTGTTTGCTATAAATTTACCAAAAAAAATAAAAAAATACTACTACTGCTTTTTCTAATTTATAATCAATACATATAAGCACTTAAAACGAAGCCTGCCCCAAGATTTTACTAGTCTCTATGCTAGAATTTTATAAGAAAACTTATAGAATTTTTTATAAAATTCTAGTTAATTGACTTCTTGCTATTTTGGAAAGGGTTTCGGTTAGGTAAACGAAACTTTCAGGGATGAATCTACAGACCAAAGCATGTACTGGGAAGGTATTTTGAAGCAACTGCCTCCACTCCTTCTCCCTCTAGAGGGCTCTGACCTTTAAAAATATGTGTGTTATAAAAGTGAAACCTTGCGAAATAGATCTTCTGCTTAATTGAAGTAGAACAAAATTGTTTTCAGCTTCATAACTTTGTTCAATTCCATTTTATAAGGTTTTAAAGATATGGAAAAATATTTCCTAAATTTTGAAAAAAAAGCTTTGATATGGCTCAGAATTCTACTCAAATAACAGGAATTACACTTTCAGAACTAAAGGCAGAGAAAGGGCAACTGGTAACTGAAAATTAAGGTAAAATGTTGTTTTGTCAAAATTTCAATAGATATAGACCTGTCAAGTAGGCAAATTTCAGGGCCCTCTAGAGGGAGAAAGAATGGAGGTGGGTACTTTAAAAGACCTTCCCGGGACACACTTTAGCCTGTAGACCCATCCCTGAAAGTTTCATTTTCCTAACCTAAACCCTTTCTGAGATAGCAAGAAGTCAATTAACTGGAATTTTACCCTTTATTCATAGCTCCTAAAGCTAGTAAGTGCGACTTGGGGCAATTAAAACAAAAATCAAAGCTACCTGATCGTACTGCTTTAACTGAATCTTCCAATGAAGTCCATTTTGGACTTCGCCCTTGAATTGGATGGAAAGGCTCCTGTGAATACGAATAAAAATCTCTTTTCACAATATCAGTTTTCAGCAATTCACAATTTCTTATTTTCAAAATTTCACTCAAAGATTTGTACAGTAAATTCACAGCCCGTTTATCCATTAAAAACAACAATAGCCTATCCAATTTCCTCGTATCAGCAGAAAAGCATAGCACTTATTGAGCGCGATCGTGAGGCGTGACTAACTTCATTTTCTGAAGAACCGGAAACCAAACTTTCATGACCGAAAAGACCTCAGGAAAACATCTATGACATCACGTATTGCGCCAGGATGATCATAATTGCAAAATTAGTAGAACAAAACTTGCTAATTTGCTACCGTCTATATGATTAATTATCTGGCATTATTTTCTTCTAAGAGATTGGACACCACAAAAATATTAGCAATTCTATTGCTATATATGTAGGATGGAGCACAGTGTCCGCAGTGGTGTAATTTTTTATGTCCTGGGGGTGAAGAGGGACTAATTTGGAGCCAATTTTCCCAAATCATATGAAAATGACAGTGAAAACTGAAAAATGAACCATATATTAACACAAAGGTAAAGCTACACTAAAGAAAACTGACTTGTTTCTGTGGATGCTTGAATTAGTTTGACAAGATTTTTGAAGAAACAAAATTTCAGATGGAGAGTGGGGGCAAACTAGGGTCTGGGTGAGGGGAAAAACCCAATGTCTGAGAAGGGCAGTTGCCCTTCTTCGCCGTGGCAATTTATTGTGTCTTATAAGCATTTAGGGGCTAATGTTGTTTCTGTTTTTCTGCCATTTTGGCTAACGATAATTAACGAATTATCAATGATTATTACTGATAACTGTGTTCTGAAACACACTCGAAGAGAGTGCAAGAATTGCTAGGATTAATATTAGGCTTATACATAGACATTAATTTTGAGAAGAGTTTATATTTCAGATGATACATGGGCCTAACCTGGTGGGTAAAAGACCCTGGTGGATAGACCCCTTCTAGAAATAGTTTAGATAGCAAGCACACAGCAAAAGTCGACGAAAAGACGGTACGTGCTGACCTCCTTGGCAGTTGACCCCATAGGAAAATTCCTCTGCTATGCCCACAGAAATATGCAACAAAATGCATATATTTTAGAGTACCAGACTCCCCAGCGGGAGAGGGGACCCCCCTTGAGATTTTTCTGGTGCCTTCGTTCCTCGTTTTATATTTATTTTATGACTCTTTTTTTGTAGAATAAATTTTTCAATTATTGGCCCCTTAGTCCCATTCCCCTGCCCCGATTTTGCTCGTTGATTTTGCTCCTTGGTGCCCTTGTCACATTCGGCCTCTAAGATTTTGCTCTAGATCCAATTCTGTCCCTCCCCTCAATATTGGTCCCTGGCTAGGGCAACCTTTTTTTCTGTTACAATACCCAATATACCCTTTAAGATTATTCTGGTATTAATTGCAGTAGTAGTGCCAAGACGAGACCGGAGCTACAATCCCCGAAGCTTCAAAGATAGGGTCAGAAATAGCTTACAGTCTGAGGAAAATTTCCATAACCGATTACTATCTCTGCAACAGGAACGACGCTTACATAATTTACGTAACCGGTTTACCTAGCAACCAGATGCGGTTAAGGACCTTTCCTGGCAACCAGATTGTCTATCCTATAGAAGGTACATCTCTTTGAATACTTCCATGAGAACCTCATTCGCATTCATACATGAAGCACTAGCAACCAGATTTAGTAGCCGGATCCAATCTAAGGCTGGATTTTCAATGAGTTTTATGCTAGTAAGAAAGTGGAATTCAAAGAGAGAGAAAAGTATGAATATATCTTTTTCGTAAAGCTTTTACTTTACATGACAGAATAGTAAAAATAAGTAGTTTTCTACACTATCATAAGTCAGCCTTGAATGGGATGAGATGTATACAAGATGTCTGATATCATTGAGTGATTTCGAATTGGAGCAGCAGTTATATTTTGCAGCAAAACTTAATATAATGAATATACATAGACTTCAAGCTTCTTTAAATGTAATAATGAAATATATTAAGGGCAATAAGTTGAATCGGTATGTAACAAATGAATGATTTATTGCTCTAATCATTTAATAAAAATATTTCTTAATCGAAAATCTTTCTCTCTCTAGGGATATTTCCGAAGTAGATATGATCTCTGGAATTGTTAGTTAGTCTGCAGTCAGTTTTGAGAGTGTTAGGAGTTAAAAATGGATGGATTTATGAAACATAAAATCATGCAGAATCTTGTGCTTTTGGGAAAACGCCTGAATCTAAATGATCGTTTTCAAAAATTATCAGTGCAAAAGAAAATATTTTTTCAAAGAATACTTGATGACATTTTGAAAGGTGAATCACCAGCTTTTAATTATTGTATGATGCTTATAAGTCGTGGCCAAAACATTTTATTGTTAAAATTTATTCAATTTGTACTAATTAAATTGTACTAAACATACATATCGAAACAAAACAGAATGTTATTGTAGATTTACCTTGGAAATTCAACGAAGATTTAAAACTCTATTCAATTTTTTATGACAGCAATAAATAGATTGCCAATTTATCCTGCTCTCAAACAGGTTCAGTTAATTTTGAATTGCGACGTCACTCGATTACTCCTCTCACTGTAGAACTAAAAGAATACTCTCTTTATCGATCTTAAGCGAGTTTAATTTTGGCGGTGAGAGAGTCAACATTGTATCGATTGCTCGATACATGTCCACTATGCATGTATGCACTGGAAAGCTGGTCAGTCTGTGAGAATTTTACAATTATTAACAAATATAATGAAAAGTGTAAGCTATACAATCCGTGTAAATGGCATAGAGGATATGCAGTACAAATTAAAGACTGCAATTCATGTCTTGAAGAGATTTGTTGCTCTCTTGCCTGAGGATTCCTATGCTTCAATTGTCATTACTATAAATATGATCAGTGAGAGAATAAATACCTCGGTATGATTGGATGGAACCCTAAACAATGTTTTAGTTTATTTCTAAGAGACGGTTATCGTCGTGGTTTTAAAGTGTTTTGGGAGGAAGAATGAGGTCTGCGCTTCAATTGTTGGAATAACAAAAGAATCTCGTTTCTACGTCACTGCTTTGAAGACAATGGTTACTATGATTAAAAGCCGACTGATTTTTATTTGGCTGTTGCAGAATGTAAATTATCCATTTGAAAATACCGTATCTGACATTGCTTCAAATAAGCAAACTAAAACAAATGAATTTTGCAATACGAATGAAAAAAGTACTATTGACTTGAGAAAGAGATATAATGAAAACGAAGCTGCATTATATTGTAGAAAATATGACCCTCAATTTGCTTGCCAAGATGAATGCAAGTTGAATCCTGACGAGCTTTCACCACTTAATATTACTGATGGTTACCTATAGGTGAAAGAAGAAATCTAAAGAACACAGATCATTGATAGTACAAATAAGTTTTATTTAAAAACAAAATCATAACTATTTTATAAAGGATTTCACTTCTAGGGCACAGAAGTTTATATTATGCAGGTAGGAAAGAGTATTTTACACTAGAAAGACTTTCAGTCGAGGAATGTCTACACAAATGCTAAGGACTTCACTGTAACTATATATACGACATGGAAAATAAAATGTAGCAGTGCAGGTTGATAAGCTTTTGGTTGATAAGTCTTGTCCTCGTTTCCGATTTTAAATATGGGGTTTTCCCTTTGTTCAAGAATGTATCTAATATGAGGCATGTATAAAGCAAAACTCTCCTCGAGTCCGATGGTGGGAGAGAGTTTTGTCCAAAAAACTTTTGCTTTATTCAAATATTTGAAGAGTGGATCAGAGACATTGGACAAGAATGTCATATAAACATCGTTAGGTTTTTGTTAGTGTCTTCAGTGACAAACTAAACATCAAAATCAGAGTAATATCATAGCCAACGAACAAGCAACTTTCTCTTGTCCTTTTGTGAACGACTCTTTAATATCTTTTCAGTCTGCTAGATTTTTATTATTATTTTTGACTTGTGAAATTCATAGTCATAAAAGCCACCAAGAATATCTTTATCTTTGGTGTCTCTTAGACGATACGTTACAGGTTTGGTGTCTAGTATTTTTGATACTTTAAAACGTTCATTGAACCATAAGAAATTCTTCCTTTTCAAAAATGTTAGTAGTTCTAATTGTTCGAACTGTATCACCACGATTGGATTTTTTTCATAATCTTTTCACTACAATATTGTTAAAAAAAGTGTCAACTGTATTATAATCTCCTTGATGAGCTTCAGGAGGACTAAGACTGGACAGATATTAATAGGGACGTTGATTATAAATCTGCATGATTTTATCTAAATCTTGAATAAAAGCAGCTGTATTTTTCAGTGTACAATATCTTGAAATTAAAAGTCGAATAGTTTTTATTAATCGTTTGGCCAATGTAGCCTTTAGAGGACAATGACTATGGTAGATTCCTGTCGATTCCCAAATCACTACGTCGATCCGTTTAGTTTTGTATTTCAATCTTGGTCAATAATACTTTCTGTAGGTCTAGCAACTTCAACACCTCTTTCGGTCCAAAATGGAATTGCACATAAAGAGTGACAAAAGACGCTGATTGCAAGTAGAATATATTTACAGGGTGTATTGTGACCCCTTTGAATCTCATCTAGAGATAGAGATCTGCTTGCATTATATGCAGTGGGGAAAAGGCCTTAGTTCTGATAGTAAATGCCATATACTCTTTTATTTTGATGTAGAGTGTAACTTGATTACTTTTTGTCGATAAACTCTCGCTAGCCCCTTTGGAAGTCCAGAGACATGAGAAAGTGTGGTGAAAGAGCTTAGAATTCCCACTTCAACTACATTATCTTAAAAACCTTTCAAAACTTGCGCCATTTTGAACATAAACACGTTGTGAAGCGTCAACTACTCTTTTGCATACTAATAGAAGGTATATTGAAAATACGACACCTTCGTTTGATACCCTTTAAATCATCATCCGCACTTGCTGTACGAGTATTTTCCAAAAATGATTAAAAAAAAATCCTTTCATATTTCTCCATATTCCCTTAATCGTTTTTAAAATATGTCTATTCAAAATAAGACTTCTTGGAAAGTTTGACGGCTTAAAAAATTCATACAAATGACTATCAAATGATTCGACTATTTCACAATTTGCAATTGAATATAATACCAAATAAATTAAATTGTAATTATTGCTCTTGATTGTGACTTCAACTTCTTTGTCATTAATTTGTACATGTTTATTTTCAGCGATACAGGTCAAGAGTCTTTTACTTTACTCACGATATAAATGAGGCATTAGGTCTATAATACTTGATAAAGCTTTAGGTAAATTTTCTTATGCTTTGTTTATGATGGTGGTGGTGGTGGCTATGGTGCTGACGGTGAATTTTGAGATTGATCAATGACATATACCTTGAGTGGTCTTCCACGATAGGGTTTATGTTTGTCAGTACGTCAAAGGGCACTTTGGAAAAAAATTATATATTATTGTCGGCAATTATCTCAGCCTTACATCAAAATGCTCTTTTGGTGAAAGAGCAAGTTCTATTGGCTTCAACTTGTAAAGTTCATCCATCTAAAGAATAGTGTTTACAGTCCCTTGATTACTGGCAGTAACAGTGAAAAGAAGCTACTACCCACTTGAACAAGCCGTTCTTCATTAAGACTATTTTGCTTTCTTTTTGCAAGCTAGGGTACGTGCGAGTGAACGATGTTTCTTTTTCCGTTGCTTAACTACTTCTGGCAGTTGAAGGTTGCCTTCAGTTGAATCTAAACAAAGCTCAGATAGGAGATTATTGAATTCATTGTCAATGCCATGTTTGAGTGTAGCCTTCCTAAGCCATGGTTTTGAATTACCTAGGATAGAATACAAATGTTTGTTTTCATGTAATTTTTTCAGTGTCATGATGACAACCAATGAATTTTCTTACTATTCGGGGGTTGGTATACGATGATTTCATAGTAAAATATATCCTTGACTACATCCAAAATAACCCATAACTCTTAAAAATGGAGTCAGATCAAAACAAGAAGCACACTAAGAGAGCCACCTTGTCTGAGACCCTAAGGAAAATTTTTATTGTTGCTTGGCTTGAACAACAAGGAAATTATAAGTGCTTGAAAATCAAGAAAAGGGGCTTGAAACACGCTATTCTGCAAATACAGGATCTTTTTTCTTTCTTTCTGTCTGTTTCCTCCACAGCTAGCTGGGCAGTGGGAAATCATAGAGAGCTGTGTAATGCCTTAATTCGAAATTTGTAATTTTTCAATTAAAAGTAATTTTCAATTCAAGTAATTTTGTAATTAAAAACTAAAAGAGCTTTTAAAATAAATTTAAATTTTTACCAAAAACTCCATTTTCATATACCAATGTAGTAGCTTATGTTATTATAACATATAGAATCATTGGATTATCAGATATACCTGAAATCTAATAAAGCACAAACCACGGCAAATAATAACTAAAAGTTAAGATAATGCTTTGAGATCCGAGTTGCAGTAGTAAATAGCAATCCGGGTATCATTGGTAGCTAATAGCCTAGTAAGCGACGATCACGCTCCATAGTAAGAACAGAAATAGCCCATAACTACTAAAACTAGAAACAGATTAGAAAAAATAAGTACACGATTAGAACCGCCTTGTCCCAAAACACATATAGAGAAAAGTTACCTTCCCTTGGCCTGAACAACAAAGGAAATATATGGGCTTGAAAATAAAAAAAAGTAGCTGCAACCACGATATTCTTCGTATGCGACATCTTTTGTTTTACTGTGTTTAACATGGCACTGGAACATTGCATGGAGTTGGTTAATGGCTCATTTTAAAGACAATTGCAACCAAAAGTTTTCACTCTATAGTGTTCAGGAATCCTGTCCAAAATACCTTCTGTAATGCGAATACTCTTTCACAGATTCTTGTTTGTGTTAATCCTACATAAAAGATTAAAAAATCGGTTGGCAGAGGATTTCATTCGGCATGCAAGACGACGTAATTTATCGAAAGATCTTACAGTAAAGCGTGCATATTGTATCCACGTTAACTGCAATGGCAACAGAAGGTCAAAATTTAAGTTTTTGGGTGGAACGATATGGCACGGACAACATTGAGACCAACGAAAATGACCAAACATTGAATTTCTAAATTCGAGTGTCATCTGTTACTATAGATAGTATGTATTGGCATCTGCCAGGAAAACAGCTTGAAATTATTTACAATATTTTACAGGCTGTCAATGATCCTAATTATGTTGGGAAAAAATGTTTTTTACAGGTGGGTCAGGCGGTACTGGAAAAACTCTAGTGTATAAGACCTTGTACCAGATTCTGTATGGAAAAGATCCTGTGTAACACCTAATCGTAAGTGCTGACCCACCCCCTCCCCCAGCACGGAAGAAGTGACGACAAATGTGAAAAAGTTGAAAAATGGACGTGCACCTGGAGTCGATGGGATTACGGCAGAGATGCCGAAAATGTCCCTTCGAACCTGCATATTTGTATGTACTGCTCTTCTAGTGGCCATCTGGAACAACAAAAAAGTCCCAAAAGTCACTGATCAAACTCTTCAAGAAAGGTGATGCATAAATTTGCGAAAATTGGAGGGGCATCCACTTGACGTCTATGCTTAGTAAAATACTAGCCTCCGTCATATTACAACGCCTAAGAACAGCCCTAGACTCACACCTCAGGGAAGAGCAACACGGGTTACAGCCTGGTAGGTCTTGCTCTGATCTTATTTCATTATTAGACTAATGGTGGAATTTTCCAGAGAATGGAACAAAAAGCTATACTTGCTCTTCATTGATTTTGAAAAGAAGTTCGATTCTGTTGACCGAGACACTTTATGGAAGATTTTGAATTATTACGGAGTACCTGATAAACTAGTCAAAATAATAATCACAGTATATGAGGATAGTGAATGCTGTGTACGCACAGAAAATGGGGACACGCGTCTCTTCAAGATAATGTCTGGTGTCAAACAAGGATGTGTCCTATCCCCGTTTTTGTTTGTCATTGTAATTGACTATATTCTACGGCAGTCTTCAGGCATTGGAGTAAAGATTAGCAAACGACAGATCTCTGATCTGGACTTCGTAAATAATGTTGTTCTTCTTGAAGAAGCGAAATTGCGACTACAGCTGCTACTCGACTCCATAGACGAAAAGCCAGAGAAAATGGGACTTGCTGTAAATGTCTGTAAAACAAAGAGTATGGCCAAATCTGACTCCCCACTGATACTAAAATACAAAGATAAAACAATTGAGTAGGTCAAGGAATATAAGCATCTCGGGAGTTGGATTGAATACGATGGTGAAATAGCTAGTGAAATCAATAGAACAATTGGAAAAGCGACATCGGCTTTTAGCAAGCTGAAACCAGTCCGGCGCAGCAATGAATAGCAATGTGATTTCCATTTTCCTCTATGCTAGTGAATGCTGGAAACTAAACAACCAGCAGGAGAAACGTGTACTAGCCTTTGAAAACACGTGCCTTAGGAAAATCCTGAACATATCTTGGTAGGGAAAGGTCACCAACATAGAAGTTCAAGACGAAAAGTTCAGCCATTAGTTACTGACCTTCTGATACATAGGAGATGGATGTACCTTGGTCATGTCTTCGGTGTGCCAGAGGATCAACTACAACTTAATGCAGTATTTGAGTGGCGCCCCAAGGGGAGGCAAAACAGAGGTCGACCAAGACACAACTTACGACGACACTACGGCAAAAACCTGAGTAATACGGAGTAGTCGCTTCAACCAAAGTGAGAGGATGTCAGCTACAGCTAAGCTCCGAGATGTCTGGTGAGGTTTCGTAGACACCCTATGCGCCACCCCTGGCTCTGAAGGGTCTAAGGTAAGGTGGACCAAAGACTAGAAGGATCAGTACAAGATACTAGGGTATATAGGAGTGCTATCATTGATGTTAAAAGTAAAGATCACAATCTAGTAGAGTCTAAGGTTAATTTAAAGCTGAAATTTACAGGATTAAAATTTGAGAGAAACTTTCCAGGAACAGCTGAATACTGAACTTGAGAGTATAACATTTGACAATATGGAAGATGAATGGAATAATTTTAGAAAAACAATTTGTGAAGTTCCTGATGGTGTGTTAGGGAAGAAAGTTAGAATGCAGCTAGGAATATTAGTGAAAAAGCTTTATGTTTAATAGAGAGTAGAAGGGGTTTGGATAAGAATTATCTGAGCGATGACTCCTACGAAAACAAAAGGAATGTAAAGAAATTGGAGAAAGTATTAAAATATGAACTAAGAAGTCGTAAAGGGGAGGCCATGGTTAAATTGCAGAGGATCTGGAAGATGCAGCTAGACGGCATAATAGTAAAATATTGTATTGGCGTTTTAATAAATTGAGAAGGAGCAATTAATTCGGGCTAATCCTAGTTAAGATAGGAATGGGGTCACAATTAGTGATAAGGAAAGAGTTCAAGAAAGATGGGCGAAACATTTTGAGGATATGCTGAACCGAGATGCAGTTGCAGGAAATAATATAGATGAAAATTAAAAAGTTTGTGGTATCTTGGATATGAAAGAAGATTTGTCTTGTCAGGAAGAATTAGCGAAAGCACTAAAGAGATTAAAAAATAATAAGGCTTTAGGTGCTGATAGTGTGGTAAATGAGTTTCTTAAATAAGGCAGCTCTCAGGTTAGAAATAAGCTACTGAAGATTATGACTATGATTTTTGAAAAAGGGGAAGAGGTACCTAAAGACTTTAGGAAAACCTCAATTAAACCATGTATAAGAAAGGTAACAGGAGTGAGTGTCGTAATTATCGAGACATTAGTCTGGTCCCTGTAGGCAGCAAATTACTTAGTAATATGATATTTTTTAGACAGAGAGATGCTGTAGACAAAGTCTTAAGAAAAGAACAGTGCGGTTTTAGTAAAGGTAAGGGATGTGTCAACCAAATTTTCACTCTTAGGTTAATCATTGAGAAGTGACTTCGTTGTCAAACACCATTGGCCCTCATTTTTATTGACTACTAGCTGTTGGGGTGGCGCTTCGCGCCACACCAACACCTAGTTGGTGGGTGCACTTAGCGCCCCCCCAAGCCCCCCCCGCAAAAGTAAGTCGTTAAGTGCCATATTAGTTACGCGCCATTGTAGTTATGTCCCTGTGTACCACCTATGAATATAGATAGATTTATATATGTGTTTTGAACTACGTAAAACTTGCGAATATACAACATTCTTGGCTTTCCCATTGTCTGTGCATAAACAAAGCCGTATGTACTAATAATGACGTCATATGCAAACGCTCTTTTTACAAACAAACAAACATGCATACACACAACTCGTTTTTATATAGATAGATAGATAGATAGATACAATACAAATTAACTGCGTAAAACTTGCGAATATACAACATTCTTCGCTGTCCAATTGTCGCTGCATATAAATAGATTGTCAGGTTTACCGACCCTCGAAAATGCAACATACAATTGTCCATGGGAAAAACAATCAGTATTAAGATCTATACCACATTTTCCTAATGATTGACCTTGAGCTTTGTTGATGGTGATTGCAAATGCTAATCGAATTGGGAATTGCAATCCTTTGAATTGAAAAGGCAGATCCGTTGGAATCATGGGAATGCGAGGAATAAGAACAGCCTCATCCTCAAAAGGCCCTGTCAAGATTGTGGCCTCTATTACGTTTTCCATTGTTTGTTTTTTTACGGCAAGTCGCGTGCTATTGCAAAGCTTTGGTGGGTTGATATTTCTTAGCAGTATTATTGGTACGCCTATTTTTAGTTGTAGCACGTGTGGTGGAAACCCTGAAAGATCCACGGAATTTAAAAATTCAGATGGATAATTAACCGCCTCATTTGGTTCCAAAACTGTGTCGACTGACTTGTAAAGGACTGCCTGGTCTCGAATCTTGGTCAAAACAATATTGTTGATTTCGTGGACGTCTATATTTTTGGGTGCAAGAATCGCTCTTTCACTTAGTCATTTAGTATTTTTATAATTGTTTAGAATATTCGGAAATACTTTTTCAATCAATTCATTTTTGGACGTCACTAAATTGCAGAATTCAGCAGGTAGTTGTATACGTCCTGAAATTGAGTCTACTGGGAGCTTTCCGTTTCCAATTGCCAGCAATTGATCTGAAAATGTTTGACCAGAGTCATCGTTTTGCAATCGG
This sequence comes from Artemia franciscana, assembly GCF_032884065.1. Lineage (NCBI taxonomy): Eukaryota > Metazoa > Arthropoda > Branchiopoda > Anostraca > Artemiidae > Artemia > Artemia franciscana. Next base: position 23,243,931 of record NC_088867.1, on the reverse strand, counting down.
ACACGCATATTTGTAGTTAATTTTAATGTTTTTACGTGTGCCCATAAATTAGAATTTTTCAGGCAAGCATTCCTTTCGTCTGCAGGGGTTGATCTAGGTATTATAGGTAATGTTTGCCTGAAATCTCCCGCAAGCAATATTAATGTGCTGCCAAAGGGTTTCGAATTCCCTCGCAAATCTTTCAAACATTCATCCAGAGCCTCGAGCGATTTTTTGTGTGCCATTGTGCACTCGTCCCAAATAATAAGTTTGCATTGCTGCAATACTTTACCCATCCCAGATGATTTGGAAATATTGCACATGGGAGTTTCTGTAGAATGCAAATTCAGAGGTACTTTCAAAGCGGAATGAGCAGTTCTTCCACCAGGCAACCACGTTGCGGCTATTCCGGACGACGCAATTGCCAACGCTATATCATTTCTTGATCGAAATGATGCCAGAATCAGTTTTATCACAAACGTTTTACCAGTACCTCCTGGTGCATCCAAAAAGAAAATTTCTCCAACGTTGTTATCGACACAATGCATTATCGTATCATAAATGTCTTTTTGTTCCGACGTTAACTTGGAAATGTTATTTTGCACATACGACAATATATCACTCGTACTGTACCTTTGTTCACGATCCAATTCTACACATGTCGAAACAGCAGCGGTACGATTAGGTGAAGGCATTCCCAAATCCTGAAGAGGTTTGTTTGCCATACATACGCACAAATCTCCTATAATAACTAAAGTGTAGTTATAAATTTCTGATGTAAAATCAAAATTCATATCTGACGTCTCTAACCGTTTTCGATGGAGTATATCTTCGGACATTTTGATTTATAGTTTTCCCAGAACTCTGTAGGAGCTGATGGAGAGCAAGTTGTTAGTATGATCCCAAACAATGCACGAATTTGACTTGGAGTTGACGTTTTGCACGCGTCATTGATGCAGTTATCCCAGTGTTGGTCATTCTCCAATAAATTCAGAGCTTGGCATGCACTACGGTAAGTGTCATGTATAGTACCGTTTACAGTTCTCAAATACTCAAAGGACGTCGGACCGGGTACATTCACCATAGTAGGCGTAGAAAGAAGCATTCATGTTGATTGGGGTGAACCGTGTAGAGTCTTCCTATCGTGGTATCTTTGAAGATGGTAGGCTGGCCGTCGACTGACTTACTCTGTTTTCGACGTTCAAATACTTTATTTTTAGTATTCCACGTGTAATACGAAGGCACTTCAGTATACATCAGTTTTTTTGCAAAAGAATCATTTTTGAATAGCGAAAAGAAAGCAGTTAACTTTGTATCCGGTGGATTCAGGGCTCTTTGTTGCACGTTGAATTCTGAAAAATAAACACGTTGACCATTCTGTAAATGTACCGCTAAGTGAACAACGGCTGGACTAGGTTCATGTATCGGAAATGAAAGAATTCGCCAAACAGCTTCATTGCTGCCTATGTATCTTCCAGCCTGATATTGTACGATTTCGTCGATATCTTTGATTTCGGACTGCAAGCCAAAAACTGCTATTTCACTGCCTTTGTTGACGTATTTACATATATATTTGATTGCCTTTACGGAGTTACAGTATTCAACGTTTATATGTGCATTAAATGTTTTTGATAAAAATGGGGAATATGGAACAACCCACTGGTTATCTACTTCGATGGTGGTACCGTTACGCTTCTTTATTGTTGCTGTTTTACCGCCATCTTCAGTAGATCTTCTTCTATATTGTGGGTAACCATCATTGCCAGTAATTGTGTTGGATACTAAAAGTCGAGGATATTGCTTCGTGCACCTTCCTTTGGCCATGCATGGTGAATTTTCGTTCAGTGCACCGCAAGGTCCATGTATCATATTTTTTACAACAATATCATATAGCCCCTTATCGACATTTTCATCAGGTATTTCAGCGGAAATCACATCATCAATTTCGTTAGAAGTAATTTTATTATGTAGCCAGATTAGTATATGTGCGTGTGGCAAACCTCGTTTTTGTCATTCCACTGAGTACATCCAGCATCGCACTGACCCAAACACTTCAAGTTTTACTATGTAGTTTATCAGTGATTTCAACTTTTGCCGGAAGACACGGGCCGTAATGTCATGTCTATGAACCGCCAATTGTCCTTGAAGTAAAAGCTGCTGTATCTCGTCCCAAGATTGATTACATGCAAATGTAATAAATAAATCTGGACGACCATGGAGACGAACGTACGCAATAGCATCTTGAGCATATTCATGCATATGACGGGGACTGCCAGCATATGACGAAGGTAAAATCGTTAAGCTTCCAACGTTTGTGGAATTACCGTCATTTACAACTGCATCTCGCAAATGAATGTATTTTTCAGAGCGGAGCTTGGTCTGATTCAGACGGATATATAGCAAACGTTCTGATTCAATTTTTGCATACATATTAACGACGTATTGGTGAAACAATTGACGGCATTTTAAAATATAATTGTCTTCATCCTGCCGAATCATTAGTCTATAGGAATAATGATGCATTGCACTGCATTTCTTATTCATTTCTTTGTTAGTGGCTGGATTCATCAATTTAACATTAAAGTGATAGCCGTTGACGTAGTTCCAGTAAGCAAAGTCTTCAATGGCTCTGGGGGTGCAGCCAGCAGAGGAAGTTTAACTTTCCCTGAGGCGGAACACATTCCCATTGTTTCACCATTAAATTTCAAGGCCTTGCAGTAGGGACAAATTTTAGACATAGTCCCGATTTTAACACATCTACTATAATCATCGACTGGGCTGTACCTGAATGCCAGGTGACAATTTTCACGTTGCTCTTGTGATTCCTCGGCACGCTTTCTTTTGGCATTATCTCTTGAAGCCCCAAGCTTGTTTTCACGTTGCTCTTGTGATTCCTCGACACGCCTTCTTTTTTCACTTTCTCTTTTAGCAGCAAGTCTGGTTTCGCGTTGCTATGGTAGTTCCTCGACACGCCTTCGTTGACGTAAATTACACATTCCTAATCTAGCATTATCTCTTGAAGCCGCAAGCCTGTTTTCACGTTGCTCTTGTGATTCCTCGACACGCCTTCTTCTTTTACTTTCTCTTTCAGCAGCAAGTCTGGTTCCGCGTTACTCTGGTAGTTTCTCGACACGCCTTCGTTGACATAAATTGGACATTCCTAATCTGACCCTTTTTCTTTGAACCGCAAGCCTGGTTTTGCTTTTTGGTAACATTCTATAACATTGATAGTTGGAAAAATCTTCACGTGCCAAACTTGCTAAAGCTCAACAATTTATAATAAACCTCAAGTTTTAAGTATCTTTTTTAAGGTTTTCAAATTACATTAATCTATTGTCAAAATATTTCGAAATATTTATGCAATTCCCAGTTTTTACATTTAAACCCTCAACACAAAAATACATACAACTTATTTTTATATATGTATAGAAGATATAATCTGGCGTAACAGACAAAGTGTAACAGACAAAACACACAAACAACTTATTTTTATATAGATAGATGAGCAAGCGATTGATTCTTTTGTTGATTGAAGAGCTTTAACGAAGGTCTTATCCTTGTATGGTATACCAGACAAACACGTTAAAGGGATCTGTGCTATAGACGTTAATAATACTGCTGCGGTTAAAGTAGAAAATGAGGTTAGCAGCTATTTTGTATTATATCGTGAGTTACGCAGGGTTTTGTTCTATCCCCCTTTATATGAATCATTTTGATGCACTTTGTCTTAAGGAGCAAAGAAAGGGCAATTGGAGACCAAGGAATCCAATGGGGAGGAAAAACTCTCATGGACATAGATTATGCTGATGATTTAGGGACATTAGATGAAAGCGTGAAATTTCAGTGGTTTTGTGAGTTCAGGGTGCTAGAATAGGTTTGGAAATTAAATGTTAAGAAGACTAAGTCACTAAGGGTAGGAATAAGTGAAGACGAAAATGAGACGTTGGGTGACTAAAAGATTGATCAAGTGGGCAACTTCACTTACCTTGGTAGTATTATTAGTAGAGATGGTGGGAGCAGTGAAGATGTTAAAAGTAGAATAGCCAAGGCTAAGGGGTGTTTTTTGACAGTTAAATAAAAGTTGGAACATAGAAAGATAAGTCTACGAACCAAGAATAGAATATTAGAAGCTACAGTGATGACAATAGTCAAGTATGACTCTAAAGAATGGGCACTCCGAATATCGGATGAAAATTTACTAGATGTTTTCCAGAGAAATTGACAACGGATTGTTCTGGGTAACCGGCTGGCTTACCGCATTTCAAACAGTAGGTTGTACGAAAAATGTGGTTCAATCCCGCTTTCTAGGGCTATAATGAAAGAAAGGTTAAGGTGGCTTGGCCATTTTCCGCAGAAGAAGGAAGACCGATTGCCGAAGATTATTCTTTTTGGCCAACCGTCTTGGGCTAAAGAGAAAACAGGTCGTCCTCGTCTGGGGTGGGAGGATGTCATAAATAAAGATTTAGGAAATGAGAACTTCCCAGGAGGGTGTAAAGAGGGAGGCCTTGAATAGATTGGGTTGGAGGAGAAGCGTGCGTAGCTGTGTTGGCCTCAGGTGGCTCGGTGCTGCGGTAAGTTATTAGTAGCAGTAACATTTATTTTCAACTTTATCGGAAGATGATCTGCATAAAAGCCATCCCTAATTAACTCGACAGTTTAACGGGGGAAAGATGCAATTAAATGATAATGGTTAGAAATCGCTGACAGGACACCAATAAACGTGAAAGTTTCTGTTTTGTCAGCAACTAAGTAGGAAGGGGGGGGGGAAATTCAGAAGCAGTTGGGTTCTTGGCGATGAACTGTCTGTTAAGTCACAATTAAAGTCTCCTGCGACATCATCATTGTGACATCATTGACATTTCAGGTCACAAGAACGATCTAAATAGGTCAGGACTTTAAGAAGAGAATTCATATTTTCCCATGATGGTCGTAACGAACCTGTGTTGCCGTCTTGACATAAAGAAGCGGCTCAAGCCTGGTTAGAAGACAAGCAATGACGAGAATCCAAATATAGAACCTTGCCGCATGCCGAGTACTGAGGCACGGCGGTAAAGCCACCGGTTCAGCAACCATGCTGTAAAGACAAAAATTAAAAATTCAGTTTCATTCCATTCATCTGTATAAAGTTGTGCTCATTGGCAGATCTAGAGGGGTGCGGGCCCCCTCCCTGACGTAGAGGTGGATTTGTGGAAACGGAATGTACAGAAATGTACAGAAACGGAATACAACTACAATATCACTTCAGAATTCCTCACCTTCTCAATACCAACTGGTCACAAAATAATGTTATGCTTTTGTATAGGGGTTGCGTATATTTGTCCATAAAATTGTCTAAGCCGCTATGTATACCCCTTAGGTTTTTTATACTTATTTTGATAGATCCAATCATAATCCAGTCATGTTTCCATGATTAATTGCTTATAAATCAAAATTTTTACAGGATATTTCTCTTGCTTAATGCTAAATTTGAGTCAAACTTCAAATTTTTATTTTTGTGCTCAACAGACATATCGAGATTTTAACTCTGAATTGAATATACGAAAATCTCAAGATTAAAACAAGAGCTAAGAGCTCATATGGCACTTGTGACGAAGCGAGAAGAGCTAAGAGCCAAGAGATCATATGGTATGAGCTCTAACAAAATTCTACGAATCAATAGATTGATTTAAAAAGGAAAATAAGAGGCTTAATGCCGGTCAAGATTTAAAATAAGAGCTCTGAGTCACAAAGTCCCTTCTAAATATAAAAATTCATTAAGATCCGATCACCCACTCGTAAGTTATAAATACCTAATTTTTTCTAATTTTTCCTCTCCGTTTTGCCCCCCCAGATGGTCGAATCTGGGAAAACGACTTTTTCAAGTCAAATTTGCAGCTCCCTGACACGCCAACCAATTTTCATCGTCCTAGCACGTCCAGAAGCACCGAACTCGCGAAATCACTGAACCCCTCCCCCCAACTCCCCCGAAGAGAGTGAATCCAGTACGATTCTGTCAATCACGTATCAAGAACATTTGTTTATTCTATCCACCAAGCTTCATCCCGATTCCTACACTCCAAGTGTTTTTCCAAGATTTCCCCCTCCAAATCCCCACAATGTCAAAAGATCTGGTCGGGATTTGAAATAAGAGCTCTGAGACATGAATTCCTTCTAAAAATCAAATTTCATTACGGTCCGATCATCTATTCGTAAGATATAAATACTCCGATTTTCATGTTTTCCAAGAATTCCGGTTCCCCCCTCCAACTCCCCCGAATGTCAAAGGATCTGGTCGGAATTTGAAATTAGAACTTTAAAGCACAAGATCCTGCTAAATATCAAATTTCATTAAGATCTGGTCACCTTTTCGTAAGTTACAAATACCTCAATTTTCAATATTACCCCCCCCCCCCCCAATTCCATCAAAGAGAGCAGATCCGGTCCAGTTATGTCAGTCACGTATCTTAGACAGATTTCTATTCTTCCCATCCAGTTTCATCCTGATCTCACCGCTTTAAGTATTTTCTAAGATTTCCGGTCCCCCCAACTGCCCCCCCTCAATTACCCTTGATCCGGTTGAAATTTAAAATAAGATATCGGAGTTACGAGGTCCTTCTAAATATGAAGTTTCATGAAGATCCGATCACTCCTTCGTAAGTTAAAAATACGTCATTTTTCTTATTTTTCAGAATTACCCCCCCCCCGCAATTGAGCGGATCCGTTCCAATTATGTAAATCACGTATGCAAGACTTCTGCTTATTTTTCCAACCAAGTTTCATCCCAATCCCTCCAATCTAAGCGTTTCCCATCATTTTAGGTTTCCCCACCCCAAACTTCCCCAATGTCACCAGATCCGGTCAGGATTTAAAATAAGAGCTCTGAGACACGATCAAAGGATGTGGTCGGAATTTGAAATTAGAACTTTAAAGCACAAGATCCTGCTAAATATCAAATTTCATTAAGATCTGGTCACCTTTTCGTAAGTTACAAATACCTCAATTTTCAATATTACCCCCCCCCCCCATTCCATCAAAGAGAGCAGATCCGGTCCAGTTATGTCAGTCACGTATCTTAGACAGATTTCTATTCTTTCCATCCAGTTTCATCCTGATCTCACCGCCTTAAGTATTTTCTAAGATTTCCGGTCCCCCCAACTGCCCCCCCCCCCAATTACCCTTGATCCGGTTGAAATTTAAAATAAGATATCGGAGTTACGAGGTCCTTCTAAATATGAAGTTTCATGAAGATCCAATCACTCCTTCGTAAGTTAAAAATACGTCATTTTTCTTATTTTTCAGAATTACCCCCCCCCCCCCGCAATTGAGCGGATCCGTTCCAATTATGTAAATCACGTATGCAAGACTTCTGCTTATTTTTCCAACCAAGTTTCATCCCAATCCCTCCAATCTAAGTGTTTCCCATCATTTTAGGTTTCCCCACCCCAAACTTCCCCAATGTCACCAGATCCGGTCAGGATTTAAAATAAGAGCTTTGAGACACGATATCGTTCATAAAATCAAATTTCATGGAGATCCAATCACCCGTTCGTAAGTTAAAAATACCTCATTTTTTCTAATTTTTCAGAATTAACCCCCCCCACAACTACCCCAAAGAGAGCGGATCCGCTCTGGTTATGTCAATCATGTATTTAGGACTCGTGTTTTTTTCCACCAAGTTTCATCCCGATCCCTCCACTCTAAGTGTTTTCCAATTTTTAGGTTTCTCCCTCCCAACTCCCCCCCCCCAATGTCATCAGATCCGGTCGGGTTTAAAATAAGAGCTCTGAGCCACGATATCCCTCTAAATATCAAATTTCATTGAGATCCGATCACCCGTTCGTAAGTTAAAAATACCTCATTTTTTTATTTTTCAGAAATACCTCCCCCCCCACCAACTACCCAAAAGAGAGCGGATCCGTTCCGTTTATGTCAATCATCTATCTAGGACTTGTGTTTATTTTTCCCACCATGTTTTATCCCGATCCCTCCACTCTAAGTGTTTTCCAAGTTTTAGGTTTCCCCCTCCCAACTCCCCGCCCCCATCACCAGATCCGGTCGGGATTTAAAATAAGAGCTCTAAGACACGATATCCTTCTAAACATCAAATTTCATTGAGATCCGATCGGGTGATCTCAATGAAAGTAAGGTTCGTAAGTTGAAAATACCTCATTTTTCTAATTTTAAGAATTACTCCCCCCCAACTACCCCAAAGAGAGCAAATCAGTTCCGATTATGTCAATCATGTATCTGGGACTTGCGCTTATTTTTCCCATCAAGTTTCATCCCGATCCCTCCACTCTAAGTGTTTTCCAAGATTTTAGGTTCCCCCCTCCAACTCCCCCCAATGTCATCATACCCAGTCGGGATTTAAAATAAGAGCTCTGAGGCACAATATCATTCCAAACATCAAATTTCATTAAGATCCAATCACCCGCTCATAAGTTAAAAATACTTCATTTTTTCTATTTTTTCCGAATTAACCGGCCCCCACTCCCCACCCAGAAGGTCAAATCAGGAAAACGACTATTTCTAATTCAATCTGGTCCGGTCCCTGATACGCTTGCCAAATTTCATCGTCCTAGCTTACCTGGAAGTACCTAAAGTAGAAAAACCGGGACTTTAGGTTTTCCCCCTCCAACTCCCCCCAGTGTCATCAGATCCGGTCGGGATTTAAAATAAGAGTTCTGACAAACAATATCATTCCAAACATCAAATTTCATTAAGATCCAATCACCGGCTCATAAGTTAAAAACACTTCATTTTTTTTATTTTTTACGAATTAACCGGGCCCCCACTCTCCCCCAGATGGTCAAATCGGGAAAACGACTATTTCTAATTTAATCTGGTCCGGTCCCTGATACGCTTGCCAAATTTCATCGTCCTAGCTTACCTGGAAGTGCCTAAAGTAGCAAAACCGGGACCGACAGACCGACAGACAGACCGACAGACCGACAGAATTGGCGACTGCTATATGTCACTTGGTTAATACCAAGTGCCATAAAAAAATAAATTAAGAATCTACCGCCGCTTGAGACCCTGAGAATTGAATTCATAAATCAATGCCTATTAAATAGAAAATAACAAAAACATAATTATTTGTTTTTTAAGGAGTATTTCGACTCATATACTTAGTTTCAAGCACATACCTACATGCATCTTTATTAGAGTTCATATTTTTCTGACGATTTTGGTCTTTATTCGAATATTTTGGGATGAATAAAAGAGAAAGTGCTAATGAAGAGCTCTAAACTGAAAGGACTCTAGACTGACAGGACTAGCCATTATAAACATTCACGAAAATATTGAGGTAGACATGGACCGTGTAATAAAAAGACATGGCGGATGGAAATACAGAAATCGACTTTTCTTATAAAATTGTGAATTATGTAACTTAAGAGAAATACAGAGAACTTTAAAAGGTGCAAAGATACGCTACGTTTTTATGAAAAATAAAATTTTGATTTTAAATTCTTAGGATTCTGCAAAGTTGACACTGCTTATTAAAACACTATTTTTAAAAAGAAACATATATGCTTGGGTTTAAGCCTATGCTTGAAACCCTGGTTTTAACTTTTTTCTGCGTATTTCTCTCTTTGCTCTGTTTTTCTTGTTACGCCCCTAAAAGAACTAGTATTTAATGTTTAATATATATCTTACGAATATACAAGTTATACCTTTTCCTACTCTTCATTACTATCATAGTTACTAAACGATGCCTTAAAGTTAGGTGACATGCTAAATGCTTTGACCTATAAAATTTGCCACAAAGAGTGCATAGCCCCAAAAAATGGTTCAAAGCCTTTTTTTGACGATAAAAAGCTTAATTCACTCGCGATAGCGGTAAGAAATGCAAAGGCAAAAATTATGCAGAAAATATTAAATATTAAACTTTTTTATAGATGTTGAACAGATTTTATCTTATTTTTAAGGCGGGGAGGTTTTCATAACTTACTATTTCTGGTATCAGGAGGTTTCTTTGTATCAATATTTGTATACCATTTCAATCTCAACAGATTTATTAGAACTTTAACACTCGCAAAATTTTAGATTAAATTTACGACCATTTCCACTACCTACCTACGACACGTAATTGTCGACATTCCCTTTAAATTGCATATATTTCTATGTTCGCAAGTTTATCGAAGTAAACTATTGCGCCCCCCCCTCGGGGGGGGGGAAGGTAGTCCTGGATCCATCCCTGGTTGTGCTAAATTTGCATGAAAAGATCCAAAATTTTATTTTATTTTTGGTTTCAGTTCAGGTTCACGAAAGGTATCACGTAAACTACAAACAAATTTATGGTGTCTGAGATATAGTTTAAATTTTTTAATTCAAACTAGAATTTTATAATAGGGAATGAACGTTAGCATACATTAGCTGAAAGATTAATTACTGTTAGTATTCTTTGCTTTAGTAGCATTCTTATTATCGGCAAACTTTTCTAGAGTATGGTGCCTATTTGACTTACTTAGATTCTATATTATCGGAGTCTGTTTCTTATTATACAACTCGAAAGAGAATTTTTTTTAATACAAGATGGTTTTGTAACTCAGTTTTGTCAAAAATTATTACTTTCGGCCAAACTACTTTCAATCGACGATATTCTTTAATACTTTTAGCACTGTCATTATTTCTTCCTCTCAAAATAAATGTTCCTTCATATATAAGGTGTAATAAACTTTTTCATTTTCCTCTGCATCTTTTTTCTTAGCTCTATTCCAGTTTTTCAACAACATAAATTGTTTTGCCCATCTCTCTTTAACTCTATTTAACACTAATTCTGGTCCATTCCTATTATCACCCTAAAATCCTTCGAGCGACAATATAGACCCAAAGAAGCCCAAAGTGAGAATTGGGTTTGCCATACTTTTATTTCCTGGCCCTGTAGAATCCTTTTGTTTTTTTAATTTTTCAGATGATATGTTTTTTTTCGATGTTGTGACAAGGTTATCTTTGATAAGATATATTATAGCACAGGTATCTACTGAAAAGTTGCTTTTGAAGTTTTACTAAAAATTTTCATTACAAAACTAGATTTTAAAAATTTAAATGCGTTTAATTTAAGAGCAATTTTCGATTTAACAGCAATTGCAAAAATATCCTGTCTGTAAGAGCTGGATAGAATCGATGTCTCTGAAAAATTAGCTCTGCTAGATATTTCTGAAAAAAAAAAAACTAAAAAGGATAGGAACTAAAAATGAATTGATTCGTTCATATAACTTTGTCATTCTTTCAGTAAAATGAACTTGTTATCCAAGATTGTTGAATGGCTTGTTCCAGCATCAGCTACTGTTGGACTTCTTTTTTATTTTGAGCGGAAGAAAAACTACAAAGTTTTAGATACTGTCGAAGTTATTTGGGATAAAGCTGTGAAATGCTTTGAGGAACTTCATTTAGACAAGGTCGGATACGATAAACATGATAACTCTAGTCCGAAACGAAATTAAAGTATCAAAAGTGAGTAAGATGTTACAGGTGATCATGCCACTCTGATTGGTAAAAACAGTGGTTCAACTTAAGTTCTCTATTAATTAATGAATTGTTTTCACAAAAATATCCAATGGAGGTTTATATACTCAAGAAAAAAAATAATACTATGTCAAAATCTATATATATAAAATAAGTTGTTTGGTTGTGTGTCTGTCTGACTTTCGACTGACGTCATTATAAGGATTGAGCTGTATGTCGTCATGAAGTTAGTTGTCGTCATGTTTTTTATGACGATTCTTAGTATATGACGTCATTATAAGTATTTAAGAAAATCGTTCGAAGACAAATTTTTAATTGTAAGAAGATCGTTGAAAGAGAAATTTTAATTGTAGAATGACTGAAGAACCTACAATGATAACAGTCAAGAAAGCTGCTATGCCAAAAGACTTGCGGCTGAGAGAGAAAGTAAGAAAAGAAAGCGTGCCGAGAGTCAAAACATATCAAAACTGAGAATGATAGCGAAGATGATTGGGTTTGGGATTTTAACTTGGATAAGATCATCAATGCCTACCAGATTTTACTTAAAAACAAGGTTCGGGGATATGTATTTCATAATGACGCTGAAAAATAAAGAAGAAAAAGAAAACTGAAAAAAGAAAAAGGTAAAAAACTAAAAAAAAACTAAAAAGAAAAAAACTAAAAAAAACCTAAAAAAAGAAAAAAAGAAAAACATAAAGTAATTCGAAAACCTTAAAACTGATACCGAAATTCTTGAGGTTTATTATAAAGTGTTGGAGCTTTAGCATGCTTGGCAGGTAAAGATTTTTCTAAGTGTCAATGCTAGAATGAACATTGACAAATTGAAGAAAACAAATCAATAAAAAAAACTAAAAAAAGAAAAACTAAAAAAGAAAAGAACTAAGAAAAGAAAAAACTAAAAAAGCAAAAAAAAACTAAAAAAGTACCTATGTAACGAAACTGTACCTATCTATCTATCTATATATCTATCTATATATATAAAAATAAGTTGTTTGTGGGTTGTCTGTCTGTCGAGTGACGTCGTGTTTGTCCGCATATGACGTCTGAATTATTTCACACTAATACAAAAAAAGAAAAAAACTAAAAAAGGTAAAAACTACAAAAAAAACTAAAAAGAAAAAAAAACTAAAAAAGCTAAAAAACTAAAAAAACTAAAAAAAGGTAAAAAACTAAAAACTAAAAAAAAACTGAAAAAACTAAAAAAGGCAAAAACTACAAAAATCCTAAAAACTAATAAAAAAACTAAAAAAGGTAAAAACTAAAAAAACTAAAAACTAAAAAAGAAAAAAACTAAAAAAAAGGAAAAAACTGAAAAATAAAAGAGAAAAAGAAAACTAAAAAAATATAGATAAAAAAAAACTAAAAAAGATAAAAACTACAAAAAAAAAACTAAAAAGAAAAAACGAAAAAAAACTAAAAAAGCTAAAAAAAGGTAAAAACCAATAAAAAAACTAAAAAGAAAAAAATGAAAAAAACTAAAATTTTTTTTCGTCATATAATATGACGTCTGAATTATTTCATCATGTACCAATTCAAAAACAAAAGTATTCAAGTCGATGTAGCTGAGTTGGTAACGCGGTATGTTCCAGGTTCTAGGTTCGAGAGGTTCCAGGTTCGAATCTGAATACAAAAGAAGAAAAAAAACTAAAAAAGGTAAAAACTACAAAAAAAAATAAAAATAAAATAAACTAAAAAAAATAAAAAAGCTAAAAAACTAATTAAAAGTATAAAACTAAAAACTAAAAAAGAAAAAAAACCTAAAAAATGTAAAAACTACAAAACTAAAAACTAAAAAAAAACAAAAAAAATGTAAAAACTACAGAAAAAAACTAAAAAGAAAGAAAGGCTAAAAACTAATAAAAAAAACTAAGAACTGAAAAAGAAAAAAAATTAAAAAAAGGAAAAAAGTGAAAAATAATGGATCTGTCAGCTGACGTCATGTTTCTGTGTTGACTGACGTCATATTTTCGACTGACGAAATTACAGACCGGGACATCGGGACACAAATGACGACAGGGACATAGGGAATATAAATGACGACCGGGACACTCAAAGAGAAGGCGACCGGGACACAAGGAATGTTCGATTAGCAATCACCATCAACAAAGCACCGGGACACAAATGACGACCGGGACACAGGGAATATAAATGACAACGACTGACGTCATGTTTGTCAACTGATGAAATTACATACCGGGACACCGGGACACAAATGACGACCGGGACACAGGAAATATAAATGACGACCGGGACACAGGGACACAACTACAACGGGGACGCCGGGGGCACAGGCGGGATATATAAATGACGACCGGGACACAGGGATTGTTCGAATAGAAATTACAGACCGGGACACCGGGACACAAATGATGACCGGGACACAGGGAATATAAATGACGACCGGGAACCTCAAAGAGAAATTATAGACTGGGACACCCGGACACAAATAACGACCAGGACACAGGGAATATAAATGACGACCGGGACATAGGGACACAACTACAACGGGGACGCCGGGGGCACAGGCGGGATATATAAATGACGACCGGGACACAGGGATTGTGTCGAATAGAAATTACAGACCGGGACACCGGGACACAAATGACGGCCGGGACACAGGGAATATAAATGACGACCGGGACACTCAAAGAGAAATTACAAACTGGGACTCCGGGACACAAATGACGACCGGGATACAGGGAATATAAATGACCACCGGGACACAGGGACATATCATTAGAATAATGAGGTATAGATCTGAATACGGATTGTTTTTCCCATGGACAATTATATGTTGCATGTTCAAGAGTCAGTAAACCTGACAATCTATTTATATGCACAGACAATGGGACAGCGAAGAATGTTATATGTTCGCACGTTTTACGTAGTTAAAAATATATATCTATCTATATATATAAAAATAAGTTGTTTGTCTGTCTGTCGACTGACGTCATGTTTGTGTGTCGACTGACGTCATGTTTGTCGACTGACGTCATTATAAGGATTGAGCTGTATGTCTTCATGAAGTTGTTTGTCGTCTGACGTCATGTTTGTCGACTAACGAAACTACAGACCGGGACACCGGGACACAAATGACGTGTTATGTCTGTTATAACGTAATAGAGGCAACAATCTTGACAGGGCCTTTTGAGGGTGAGGCTTTTCTTATTCCACGCATTCTCACGATTCCAATGGATCTGTCTTTTCAACCTAAGAGATTGCAATTCCCAATTCGATTAGCATATTCAGTTTTCAGTCCAGAACCACTAAAGCTATTATGTAAATATCAAAAATATTTATGTTGTCTGAGCAATAATTTTTAGTTTTTATTTCAAAATAGAAAATTACCTGACAATTTTAGAATTATATCTATCTATATATATAAAAATAAGTTGTCTGTCTGTGGATCAGGTGACGTCATGTTTCTGTGTCGACTGGCGTCATGAAGTTAGTTGTCGTCATTTTTGTTACCGGGACACAAATGACGACCTGGACACAGGCAATATAAATGACGACCAGGACAACAATGGCAACACCCGAGGAAGCTGCTCAAAACGAATGTATTCACGCCGAAGTAGCTGAGTTGGTAAAGCGTTATGTTTCAGGTTCTAGGTCCGAGAGGCTCCAGGTTTGAACCTTGGCTTTAGCATTAATACAAAAGAATAAAAAAACTAAAAAAGGTAAAAACTAAAAAAAAACTAAAAAGAAAATATATATATATATTTATATATATCATCTTTTCCACAAAAATAATAATTTAGTGCTTCTGCTTAAAAACGGCAATCGAATGGATGCCTCCTGATACGCAACTATCAACAAAGTGGCAATCGTTGTGGTCGGTGATCAGTTCTTACCTTGAGATAATATTCTTTATAGGCGAAACAATCAGTTGACAAGAATTGCTTAAACTCATCGATGCTACGATGCCCTACAATATCCTGACGAATATAAATGACGCCCGGGACACTCAAATAGAAATCACAGACTGGGACACCGGGACACAAATGACGACGGGGACACAGGGAATATAAATGACGACCCGGACACAGGGACACAACTACAACGGGGACGCCGGGGGGCACAGAGGGATATATAAATGACGACGGCAACAAAGGAAATGGTCGATTAGCAATCACCATCAACAAAGCTCAAGGGAAATCAATAGAATCATGAGGTATAGATCTGAATACGGATTGTTTTCCCATGGACCATTATGAGTTGCATGTTCAAGAGTCGGTAGACCTGACAATCTATTTATATGCACAGACGATGGGACAGCAAAGAATGTTGTATATTCCACAATTCTGCTTTTTAAAACAATTAAAAGCTTTAGCGTAAAGAGCGAGGGATTGCGGAGGGGACAACCCATATAAATATAAAAATCAACAGAATTAAAGTGATAACGCAAAATAATTCATACATGGAAGAACAAAAGAAAAATATTGAGAAAACTAGCATTACTAAGTAAAGAAGAAAATAAAATTATCAAATTCATGATTGGAAAATAATCCATTGCTTTGCTTAACTCTCAGTCCCATTCCCAAAGGAAAAAACAAATCAACTATTATAAATTTTCGGATAGAAATTTTTTGAACTTTGTGAACTAATAGAAAAATAAAACGTCCTCATACCTTGTGATAGCGTGATGGATAAACGATGATCTCATGATCGACAGGTCAGCGGTTCAATCCCCCGCGTCGCAAGGAAGTCTTCAATATCCGTACTGCCTATTTTTTTCCTTCTGTCTGAGTCACTTTGAATTTAAAAGAATTTATAATAATGAGAGAAAATAGGTATAATACTTTTTAAAAAAGCAGGGGACAAGAAAATAAAAACTAATTTCAAATAATAAAAATATAATAAAACGATAAGGAAGGTCAGTGCACTGAAGGTCAATATGGCACTTGGTATACCAAGTGATATATAGCTATCGCAAATTCTGTCGGTGTGTCGGTCGGTCTGTCAGTCCCGGTTTTGCTAGCTTAAGCACTTCCAGATAAGCTAGGACGATGAAATTTGGCATGCGTATCAGGGACCAGACCAGATTCTAACTTTTTTTTTGTAATTTCGACGTTCTTTACTTCACATATGATTTTTTATTGATTTCTTTTTCTTGTTTTAATATAAACAATAAACCTTACAAGAGAAAATCTTTTTAACTTAGTCGATCAAACTAAAGAAGTCGGCATGATTTTTTGTTAAAAAAAAATGACATAATATCATCCTTTCGTGTTAATTAAATAAAAAAACTTTTTTTTGTATGAAAGTAAGGAGCGACATTAAAACTTAAAACGAACAGAAATTACTCTGTATATGAAATGGGTTGTCGCCTCCGCAATCCCTCGCTCTTTACGCTAAAGCTTTTAATTGTTTTAAAAAGTAGAATTGTGGCAAAGAGTCAAAAACTAAAAAAGGCAAAAACTACAAAAAAACTAAAAACTAATAAAAAAACTAAAAAAGCTAAAAAACTAAAAAAACTAAAAAAAGGTAAAAACTAAAAAAAACTAAAAACTAAAAAAGAAAAAAAACTAAAAAAAAGGAAAAAACTGAAAAATAAAAGAGAAAAAGAAAACTAAAAAAATATGAATAAAAATAAAAAAACTAAAAAAGATAAAAACTACAAAAAAAACTAAAAAGAAAAAGCTAAAAAAAAGGTAAAAACCAATAAAAAAATAAAAAGAAAAAAAAGGAAAAAAAACTAAAAATTTTTTTCATCATTTAATATGACGTCTGAATTATCTCATCATATACCAACTCAAAAACAAAAGTATTCAAGCCGATGTAGCTGAGTTGGTAACGCGGTATGTTCCAGGTTCTAGGTTCGAGAGGTTCCAGGTTCGGATCTGAATACAAAAGAAGAAAAAAAACTAAAAAAGGTAAAAACTGCAAAAAAACTAAAAAGA
Source organism: Artemia franciscana (assembly GCF_032884065.1). NCBI lineage: Eukaryota > Metazoa > Arthropoda > Branchiopoda > Anostraca > Artemiidae > Artemia > Artemia franciscana. The sequence goes on along the minus strand of NC_088867.1, from coordinate 23,226,601 downwards.
AAATAAACTAAAAAAAAATAAAAAAGCTAAAAAACTAATTAAAAGTAAAAAACTAAAAACTAAAAAAGAAAAAAAAACCTAAAAAATGTAAAAACTACAAAACTAAAAACTAAAAAAAAACCAAAAAAAAATGTAAAAACTACAGAAAAAACTAAAAAGAAAGATAGGCTTAATACTAATAAAAAAAACTAAAAACTGAAAAAGAAAAAAATTAAAAAGGGAAAAGAAGGGAAAAATAAAGGAGAAAAAGAAAACTAAAAAAAAGCGACCGGACACAAGGAATGTTCGATTAGCAATCACCATCAACAAAGCACCGGGACACAAATGACGACCGGGACACAGGGAATATAAATGACAACGACTGTCGTCATGTTTTGTCAACTGATGAAATTACATACCGGGACACCGGGACATAATTGACGACCGGGACACAGGGAATATAAATGACGACCGGGAACCTCAAACAGAAATTACAGACTGGGACACCCGGACACAAATCACGACCAGGACACAGGGAATATAAATGACGACCAGGACACAGGGACACAACTACAACGGGGACGCCGGGGGCACAGGCGCGATATATAAATGACGACCGGGACACAGGGATTGTTCGAATAGAAATTACAGACCGGAACACCGGGACACAAATGACGACCGGGACACAGGGAATATAAATGACGACCGGGAACTTCAAAGAGAAATTACAGACTGAGACACCCGGACACAAATCACGACCAGGACACAGGGAATATAAATGACGACCGGGATATAGGGACACAACTACGACGGGGACGCTGGGGGCACAGGCGGGATATATAAATGACGACCGGGACACAGGGATTGTTCGAATAGAAATTACAGACCAGGACACCGGGACACAAATGACGACCGGGACACAGGGAATATAAATGACGACCGGGACACTCAAAGAGATATTACAAACTGGGACACAGGGACACAAATGACGACCGGGATACAGGGAATATAAATGACGACCGGGACACAGGGACACATCATTAGAATAATGAGGTATAGATCTGAATACGGATTGTTTTTCCCATGGACAATTATATGTTGCATGTTCAAGAGTCAGTAAACCTGACAATCTATTTATATGCTCAGACAATGGGACAGCGAAGAATATTGTATGTTCGCACGTTTTACGTAGTTAAAAACATATATCTATATCTATCTTCTATATATATAAAAATAAGTTGTCTGTCTGTGGATGGATCAGGTGACGTCACCTGAAAAAACTGGATCAGGTGACAAAACTGAAAACTGAAAAAACTAAAAAAAGGCAAAAACTACAAAAAAAAACTAAAAACTAATAAAAAAAATAAAAAAGCTAAAAAACTAAAAAAACTAAAAAAAGGCAAAAACTACAAAAAAAACTAAAAACTAATAAAAAAGCTAAAAAACTAAAAAAAACTAAAAAAAAGGCAAAAACTACAAAAAAAAACTAAAAACTAATAAAAAAAATAAAAAAGCTAAAAAACTAAAAAAACTAAAAATACTAAAAAAAGGTAAAAAACTAAAAAAACTAAAAACTAAAAAAAAACTAAAAAAAGAAAAAAACTGAAAAATAAGCTAAAATAAAGGTAAAAACCAATAAAAAACTAAAAAAAAACTGAAAAAACTAAAAAACGGCAAAAACTACAAAAAAAAACTAAAAACTAATAAAAAAAAGTAAAAAAGCTAAAAAACTAAAAAAACTAAAAAAAGGTTAAAAAACTAAAAAAAATAAAAAATAAAAAAAAATAAAAAAAAGGAAAAAACTGAAAAATAAGCTAAAATAAAGGTAAAAACCAATAAAAAACTAAAAAGAAAAAAAGGAAAAAACTAAAAAAAAATTTCATCTAAAAAACTAAAAAAAACTAAAAAAGGTAAAAACTAAAAGAACTAAAAAATAAAAAAATAAATGACGACACTCAAAGAGAAAGCGACCAAGACAAAAGGAATGTTCGATTAGCAATCAACAAAGCACCGGGACACAGGGAGTATAAATGACGACCAGAACATAAGTAAAAAAAAAACTAACAAAACTAAAAAGAAGGTAAAAACTACAAAAAAACTAAAAAGAAAAAAACTAAAATAAGGCAAAAACTACAAAAAAAACTAAAAACTAATAAAAAAGCTAAAAAACTAAAAAAACTAAAAAAAGGCAAAAACTACAAAAAAAACTAATAACTAATAAAAAAAAAATAAAAAAGCTAAAAAACTAAAAAAACTAAAAAAAGGTAAAAAACTAAAAAAACTAAAAACTAAAAAAAACTAAAAAAAAGGAAAAAACTGAAAAATGAGCTAAAATAAAGGTAAAAACCAATAAAAAACTAAAAAAAACTGAAAAAACTAAAAAAAGGCAAAAACTACAAAAAAAACTAAAAACTAATAAAAAAAGTAAAAAGCTAAGAAACTAAAAAAACTAAAAAAACTAAAAAAAGGTAAAAAACTAAAAAAAATAAAAAATAAAAAAAAAACTAAAAAAAGGAAAAAACTGAAAAATAAGCTAAAATAAAGGTAAAAACCAATAAAAAACTAAAAAGAAAAAAAGGAAAAAACAAAAAAAATTTTCATCTAAAAAACTAAAAAAAACTAAAAAAGGTAAAAACTAAAAGAACTAAAAAAGAAAAAAATAAATGACGACACTCAAAGAGAAAGCGACCAGGACAAAAGGAATGTTCGATTAGCAATCAACAAAGCACCGGGACACAGGGAGTATAAATGACGACCAGGGCATAAGTAAAAAAAAAACTAACAAAACTAAAAAGAAGGTAAAAACTACAAAAAAACTAAAAAGAAAAAAAAACTAAAAACTAATAAAAAAACTAAAAAATCTAAAAATCTAAATAAACTAAAAAAGAAAAAAAAAGGAAAAAAATAAAGCAGAAAAACAAAACTAAAAAACGAATGTATATACAGACCGGGACACCGGGATACAAATGACGACCGGGACACAGGGAATATAAATTACGACCGGGACACAGGGACACAACTACAACGGGGACACCGGGGGAAACAGGGGGATATAAATGACGACCGGGACACCGGGACAGGGAATGGTCAATTAGCAATCACCATCAACAAAGCTCAAGGGCAATCATTAGAATCATGAGGTATAGATCTGAATACAGATTGTTTTCCCATGGACCATTATATGTTGCATGTTCAAGAGTCGGTAAACCTGACAATCTATTTATATGCAAAGACAATGGGACAGCAAAGAATGTTGTATATTCGCAAGTTTTACGTAGAAAAAACCATATATATATATATATATATATATATATATATATATATATATATATATATATATATATCTATATTCACAGGTGGGACATAGGGACACAACTACAATGGCGCGTAACTATTATGGCGCGTAACGACTTACGCGCGCGGGAGGGCTTGGGGGGGCGCGAAGCGCCCCCACCAACTAGGTGTTGGGGTGGCGCGAAGCTAGAACAGCTAGTATATATATATATCTATATATATATATAAATAAGTTGTCTGTCTGTGTGTCTGTCTGTGGATCAGGTGACGTCATGTTTCTGTGTTGACTGACGTCATGAAATTAGTTGTCGTCATTTTTGCTATGACGGTGACGTCATTAACGGTATTTAAGACATTTTTTCACGAAAAAATGTTTAATTGTAAAATGACTGAAGAACCTACAATGGCAACAGCTGAGGAAGCTGCTCAAAGAGTTTATGCCAAAAAACTTGCTGCTGATAGAGAAAGTAAGAAAAGAAAGCGTTCCGAGGAATCACAAGAACAGCAAGAAAACAGGCTTGCGGCTAAAGAACGCAAAACCGCGCAGTTAGATGAAAATCCACCTGGACAGCGAGAGTCAAAACATATCAAAACTGAAAATGATAGCGATGATGATTGGGTTTGGGATTTTGACTTGGATAAGGTCATCAATGCCTACCAGATTTAAGTTAAAAAACACCCCTACACCTAGTTGGTGGGGGCGCTTCGCGCCCCCCTCAAGCCCCCCGCGCGCGTAAGTCGTTACGCGCCATATTAGTTACGCGCCATTGTAGTTGTGTCCCTATGTCCCACCTGTGAATATAGATATATATATATATATATATATATATATATATATATATATATATATATATATATATATATATATATATATATATATATATATATATATATATATATATATATATATATATATATATATATATATATATATATATATATATATATATATATATATATATATATATATATATATATATATATATATATATATATATATATATATATATATATATATATATATATATATATATATATATATATATATGTTTTTAACTACGTAAAACTTGCAAATATACAACATTCTTTGCTGTCCCATTGTCTGTGCATATAAATAGATTGTCAGGTTTACCGACTCTTGAACATGCAAAATATAATGGTCCCTGGGAAAACAATCCGTATTCAGATCTATACCTCATGATTCTAATGATTGCCCTTGAGCTTTGTTGATGGTGATTGCTAATCTACGATTCCCTGTGTCGCCGTCGTCATTTATATATCCCCGCGTGCCCCCCGGTGTCCCGATCGTCATTTATATTCCATGTGTTCCGGTTGTCATTTATGTCCCGGTGTCCCAGTCTGTGAATTCTCTTTGAGGGTCCCGGGCTTCATTGATATTCCTTGTGTCCCGGTGTCCCGGTCGTCATCCGTGTCCCGGTGTCGCAATCTGTATATACATTCGTTTTTGAATTGGTCTTTTTTTTAGGTTTTAGTTTTCTACCTTTTTTTTAGTTTTTTTAGTTATACCTCATGATTCTAATGATTGCACTTGAGCTTTGTTGATGGTGATTGCTAATCGAACATTCTCTGTGTCACCATCGTCATTTATATATCCCCCTGTGCCCCCCGGCGTCCCCGTTGTAGTTGTGTCCCTGTGTCCCGGTCGTCATTTATATTCCCTGTGTCCCGGTCGTCATTTGTATTCCGGTGTCCCAGTCTGTATATACATTCGTTTTTGAAATGGTAAATGATGAAACAAATTTTTTTTTTTCCCTTTTTTTTTTTAGTTTTTTTTTGGTTTTTACATTTTTTAATTTTTTTAGTTTTTTTTTCTTTTTTCTTTTTAGTTTTTTTTTATTTTTATTTTTTTAGTTTTGTTTTTCTCCTTTATTTTCTTTTTGTTTCCTTTTTTTAGTTTTTTTTTTATTTTTTAGTTTTATTAGTTTTTTAGCTTTTTTAGTTTTTTTATTAGTTTTTAGTTTGTTTTTTTTTTAGTTTTTTTTTGTAGTTTTTACCTTTTTTTTTTAGTTTTTTTTACTTATGTCCTGGTCGTCATTTATACTCCCTGTGTCCCGGTCGTCATTTGTGATGGTTTGTTGACGGTGTTTTGTTGATGGTGATTGCTAATTGAACATTCCTTGTGTCCCGGTCGCTTTCTCTTTGAGTGTTCCGGTCGTCATTTATATTCCCTATGTGCCGGTGTCCTGGTCGTCATTTGTGTCCCAATGTAATTTCGTAATTTCGTCATTCGAAAACATGACGTCAGTCGACACAGAAACATGACGTCACCTGACACACAGAAAGACAGACAGACAACTTATTTTTATATATAGATATATATATATATACTAGCTGTTGGGGTGGCGCTTTGCGCCACCCCAACCCCTAGTTGGTGGGGCGCTTCGCAACCCCCCAAGCCCCCCCGCCCGCGCGTAAGTCGTTACGCGCCATATTAGTTACGCGCCATTGTAGTTGTGTCCCTGTGTCCCACCTGTGAATATATATAGATTTATATATGTGTTTCAAACTACGTAAAAATTGCGAATATACAACATTCTTGGCTTTCCCATTGTCTGTGGATATACAAAGCCGTATGTACTAATAATGACGTCATATGCAAACGCTCTTTTTACAAACAAACAAACATGCATACACACAACTCGTTTTTATATATATAGATAGATAGATAGATGCAATACAAATTAACTGCGTAAAACTTGCGAATATACAACATTCTTCGCTGTCAAATTGTCGCTGCATATAAATAGATTGTCAGGTTTACCGACCCTCGAACATGCAACGTACAATCGTCCATGGGAAAAACAATCAGTATTAAGATCTATACCACATTATTCTAATTATTGACCTTGAGCTTTGTTAATGGTGATTGCAAATGCTAATCGAATTGGGAATTGTAATCTTTTAAATTGAAAAGGCAGATCCGTTGGAATCATGGGAATGCGAGGAATAAGAACAGCCTCACCCTCAAAAGGCCCTGTCAAGATTGTGGCCTCTATTAGGTTTTCCATTGTTTTTTTTTTACGGCAAGTCGAGTGCCATTGCAAAGCTTTGGTGGGTTTATATTTCTTAAAAGTATTATTGGTACGCCTATTTTTAGTTGTAGCACGTGTGGTGGAAACCCTGAAAGATCTATGGAATTTAAAAATTCAGATGGATAATTAACCGCTTCATTTTGGTTCCAAAACTGTGTCGACTGACTTGTAAAGGACTGCCTGGTCTCGAATCTTGGTCAAAACAATATTGTTGATTTCGTGGACGTCTATATTTTTGGGTGCGAGAATCGCTCTTTCACTTAGCCATTTATTATTTTTATAATTTTTTAGAATATTCGGAAATACTTTTTCAATAAATTCATTTTTGGACGTCACTAAATTACAGAAATCAGCAGGTAGTTGTATACGTCCTGAAATTGAGTCTACTGGGAGCTTTCCGTTTCCAATTGCCAGCAATTGATCTGAAAATGTTTGACCAGAGTCATCGTTTTGCAATCGGACACGCATATTTGTAGTTAATTTTAATATTTTTACGTGTGCCCATAAATTAGAATTTTTCAGGCGAGCATTCATTTCGTCTGCAGGAGTTGATCTAGGTAATATAGGTAATGTTTGCCTGAAATCTCCCGCAAGCAATATTAATGTGCTGCCAAAGGGTTTCGACTTCCCTCTCAAATCTTTCAAGCATTGATCCAGAGCCTCGAGCGATTTTTTGTGTGCCATTGTGCACTCATCCCAAATAATAAGTTTGCATTGCTGCAATACTTTACCCATCCCAGATGATTTGGAAATATTGCACGTGGGAGTTTCTGGGCAATTCAGAGGCAATTTCAAAGCGGAATGAGCAGTTCTTCCACCAGGCAGCAATGTTGCGGCTATTCCGGACGACGCAATTGCCAACGCTATATCATTTTTTGATCGAATTGATGCCAGAATCAGTTTTATCACAAATGTTTTACCAGTACCTCCTGGCGCATCCAAAAAGAAAATTTCTCCAACGTTGTTATCGACACAATGCATTATCGTATCATAAATGTCTTTTTGTTCCGACGTTAACTTGGAAATGTTATTTTGTACATACGACAATAGATCACTCGTACTGTAACTTTGTTCACGATCCAATTCTACACATGTCGAAACAGCAGCGATACGGTTAGGTGAAGGCATTCCCAAATCCTGAAGAGGTTTGTTTGCCATACGTACGCACAAATCTTCTATAATAACTAAAGTGTAGTTATAAATTTCTGATGTAAAATCAAAAGTCATATCTGACGTCTTTAACTGTTTTCGATGGAGTATATCTTCGGACATTTTTGACTTATATTTTTCCCATAACTCTGTAGGAGCTGATGGAGAGCAAGTTGTTAAAATGATGCCAAACAATGCACGAATTTGACTTGGGGTTGATTCGCACGCGTCATTGATGCAGTTATTGTTGGTCATTCTCCAATAAGTTCAGAGCTTGGCATGCACTACGGTAAGTGTCATGTATAGTACCGTTTACAGTTCTCAAATACTCAAAGGATGTCGGACCGTGTACATTCACCAAAATCAGGCGTAGAAAGAAGCATTCATGTTGATTGGGGTGAACGGTGTAGAGTCTTCCTATCGTGGTATCTTTGAAGATGGTAGGTTGGCCGTCGACTGACTTACCCTGTTTTCGACGTTCAAATACTTTATTTTTAGTATTCCACGTGTAATACGAAGGCACTTCAGTATACAGCAGTTTTTTTGCAAAAGAATCATTTTTGCAAAGCGAAAAAAAGCTGTTAATGTTGTATCCGGTGGATTCAGGACTCTTTGTTGCACGTTGGTTTCCGTGAAATAAACACGTTGACCATTCTGTAAATGTACCGCTAAGTGAACAACAGCTGGACTACGTTCATGTATCGGAAATGAAAGACTTCGCCAAACAGCTTCATTACTGCTTAAGTATCTTCCAGCCTGATATTGTACGATTTTGTCGAAATCTTTGATTTCGGGCTGCAAGCCAAAAACTGCCATGTCACTGCCATTGTTGACGTATTTACATATGCATTTGATTGCCTTTACGGAGTTACAGTATTCAACGTTTATGTGTGCATTAAATGTTTTTGATAATAATGATGAATATGGAACAACCCACTGGTTATCTACTTCGATGGTGGTACCGTTACGCTTCTTTATTATTGCTGTTTTACTGCCATCTTCAGTAGATCTTCTTCTATATTGTGGGTAACCATCATTGCCAGTAATTGTGTTTGATACTAAAAGTCGAGGATATTGCTTTGTCCACCTTCCTTTGGCCATGCATGGTGAATTTTTGTTCAGTGCACCACAAGGTCCATGTATCATATTTTTTTACAATAATATCATGTAACCCCTTATCGGAATTTTTATCAGGTATTTCAGCGGAAATCACATCATCAATTTCGTTCGAAGTAATTTTTTTATGTAGCCAGATTAGTATATGTGCGTGTGGCAAACCTCGTTTTTGCCATTCCACTGAGTAAATCCAGCATCGCACTGACCCAAACACTTCAAGTTTTACTATGTAGTTTATCAGTGATTTCAACTTTTGCCGGAAGACACGGGCCGTAATGTCATGCCTATGAACCGCCGATTGTCCTTGAAGTAAAAGCTGCAGTATCTCGTCCCAAGATTGATTACATATAAATGTAATAAATTAATCTGGACGACCATAGAGACGAACATACGCAACTGCCAGCATATGACGAAGGTAAAATTGTTAATCTTCCAACGTTTGTGGTATTACCGTCATTTATAACTGCATCTCGCAAATGAATGTATTGTTCAGAGCGGAGCTTGGTCTGATTCAGGCGGATATATAGCAAACGTTCTGATTCAATTTTAGCATACATATCAACGACAAATTGGTGAAACAATTCACAGCATTTTAAAATATAATTTTCTTCATCCTGCCGAATCATTAGTCTATAGGAATAATAATGCATTGCACTGCATTTCTTATTCATTTCTTTGTTAGTGGCTGGATTCATCAATTTAATATTAAAGTGATAGCCGTCGGCTCCATCCCAAAAAATGATAGGATATTGTAGGGCATCGTAGCATCGATGAGTTTCAGCAATTCTTAACAACTGAGCGTTTCGCTTATGAAGAATAATATCTCGAGGTAAAAACTGATCACCGACCATAACGATTGCCACTTCGTCGATAGTTGGAGCATTGTATTTACGCACATGTTGGCCAGGAGGCGTTTTGTCAGCGGAAATAACAATTTTATGCGTATCAGTAGGCATCAAATCGATGGCTGTTTTGAACAGACGCACTAAATTATTATTTTCGTGGAAAAGATGTTGCAATTGGGAAACGATTGTCCTTTCAACGTCGGGAGAAATTTCGCAACGTGCATTCAATTCAGAATTTCTATCACTGATGAAGTACAATTGTAAAAATTTATGATTCTCGCCTGAGAATGGTAGAAGGGACCCTGCTCTATGATAAATTTGCCCTTTAACTTTGAAAGTAGACATAAATTGATCTGGATTTTCGATTTGGGCTCCAAACGACGTCATTTGGAAACATGAGTTGTATTTTCTGATTTGTGACAAAAAACGCTTAGATTCTGACGTAGTTCTAGTAAGGAAAGTCTTCAATGGCTCTGGTGGTGCAGCCAATAGAGGAAGTTTAACTATTCCTGAGGCGTAACACATTCCCATTGTTTCACCATTGAATTTCAAGGCCTTGCAATAGGGACAAATTTTAGACATTGTCCCGATTTGAACACATCTACTCAAGCTATAATCATCGACTGGGTTGTACCTGAATGCCAGGCGATAACTTTCAGGTTGCTCTGATTCCTCGGCACGCTTTCTTTTCTTACTTTCTCTATCAGCAGCAAGCCTGATTTCTTGCTGTTCTTGTAATTCCTCGGCACGCCTTCTTTTTTCACTTTCTCTTTTAGCAGCAAGTCTGCTTCCGCATTGCTCTGGTAGTTCCTCGGCAAGCTTTCTGTTCTTTCTTTCTCTATCAGCCTCAAGCCTGTTTCCTTGCTGTTCTTTTGATTCCTCGATACGCTTTCTGTTCTTTCTTTCTCTATCAGCCTCAAGCCTGTTTCCTTGCTGTTCTTTTGATTCCTCGGCACGCTTTCTGTTCTTTCTTTCTCTATCAGCCTCAAGCCTGTTTCCTTGCTGTTCTTTTGATTCCTCGGCACGCTTTCTTTTCTGACTTTCTCTATCAGCAGCAAGTTTTTTGGCATAGACTCTTTGAGCATCTTCATCGGCTTTTGCCATTGTAAGTTCATCAGTCACTTTAAACTTAAACATTAATAGATTTCTACGTGAACATATGTCTTAAATATCTTGAATGACGTCACCGTCATAGCAAAAATGACGACAACTAACTTGATGACGTCAGTCAACACAGAAACATGACGTCACCTGACAGACAGACAGACACACAGACAGACAGCTTATTATATATATATATATATATATATATATATATATATATATATATATATATATATATATATATATATATATATATATATATATATAGGGTAGGCTAGGTGTTGGGGTGGCGCTTCGCGCCACCCCAACACCTAGTTGGTGGGGGGGCTTCGCAACCCAAAGCCCCCCCCCCAAGCCCCCCCGCGCGCGTAAGTCGTTACGCGCCATATTAGTTACGCGCCATTGTAGTTGTGTCCCTATGTCCCACCTGTGAATATACATACATACATATATATATATATATATATATATATATATATATATATATATATATATATATATATATATATATATATATATATATATATATATATATATATATATATATATATATATATATATATATATATATATATATATATATATATATATATATATATATATATATATATATATATATATATATATATATATATATATATATATATAAATGTTTTTAACTACGTAAAACTTGCAAATATACAACATTCTTTGCTGTCCCATCGTCTGTGCCAACACCTAGTTGGTGGGGGCGCTTCGCAACCCCCCCCCAAGCCCCCCCGCGCGCGTAAGTCGTTACGCGCCATATTAGTTACGCGCCATTGTAGTTGTTTCCCTATGTCCCACCTGTGAATATACATACATATATATATATATATATATATATATATATATATATATATATATATATATATATATATATATATATATATATATATATATATATATATATATATATATATATATAAATGTTTTTAACTACGTAAAACTTGCGAATATACAACATTCTTTGCTGTCCCATCGTCTGTGCATATAAATAGATTGTCAGGTTTACCGACTCTTGAACATGCAACGCATAAAGGTCCATGGGAAAACAATCCGTATTCAGATCTATACCTCATGATTCTATTGATTGCCCTTGAGCTTTGTTGATGGTGATTGCTAATCGACCATTTCCTTTGTTGCCGTCGTCATTTATATATCCCCCTGTGCCCCCGGTGTCCCCGTTGTAGTTGTGTCCCTGTGTCCTGGTCGTCATTTATATTCCCTGTGTCCCCGTCGTCATTTGTGTCCCGGTGTCCCAGTCTGTGATTTCTATTTGAGTGTCCCGGGCGTCATTTATATTCGTCAGGATATTGTAGGGCATCGTAGCATCGATGAGTTTAAGCAATTCTTGTCAACTGATTGTTTCGCCTATAAAGAATATTATCTCGAGGTAAGAACTGATCACCGACCACAACGATTGCCACTTTGTTGATAGTTGCGTATCAGGAGGCATCAATTCGATTGCTGTTTTTAAGCAGAAGCCCTAAATTATTATTTTTGTGGAAAAGATGATATATATAAATATATATATATATTTTCTTTTTAGTTTTTTTGTAGTTTTTACTTTTTTTAGTTTTTTTCTTCTTTTGTATTAATGCTAAAGCCAAGGTTCAAACCTGGAACCTCTCGGACCTAGAGCCTGAAACATAACGCTTTACCAACTCAGCTACTTCGGCGTGAATACATTCGTTTTGAGCAGCTTCCTCGGGTGTTGCCATTGTAGGTTCTTCAGTCATTTTACAATTAGAAATTTCTCTTTCAACGGTCTTCTTACAATTAAAAATTTGTCTTTGAACGATATTCTTAAATACCTGTGTCCTGGTCGTCATTTATATTGCCTGTGTCCCGGTCGTCATTTGTGTCCCGGTATCCCAGTCTGTAATTTCTCCTTGAGTGTCCCGGTCGTTATTTATATTCCCTCTTTCCCGGTCGTCATTTGTGTCCCGGTCTGTAATTTCTCTTTGAGTGTTTTTTCTTTTTAGTATTTTTTAGTTTTTTACATTTTTTCTTTTTTCAGTTTTCTGTTTCTTCTTTATTTTTCAGCTTCACTATGAAATACATATTGCCGAACCTTTGTTTTTTTAACTAAAATCTGGTAGGCATTGATGACCTTATCCAAGTCAAGATCCCAAACCCAATCATCATCGCTATCATTTACAGTTTTGATATGTTTTGACTCTTGCTGTCCAGGTGGATCTTCATCTAACTGCGCGGTTTTGCGTTCTTTAGCCTCAAGCCTGTTTCCTTGCTGTTCTTTTGATTCCTCGGCACGCTTTCTTTTCTGACTTTCTCTATCAGCAGCAAGTTTTTTGGCATAGACTCTTTGAGCATCTTCATCGGATATATATATATATATATATATATATATATATATATATATATATATATATATATATATATATATATATATATATATAAATAAGTTGTCTGTGTGTGGATCTGTGGATGGATCAGGTGACGTCATGTTTCGGCTGACGTCATGAAATTAGTTGCCATCATTTTTGCTTTGAAGGTGACGTCATTCAAGTTATATAAGACATATGTTCGCCGTCATGTTTCGGCTGACGTCATGAAATTAGTTGCCATCATTTTTGCTTTGAAGGCGTGACGTCATTCAAGTTATATAAGACGTATGTTCGCGTAGAATTCTATTAATGCTTAAGTTTATAATGACTGATGAAGATGCTAAAAGAGTCTATGCCAAAAAACTTACTGCTGATAGAGAAAGTCAGAAAAGAAAGCGTGCCGAGGAACTACCAGAGCAACGCGAAAGCAGACTTGCTGCTAAAAGAGAAAGTGAAAAAAGAAGGCGTGCCGAGGAACTACTAGAGCAACGCAGAAGCAGACTTGCTGCTAAAAGAGAAAGTGAAAAAAGAAGGCGTGCCGAGGAATCAAAAGACTAGCAGGGAAACAGGCTTGAGGCTGATAGAGAAAGAAAGAACAGAAAGCATGCCGAGGAACTACCAGAGCAACGCAGAAGCAGACTTGCTGCTAAAAGAGAAAGTGAAAAAAGAAGGCGTGCCGAGGAACTACTAGAGCAACGCAGAAGCAGACTTGCTGCTAAAAGAGAAAGTGAAAAAAGAAGGCGTGCCGAGGAATCAAAAGACCAGCAGGGAAACAGGCTTGCTGCTGATAGAGAAAGTAAGAAAAGAAAGCGTGCCGAGGAATCAGAGCAATCTGAAAGTTATCGCCTGGCATTCAGGTACAACCCAGTCGATGATTATAGCTTGAGTAGATGTGTTCAAATCTGGACAATGTCTAAAATTTGTCCCTATTGCAAGGCCTTGAAATTCAATGGTGAAACAATGGGAATGTGTTGCGCCTCAGGAAAAGTTAAACTTCCTCTATTGGCTGCACCACCAGAGCCATTGAAGACTTTCCTTACTGGAACTACGTCAGAATCTAAGCGTTTTTTGTCAAAAATCAGACAATACAACTCATGTTTCCAAATGACGTCGTTTGGAGCCCAAATCGAAAATCCAGATCAATTTATGTCTACTTTCAAAGTAAAAGGGCAAATTTATCATAAAGCAGGGTCCCTTCTACCATTCTGAGGCGAGAATCATAAATTTTTACAATTGTACTTCATCAGTGATATAAATTCTGAATTGAATGCACGTTGCGAAATTTCTCCAACGTTGAAAGGACAATCGTTTCCCAATTGCAACATCTTTTCCACGAAAATAATAAGTTAGTGCGTCTGTTCAAAACAGCCATCGATTTGATGCCTACTGATACTCATAAAATTGTTATTTCCGCTGACAAAACGCCTCCTGGCCAACATGTGCGTAGATACAATGCTCCGACTATCGACGAAGTGGCAATCGTTATGGTCGGTGATCAGTTTTTACCTCGAGATATTATTCTACATAAGCGAAACGCTCAGTTGTTAAGAATTGCTGAAACTCATCGATGCTACGATGCCCTACAATATCCTATCATTTTTTGGGATGGAGCCGACGGCCATCACTTTAATATTAAATTGATGAATCCAGCCACTAACAAAGAAATGAATAAGAAATGCAGTGCAATGCATTATTATTCCTATAGACTAATGATTCGGCAGGATGAAGAAAATTATATTTTAAAATGACGGTAATACCACAAACGTTGGAAGATTAACAATTTTACCTTCGTCATATGTTGGCAGTCCCCGTCATATGCATGAATATGCTCAAGATGCTATTGCGTATGTTCGTCTCTATGGTCGTCCAGATTTATTTATTACATTTACATGTAATCAATCTTGGGACGAGATACTGCAGCTTTTACTTCAAGGACAATCGGCGGTTCATAGGCATGACATTACGGCACGTGTCTTCCGGCAAAAGTTGAAATCACTGATAAACTACCTTGTAAAACATGAAGTGTTTGGGTCAGTGCGATGCTGGATATACTCAGTGGAATGGCAAAAACGAGGTTTGGCACACGCACATATACTAATCTGGCTACATAAAAAAATTGCTTCAAACGAAATTGATGATGTGATTTCCGCTGAAATACCTGATAAAAATGTCGATAAGGGGTTACATGATATTATTGTAAAAAATATGATACATGGACCTTGCGGTGCACTGAACGAAAATTCACCATGCATGGCCAAAGGAAGGTGCACGAAGCAATATCCTCGACTTTTAGTACCCAAAACAATTACTGGCAATGATGGTTACCCACAATAAAGAAGAAGATCTACTGAAGATGGCGGTAAAACAGCAATAATAAAGAAGCGTAACGGTACCACCATCGAAGTAGATAACCAGTGGGTTGTTCCATATTCCCTTTTATTATCAAAAACATTTAATGCACACATAAACGTTGAATACTGTAACTCCGTAAAGGCAATCCAATACATATGTAAATACGTCAACAAAGGCAGTGACATGGCAGTTTTTGGCTTGCAGTCCGAAATCAAAGATTTCGATGAAATCGTAGAATATCAGGCTGGAAGATACATAAGCAGTAATGAAGCTGTTTGGCGAATTCTTTCATTTCCGATACATGAACGTAGTCCAGCTGTTGTTCACTTAGCGGTACATTTACAGAATGGTCAACGTGTTTATTTCACGGAAACCAACGTGCAACAAAGAGTCCTGAATCCACCGGATACAACATTAACAGTTTTTGTTTCGCTTTGCAAAAATGATTCTTTTGCGAAAGAACTGCTGTATACTGAAGTGCCTTCGTATTACACGTGGAATACTAAAAATAAAGTATTTGAACGTCGAAAACAGGGTAAGTCAGTCGACGGCCAACCTACCATCTTCAAAGATACCACGATAGGAAGACTCTACACCGTTCACCCCAATCAACATGAATGCTTCTTTCTACGCCTGCTTTTGGTGAATGTACCCGGTCCGACATCCTTTGAGTATTTGAGGACTGTAAATGGTGCTATACATGACACTTACCGTAGTGCATGCCAAGCTCTGAATTTATTGGAGAATGACCAACACTGGGATAACTGCATCAATGACGCGTGCGAAACGTCAACCCCAAGTCAAATTCGTGCATTGTTTGGCATCATTTTAACAACTTGCTCTCCATCAGCTCCTACAGATTTATAATATGAAAAAAAACTTCGTTTTCTTAAAGAGTTAAAGAGGCTGCGTCCCAAAGTCGAACCTTAAAACGTACAGGAATTAGAAGAGGCAGTTGGGGGGCTGCCGCCCCCCAAACCCCCAGCTTTTAAAGACTCTTTTGTACAGGTTTTTTTTTTTTTTGGGGGGGGGACTTCATTGTTACTAATTACTAGTTTCGGCGCAATGGTTCTCCTGTCCTCTTGTGTTTAACATTTTTCGAAGTTATTCCATTATTCATTCATTTCAATGTTTTGTTAATTAAAAGAGGCCTTTCCCAAGCCAAGAGCGGGGGGTTAGCAAAAAACAAAAAACCTGTACAAAAGAGTCTTTAAAAGCTGGGGGTTTGGGGGGCGGCAGCCCCCCAACTGCCTCTTCTAATTCCTGTACGTTTTAAGGTTCGACTTTGGGACGCAGCCTCTTTAACTCTTTAAGAAAACGAAGTTTTTTTCATATTATTTCTGTACGTTTTTCTACAATCCATGGTGGATGTAATTTAATAATTCCTGTACTCCTCGTACAGGAATTAGGAGAGGAACTTGGGTGGCTGCCGCCCCCCCGCTTTTAAATCATTGTATAAAATAGAAAAAAAAATAGATAGAATGACCGAAATGTTTCTTTTGCTCATAAGAAGCTAATATTCTGTTATCTCTCAAATGATAAGCTGTCCAGGTGTTATCAAAAATTTTTCTGGAATGGAGCTGGATTTTTATGATGCTTGCAGTCATTCTCGCCGTGCCGAGCTGATTATTTTGATGTACTTGAATGTTGATATTCGTAACTTTTAAGAATTTCGAAAATTAACATGAGACTATTAGACTATTAGGACTATAAGAAGACTATTAGGAGAGGCAAACCCCCCGCTTTTAAAGACTCTTTTTTACAGGTTTAATTTTTTTCATATTAATTCTGTACGTTTTTCTACAATCCATGGTGGATGTAATTTAATAATTCCTGTACTCCTCGTACAGGAATTAGGAGAGGAACCCCCCCCCCCCCGCTTTTAAATCATTGTATAAAATAGAAAAAAAAATAGATAGAATGACCGAAATGTTTCTTTTGCTCATAAGAAGCTAATATTCTGTTATCTCTCAAATGATAAGCTGTCCAGGTGTTATCAAAATTTTTTTGATGTTGTGAAAAAAGACCGCCCGTAAGGGACTTGAACCCTTGACCCGAGGATTAAAAGTCTCACGTTCTATCAACTGAGCTAATAACTTGCATGTGTGTAAATATAACTTCTCAATAGCTTTTAAAAATTTCAAATTAACATGGGCTCTTATGGAGAGAAATCCGTTAATTTAAATAGCTAATGGGTGGTTTCTGGAAAACAGGGAAGGAGTTATCGGATCAAGCTGAAATTTCGCGGATAAGCTCCTGGGCCGTAGGGGACCTTAACTTGTGAATTTCAGCCCGATCGGACAACGTTAAAAGGGGTGGGGGGGTTGGAGGGTCGAAACTTTCGGGGGGTTAAGATTTTCCTACGAAACTTTCATGGGCACTTACTCGGAGAATTCCGCATCGAATGAGTCTTCGTACACCCAGATCCGATGTCGGATGTGACCTGTAGGCGTGGAGAAAAAAAAATAAATGAATTTTAAGTGGCTATGCGTGGTTTCTGGAAAACAGGGAAGGAGTTATCGGATCAAGCTGAAATTTCGCGGATGAGCTCCTGGGCCCTAGGGGACCTTAACTTGTGAATTTCAGCCCGATCGGACAACGTTAAAAGGGGTGGGGGGGGTTGGAGGGTCGAAACTTTCGGGGGGTTAAGATTTTCCTACGAAACTTTCATGGGCACTTACTCGGAGAATTCCGCATCGAATGAGTCTTCGTACACCCAGATCCGATGTCGGATGTGACCTGTAGGCGTGGAGAAAAAAAAGTAAATGAATTTTAAGTGGCTATGCGTGGTTTCTGGAAAACAGGGAAGGAGTTATCGGATCAAGCTGAAATTTCGCGGATAAGCTCCTGGGTCCTAGGGGACCTTAACTTGTGAATTTCAGCCCGATCGGACAACGTTAAAGGGGGGCTTGGGTTGACAGGTCGAAACTTTCGGCCAGATTTTCCCCATGAAGAAAAAGTTGGAGGGGGATGAAATTTTGCAGGTTTCTTAGTTGGAGCTCGGGCTACGAAATGCATCCCTCCCCATCCGTCTGCGACCACTGGAACCGAAGATCGCTTAACATTGTCGTGTGTCGCCTCTTTATAGAGGCACGAGTGTGCCTCCTTGATGGGAAAAATATAAGTCAAAAATGTCCGAAGATATACTTCATCGAAAACAGTTAGAGACGTCAGACATGACTTTTGATTTTACACCAGAAATTTATAACTACACTTTAGTTGTTATAGAAGATTTTTGCATAAGTATGGCAAACAAACCTCTTCAGGGTTTGGGAATGCCTTCACCTAACCGTATCGCTGCTGTTTCGACATGTGTAGAATTGGATCGTGAACAAAGTTACAGTACGAGTGATCTATTGTCGTATGTACAAAATAACATTTCCAAGTTAACGTCGGAACAAAAAGACATTTATGATACGATAATGCATTGTGTCGATAAAAACGTTGGAGAAATTTTCTTTTTGGATGCGCCAGGAGGTACTGGTAAAACGTTTGTGATAAAACTGATTCTGGCATCAATTCGATCTAAAAATGATATAGCGTTGGCAATTGCGTCGTCCGGAATAGCCGCAACATTGCTGCCTGGTGGAAGAACTGCTCATTCCGCTTTGAAATTGCCTCTGAACTTGCATTCTACAGAAACTCCCACGTGCAATATTTCCAAATCATCTGGGTTGGGTAAAGTATTGCAGCAATGCAAACTTATTATTTGGGATGAGTGCACAATGGCACACAAAAAATCGCTTGAGGCTCTGGATCAATGCTTGAAAGATTTGCGAGGGAAGTCGAAACCCTTTGGCAGCACCTTAATATTGCTTGCGGGAGATTTCAGGCAAACATTACCTATAATACCTAGATCAACTCCTGCAGACGAAATGAATGCTTGCCTGAAAAATTCTAATTTATGGGCACACGTAAAAACATTAAAATTAACTACAAATATGCGTGTCCGATTGCAAAACGATGACTCTGGTCAAACATTTTCAGATCAATTGCTGGCAATGGGAAACGGAAAGCTCCAGTAGACTCAATTTCAGGACGTATACAACTACCTGCTGATTTCTGTAATTTAGTGACGTCCAAAAATGAATTGATTGAAAAAGTATTTCCGAATATTCTAAAAAATTATAAAAATAATAAATGGCTAAGTGAAAGAGCGATTCTCGCGCCCAAAAAATATAGACGTCCACGAAATCAACAATATTGTTTTGACCAAGATTCAAGACCAGGCAGTCCTTTACAAGTCAGTCGACACAGTTTTGGAACCAAATGAAGCGGTTAATTATCCATCTGAAATTTTAAATTCCATAGATCTTTCAGGGTTTCCACCACACGTGCTACAACTAAAAATAGGCGTACCAATAATATTGTTACGTAACATAAACCCACCAAAGCTTTGCAATGGCACTCTACTTGCCGTAAAAAAAACAATGGAAAACCTAATAGAGGCCACAATCCTGACAGGGCCTTTTGAGGGTGAGGCTGTTCTTATTCCTCGCATTCCCATGATTCCAACAGATCTGCCTTTTCAATTTAAAAGATTGCAATTCCCAATTCGATTAGCATTTGCAATCACCATTAACAAAGTTCAAGGTCAATCATTAGAAAAATGTGGTATTGATCTTAATACTGATTGGTTTTCCCATGGACAATTGTACGTTGCATGTTCGAGGGTCGGTAAACCTGACAATCTATTTATATGCAGCGAGAATTGGACAGCGAAGAATGTTGTATATTCGCAAGTTTTACGCAGTTAATTTGTATTTCGGAACCAAATGAAGCGGTTAATTATCCATCTGAATTTTTAAATTCCATAGATCCTTCAGGGTGTCCACCACACCTGCTACAACTAAAAATAGGCGCACCAATAATACTTTTAAGAAATATCAACCCACCAAAGCTTTGCAATGGCACGCAACTTGCCGTAAAAAAAAAAACAATGGAAAACCTAATAGATGCCACAATCTTGACAGGGCCTTATGAGGGTGAGGCTGTTCTTATTCCTCGCATTCCCATGATTCCAACGGATCTGCTTTTTCAATTTAAAAGATTGCAATTCCCAATTCGATTAGCATTTGCAACCACCATCAACAAAGCTCAAGGGCAATCACTAGAAAAATGCGGTATAGATCTTAATACAGATTGCTTTACCAATGTACAATTGTATGTTGCATCTTTGAGGGTCGGTAAACCTGACAATCTATTTATACGCACAGACAATGGGACAGCGAAGACTGTTGTATATTCACAAGTTTTACGTAGTTAATTTGTATTGTATCTATCTATCTATCTATCTATCTATATAAAAACGAGTTGTGTGTATGCATGTTTGTTTGTTTGTAAAAAGAGCGTTTGCATATGACGTCATTATTAGTTCATACGGCTTTGTATATGGACAGACAATGGGAAAGCCAAGAATGTTGTATATTCGCAATTTTTACGTAGTTTGAAACACATATATAAATCTATCTATATTCACAGGTGGGACACAGGGACACAACTACAATGGCGCGTAACTAATATGGCGCGTAACGACTTACGCGCGCGGGGGGGCTTGGGGGGGCGCGAAGCGCCCCCACCAACTAGGTGTTGGGGTGGCGCGAAGCGCCACCCCAACAGCTAGTATATATATATATATATATATGTTTTTAACTACGTAAAACTTGCGAATATACAACATTCTTTGCTGTCCCATCGTCTGTGCATATAAATAGATTCTCAGGTTTACCGACTCTTGAACATGCAATGCATAATGGTCCATGGGAAAACAATCCGTATTCAGATCTATACCTCATGATTCTATTGATTGCCCTTGAGCTTTGTTGATGGTGATTGCTAATCGACCATTTCCTTTGTTGCCGTCGTCATTTATATATCCCCCTGTGCCCCCCCGGCGTCCCCGTTGTAGTTGTGTCCCTGTGTCCGGGTCGTCATTTATATTCCCTGTTTCCCCGTCGTCATTTGTGTCCCGGTGTCCCAGTCTGTGATTTCTATTTGAGTGTCCCGGACGTCATTTATATTCGTCAGGATATTGTAGGGCATCGTAGCATCGATGAGTTTAATCAATTCTTGTCAACTGATTGTTTCGCCTATAAAGAATATTATCCCGAGGTAAGAACTGATCGCCGACCACAACGATTGCCACTTTGTTGATAGTTGCGTATCCGGAGGCATCAATTCGATTGCTGTTTTTAAGCAGAAGCACTAAATTATTATTTTTGTGGAAAAGATGATATATATAAATATATATATATATTTTCTTTTTAGTTTTTTTTAAGTTTTGACATTTTT